>NW_005842106.1:1036264-1039234 GCF_000455745.1 Alligator sinensis
AAATCAGAGAAGGAACATCCTCAAAATATCCTTGAATTTTAATATTGCTCTACTGTTACTGCAGCTACACCCCACAGGCATTGGGTCATGCAGTCAACCCAATGAAAAAGGGGGATTATGCTAAGGTCTCACCTTGAACTCCATAGTAACTTCTCTTGTATACTACCAAGATAAATGGAAGGAGCAGTGAAGACAAGTTCATGTGAAATTGTTAGTATTGGCACTGAAACAACTGCTGCAGTTGCTTGATTTGTTTTATCAGAAGGCTAGTTAGTAGTAATCTCTTAATCTCTATACCTAAGAGAGTTACATTATAGGATGCTTTGATATTAAGGACCAGTTTCCGAAAAGGCCTTAGGCATCTAAATATTAGGTGCCTCAATGCCTACCTCTTGAGGTCTGGCTTCCTGAGTATAATCCCTAACCTCACTGTAAGATCTCTCTATAGCGCATAAGAAGAGTTGTACATCTTAGAATGTGTAAAACAGCTACATACTGAACCGCAAGCCTCCTGAAGTTAGCATATTCAATAGAGTTGGTGAGAACTAGCTGGTAAGAAATGCTGACCAGAAGGATGTATTTTAATATTTCTTTCCTCAGGCTTCCTAGTCAAGAGTATAGGGAAGGCTATAATATGATGCCTAGGGCAATCTAGAAGGTGGGAGAGAGGAATTTGAACCTCTCTAGTCTGAGACGGGCATTGAAACTCTAATCATTAGGCTGTGTTTTATAGCAGGAAAGCATGACCTTTTGCTTTTCCTATTTGGCCTGAAAGTGGTGGCCACTACTTCAGTTTGTACTGCGTAATAAGTGTGTTCTGAATATGCATATTGGATCAAACTCCTCTGGGTTACTAAAATGTTCCTCCATCTAGCTGTCAAGATTAGGTGCAAGTTAAACACAAGTCTGCTCAACCCGGAAAAAAAAAAAAAAAGACATGCACAAAGAAACACCTCCAGGTGGCCAGGGAGTTAAGGGTTTGAGCGCTGCTAATTGATATTCAACTTAGTCACTTCAGTCCGTCCGAATCCTTTAGCACCAAATCCTTCATTACATTAGGCCCCTACAATAAGACACAACAGCTGAAGTCTTTGCCATGGATGTAGCTGGTCCATGACTGACTGTAGAGACTTGGCATCAGAACTAAATGGAAAAATTTTCACCAATTTTTCTTTGTTTTGATGAAAAATGGTGGAACATTTTGCAGCAGAAATTGTTTTTCATCTAGATTTTGCAGCTGTTTGTCAAAACTGAAAGAACACAGAAGGTTTGGTGATGTTGAATTGTTCAAATAAATCACAAGTAGAAATCAACCAAAACTTGTATTCTTTGAAAAATTTCACAGGAAAACAAGCTTGTTTTTTTTTTTTTAATTGACAGGAAAAACTTCTGCTTCAACTGGAGAATACATTCTGCTCTTGCCTCTACACATTCACCTTATTGATCTCAATGTGAGCACTATGGCATAATTTCATAGTTGGTAGGGTCGGAAGGGACCCGAGCAGATCATCAAGTCCGACTCCCTGTCAAAAGACGGTGCAGTTACAGCCAGCACTGTGCTATGTGCACCGTGCATGGTTATTTTTAGGCACCATGTCACTGTAGCGATGCGTTATAACAGGGGAGAGCATCAGTACCACAACGTAGGTGTGGCATCATCAGTTTTACCCACAGACGCTACATAGCTGTAGTGTGTTGCTACTGCAATGTAGTGTCGTGTGTAGATATGCCCTGTTACTATTGTAAATAGCTCAAGACACAAGTTGGCCTTTAGATTTTGAGTTAAGTTAGGTAATACCAGACCAAGGATGACATGACCACGTTCTTGAGTTGCCTACACAGAAGTCCTCCCCATACACTCTCCCATGAATAATTTGTTCTTATTGCTTTGTGGGCTTTGCAAGACCCTAAGCATTACTGTAATGTAGGTTTTATACTTTGAAATATATTGTAGAATGCGAACTCATAAATACTCATTTTTCAGCAGTGTTCTACAAAAAGCTATGTTACTGCCAAAGGCTGGGTGTACCCATAATTGTGTGCAGTCAAGCTCTCTGTCCTTTGCCCTTCTCTATCAGTGACTACAGGAAATAGTGCAAAGTAAGTAGTGGCTTTTAAATGTTGATTTCAGTGCATGGGGGCACACCATGTGGCAATGCTCTCAGAAAAACGTCTGATGGATGCATTTTCAAGTGATGAAATGTCACAGGTAAACTACAGAAAACCAGCTGCTCATTGTGCCTTCATAGATAAACAACATACTGATGCATACCGTGCTAAAATGATTTAAAAAAATGAAAGTGCAAATTCTCTCTAAACATCTACTGCACAAAATTCCTTTTATAAATGAATCATTAATAGGAAGCAATAACTAATTTCCAGCTGTTTTTTATAGTCAGAGATGGACAAAACAGACTGAAGAATAACAAGGTGGCATTTGTATGTACAAGCATCTCCTGGACCTGGTGGGCTGTTTTGGGGATGTAGCCCACAGAAAGCCAAGAAAGAAATCCATTGGAACAAAAAGAGAATACAACTTGCAATCATAAGAATTTGCTTCTGCTGGGACTGTGATCCTGTTAAATCTCAAGTTTAAGCAGGGATGGATGGGACCATTATGTAAATGGGAGAGTCCAAAGTGTGGCATGTTGTTATTTCAGCATGATTCACTGAATCAGTTCTGATTGCTGCTATGGTGAGAGATGGCTCTGAGCTACAAAACAGATCATCATCACGATAGGATGTAAAATAAGTCTTTGAATGTTAGGGCTTTGTGCTTTCCTTGTAACATTTCTGCAAAAGCAATGGCCTTAGCCATGGTTTTCTGTCCCATATCTTGTTTCAGTGACTGCTTTTGCTCTGCCATCCCACTTCCAACCAGAATTTCACTGAGAAAATAGTTTTCTTTTCCTTCTGACCTGAAAATTGCTATTTTGTTTTGCTGTGCACAGTAAATGATTTGGCGGGGGG
>NW_005842106.1:1039265-1043325 GCF_000455745.1 Alligator sinensis
TCAATTTAAAAGAAAAGTGCTCTGGAACGGTTATACACCTCCCAAAAGAAGATTCCGTATAAATGAGATACCATAGCTAGCTTAGGGGTTTTAATTGAACAGAACAGTAGGTGCTTGAATAGGGTCCTCTGGCTAAACTATAGATTGAGAGGTGTGAGTAAGAGGTTTGCACCCTGAGGTCACACATTTTGTACAAAGATATCGGATGAAAACACAAAATCAAAAGAAACAGATAGAAAAGAAAATGAAAACAGAGTAAGTAAACAAAACATCTGGCATTCGTATTACTTGAATTTATCCAAGAAGATTTCTGAAGCTAGATAGTCAGGAGAGAGAGATGTCAAATGATCTTCCATCTGACCTCTCCCAACCTTCAACGTGGGAAGGCATGTTTATATCTTTCATTTACAGGTGTTATTCATATTCAGCATTTTTTACCATACACAGAATTCTGGGCTCCCAAATCTATTGATCCGTCTAACTGTTTATCTTTTTCTTCCATCGTATTAACATGTATGTCAAAACATTACCATAACAGTCATGTGGTCACCTTTCTGGCTCTAAATTCTTTCGATTTCTGAATTGCCTTCTTATTATTTCTTAAACATGTGGCCTTGTAATATTAAATTTTCTTTTTTTTTATTCCACCAGTCCTCACACCATCCAGCTCTTGCATATCATTTCTACTCTTTGTACCACTATCGCTAATAAAAAATATTTAGTAAGTTAAGCCTTACACAGGAACTCTGCCAATAATATCCATCCCCCTTCCAGCACAGCTTTCTGTCCACTTTATGCAGTTCCATACCTCACTTATAATATTTGTAGGGTAGGGAACTTCTTCAACTAAAAATTTCCTTGTAGAAGGCTTATGGCCACAGGAGCAGCCATGCACTCCCTGTTGACTCTGTAGCCCCTGCCTGGCTCAGGCTTAACTGTAGCCCTCCCATGATCACTTGCCTGCCACTCCTTGATCTTATTGAAGGTTGTGTAAGAGGGAGGCTGCCCATAGGCTCTGAGTGAGCCTGAGCCTGTGTCAATCACTCCTAGGTCCCCTTCATCACAGTTTTGCCCCCAAGGTTAATAGGCCCTCTCGGCATGTCTGTACCTCTGCTGGGCCTCTGTAGCCTTAAGGTCAAATTGTGTGGCCCAGTTCCTCCCCTACACCATGCACCAAGCCTTGTGGGTCTCATCAATCCTTGATGTTCTCCCTTGACACTCTCAGCCCCTGTCTGGACCCTCAGATCTCCTGGTCCCTTACCCAGCCTCTCCCTGAGCTCTCAGACCCCTGGTCCCACACACAGCCCCTTTCTGGGCCCGCAGACCTATCTGTCCAGCTCTCAGCCACTGCACCAGGTTTGGAGATCCCCTAGTCCAGTTTAGCCCCATCTGGGCCCATGGACGCGCTGGTCTAAGTCTCTATAATGGGCCCTGGCTAAACCCTGGTATAACTCAATCAAAGCCCCTGAATCCTCTAGGAGGCACCCAAACCCTCTCTGAGCTTAAGCTAAAACCAAGGTCACCTGCTTGTTAGGTCTATGTGAAGTGGCTAGTGTTCGCTTTGGGTTTGGATTCGGCCAGTTTGGGGACAGTGACTCGATACGGTGATTCAAATCACTGTCCTGATTCAATTCGGCCGGCCAGGCCCATCCCCCGCCCCTCTCCCAGCCCAACAATGGCTGCCCCACCTGCCCCAGCTCCCAGCAGTTGGGGAAACCCCCCCTGCCCAGCTCAGCAGGTGCTGGCAGGCGGGGGGCGATCCCAGCTGCCCCCACTGCCCCATGCTGCATGGGGGGCTCTGCATAAACTCCTGAAACACCCCCTGCTCCCCCAGCCCCCTCACGGGTGCCCCGCATGGGCCAGCTCTGGTCCTTTAAGAAAAAAAAACAACCTGAAGAAACCCCGGGACTCACTGCTCCTGCCAGAGGGAGGCGATCCCCACTGCCCCCGCTGCCCTGCACCACATGGGGGGCTCTGCATGAGCCCCCGAAACCCCAAGGCTGCACCAGGAGCAGTGAGTCCTGGGGCTTTTCTCAGCTTTTTTTTCTTAAAGGGCCAGAGCCCCAGCAGGCAGGGCAGCCGTAGGGGGGCCAAGTGCACCTTGGTAGTCCATTTCCTTTGTTTAGAAAATTGCTTATCTAAATAAAAAAAAAAAATCAGTTCTTTCCACCAGCTTGGCCTATAGGCTCCTGATAGGTTTAGCAACTTCAACTTGAAGATATTCTAGGCCTTTTCCACCATGTTTGTGTTATCTTTGTAATATCCAATTTTACATTCTGTCCCAGTAGTTCATTTCCTCCCAGGCTGACTACCTGAACAGTCAAACATTTTGGTACTTTCCTATTGACTAAACCTAGTTTCTGAACTGGTTTAGGTAGATTCATAGATTCATAGATTTTAGGGTTAGAAGGGACCTCAGTACATCATTGAGTATGATCCCCTGCCCTGGGCGGGAAAGATGCGAAGAAGTTCTTTCTAATGTCCAACCTAAATCTGCTCTCGGTCAATTTGTGGCCATTGTTCCTAGTTACTCCAGGGGGTGCCCTAGTAAATAGAGAATCTCCTATGCCCTGCTGCCCTCCCCTGATGAATTTATACGCAGCTACAAAATCATCTCTCAGCCTTCTCTTGCAGAGGCTGAAGAGATCTAGGTCCCTCAGTCTCTCCTCGTAGGGCCTTGCCTGAAGGTCTCTGACCATATGAGTGGCCTCCTCTGAACTCTCTCAAGATTCTCCACATCCCTCTTGAAGTGTGGCATCCACAACAGGATAGAGTACTCCAACTGTGACCTGACCAGTGCTGCATAGAGGGGAAGCACCACCTCCCTGGACCTGTTCATCATGCTTCTGCTAATGCATGATAAATTGCGGTTAGCCTTGTTGATCACTTTGTCACATTGACGACTCATATTCATCTTGGAGTCAACTATGACTCCAAGACCCCTTTCCACTGCTGTGTTGCTGAGAAGGTCATCCCCCAGCTTGTAAGTGTGTTGGTGGTTCTTTTTGCCCAAGTGCAGCATTTTGCACTTGTCTTTGTTGAACTGCATCCCATTTCATTCTGCCCATTTTTTCCAACCTGTCCAGATCCACCTGGATCTGTTCCCTACCCTCTAGTGTATTAACTTTGCCCCATAATTTGGTATCATCTGCGAACTTGGACAGGGTGCTCTCCACATATTCATCCAAGTCACTGATGAAGACATTGAATAGCACCGGTCCAAGGAATGAGCCTTGTAGGACTCCACTGCCCACATCTTTGCAGGTCAATATCACCCCTTCCACAACCATGCTCTGGGTGCAACCCCTAAGCCAATCTACCACCCACCTGACCGTGTAATCATCTACATCACAGCCTGTCAGTTTATTTAAGAGACAGAATGTGATACCATATCGAAGGCCTTCTAAAAGGCTAGGTAGATGACACCTACCTTGACTTCTGCATCTAAGCATTTTGTTTTTGTGACCCGGTCATAAAAAGAAACAAGGTTAGTCAGGCAGGATCTACCTGCAATAAACCCGTGCTGATTTCCTTTCAGCATTATTTCCCCTCTAGGCTCCCACAAATGTGATCCTTAATGATTTTTTCCAGAGTTTTCCCAGGGATAGAAGTGAGACTAACTGGTCTATAGTTTCCTGGTTCCTCCCTCCTCCTCTTCTTGAAAATAGGGACCACATTGGCCCTTTTCCAGTCCTCTGGGACCTGACCGGAGCACCATGAGTGCTTGAACAGCTGTGTCAGTGGCTCTGCTATGACACTGGCCAATTCCTTCAGCACTCTTGTATGAAGTTCATCTGGGCCTGCTGATTTAAACACATCTAGCCCCTCCAAGTGCCACTTGGTAGTCCATTTGGTAAGAGTATTACCTATGTTACTACTGTTTTCAGTGATATTCGGGCTTCTGTGATCATAATTGGGGGCCCAAATGAAAAAAAGTCAGGAAGCCTTGCTTACACATTCACCTGCAAGATGTTGGTCTACTCATGACATCCGGGCCCTGAACAAACCCTGCAAGCAACTAAACCAATCATCAAGCGACAGATGCATTCACTTGCTCCTA
>NW_005842106.1:1043339-1046676 GCF_000455745.1 Alligator sinensis
GGAAAGAAGACTGACTCTTTTCGCGCCACAGACAAGTCCTATGCTTCTTTAGTTAGCTAATTTTTCTAGACATTTCGCTTTATCTAACTACCAAATGAGATTACCTCTGATTATCATTTCAGATATTTGGTAATCTAACACAGTGGTTTGTAGCTAGAGAAATAAAAGGAAAAAGGATTTATGCAGATAAATCAAGGAAAAAATATCTAAATGATATTTATACACCCTCAAATGCAGATGGATCTCATTGAGTTTCACTTGTTCCTTCCATCTGAAATTCTTCTGTTTTGCCCTGCATTGGTCAAAGTTAAATCCAGAAACTTCTCTTTAACACAGCTCCATTTAGAGTTTCTGTGTTAAAAAATGTGTAAAGTCTACCGCTTTTTTTTTCTTCTTCATTATTCCAGGGGCTGTCAGTAGATTTCCTTTTGGCTTTGTTCAACTTTAACACCTTCAGACTGACCTTGATTTTTTTTTCTGCATCTGAGATGTGGAAGTATACTGTCCTCCCCAGTGTAGTTTATGTGCAATTTGAATTCTGACAGATCAAGGACAAGATTTCTCTCCTCCTCCTTTTCTTATATTTTATTCTCTTTAAAAATGTTTTCTAAAAAAGTATTCCCCCAAAACATGAAAGCACTGTTGAACAGACTCATGGGATTTCAGATGTGACACTAAAATAAGTATTTTGTAAGCTTCTGTTTTCCTAAATTCCACACAGTTCTTTAAAATCCATTGACTGGCTCGCTGCTGCTGGTAACTAACCACATCGGGAACTCCTGACCATAGTACCCCTCTACTCCTTCCTCCCTGCTCCAAGGTTCCCAGGAAGAAACCTTGAAATGTAGCCCCTCTCTAGTTATGTGCAAGTGTGTCAGTTTCTCTGCTCCTACCCTCCCATGGATCCGTACCCCTTGCACACAAGCCAATGGACCCAGGAGCAGTGGAGTATCCTTGTTGCTCTCTGCAATGCTCATTGGGGGCTGTGGAGCATTACATGTGCCTGTGTTCAGATGACCTAAGAGATAATTGCTCTGGCATGCATCTTCCATACCTTAGGGGGTCAGTTACATACCCTAGGGCCACCAAGGTCCTGATATTGGTGCATGTGCTGGAACATCTTCATGGATGTTGTCACCTAGCAGGCTTGGCACACTGAGCAGCAGGTTATTGGCATAAACTGACCCCTGACTCCAGAGAGGTGCATTGCCATCACCATCTGGAAGCTCACCAACCCTGACCACCTCTGCTTCATTCCCATCTAGTTTAGCTTGGGCAAGTCCACAGCTAGAGCAGGATGTTTTGACAAACAGCGTCATCCATCTCATCAACCTTTAGGAAATTATTTCCAGCTTCTGTTGGATGGGCTTTTCCCAGTTCCATGAGGGCCATCAATAGCACCCACATCCCCAGCCTCTCCCCTGCCACCCCCTTCCAAAGACGCCATGGAGTTCAGCAACCAGAACTTCTCTGTCATTCTACAGGGTGTCATTCACTACCATGGCTGCATGAGGGTTCAGCCAGGTCATAGGTAGCAGGGCCTGCAGACAGGCCCTCAGGGGCAATTAGGAAATCACCCTGCTACCTCCCAGCTTTCTATCCATGGGTGTGAATCATGATCAGTCACCACCTCAGGGGGCATGGAGTTCCCTCTGCACCCAGGTCCCCATCATGTCTGCTCAGTGCAGTGTTGACCCCTACATTTCTATGCAGTGGGACCTGCCTTGGTATCATCAGGATCAGTATTGGGAGCAGGAGCAGGGGTGGACACTGTTTCGGTCCCTGAACTGGGACCTGTCACAACCCAATCATAGTAGTGCCCATGTCACTGGCAAGAGATGCCATCCAAAACAGTTTTAGTCCACACTGAAGCCAACTAAGGGTTAAAGAAAAATCCTTGTTGGTAACAGTTTTTTTTTTTTTACTGTGCATGCTAACAAAAGAGATTTATGGCTACATCACAACCAAGAAATGAAACTTCTAAAAAAACGAAACTTAGCCTATGATTTATGATTGGTCAGGGCAAAAAGGGGTAGCCCTGCTACAAATCCCTAGAGATAATTGGCGATTTTAATTAAATTTATGACGTGGCGAAAAACAATTGGCTATCATACAAACAAAACCCTGCTACGTTTCCGCCAAAGTCGAAGACAACTCTGTCCGCACCTTGGAGTAAATCTGACAATTTGATCAGTTGTCAGCGTCTTGCCGCCGCAACCTCCCTGGCGTACCCTTGACCCGCATGCCCGATAAACCTGAACCCGCTGACCGCCGGCCCGTATATATGTCTGTAGACCGACCGAACGAACTCTAAGCTGTAACTAACTAAGTATATCTAACCTCCGTCTTTCACCACCTTGACGGCGTGAGTAAATAATCTTGCTTTGCAACTGATAAGCATCCGCCTAATTAATTCCACTGCATGCGTCACAAGTACCCACCTGACGGACCCTTAACTGCCCGGGTGAGAGTCAGGGAGAGCTGCTGGCTGGCTGCCCTGGGTCCCGACAGGACCAAGAATGGGAGTGGGCAGTCATTGGCCCTGTGCTGGAATCGGGAGGAAGGGTAGGTAATACTTGGCTCCCTGTACTGGGACCAAAAGGATGAGTCAGTGGTCTCTGTCTCAATAGCAGGGCATCTGATGAGCCATTTGAGGAAAGGGGAGAGACCATCCTTGGTCCTGATATGGGAAATGGTGTCTCCAGGCATGTGGCTTCCTAGATTCAGAGGGTTAAAATCATTCAGAGATGAGGTGCTCATCGCAGGGTCATCTGCAACATAAACAGACTTAGGCCACAGTGGGCATGTGGGCGGCCAGGCAGGGGCATCCATCAGGACCCGATGTGGGCCTGGCCGGGCCGGGCCTGGCCTGGCTTGCAGAGCTCCACAGGGATGGGCTGTAGCCACCCTGCCTGCGAGGGGATGCCACCTGGCTGGGGCAGGATGCCAGGCTTAGGGGGCTCCTGGCTCTGGGCTTGGCCTCCTTGCATGCCAGGCATAGTGTGAGAGGGCAAATCCACCCCCAATGCAAGGGCCCAGCCATGGGAGCCCCCTGAGCCCCGGGAACAGCCATTGCAGGCAGCACTCAGGGCTGAGCCGGCTGGGAGCCTCCAGGGTGGCTCTCCTCCACAGCACCTGCCCCAGCCCTTTTCTTTTTCTTCTTTTCTCTCCCTCTTTCTCTCTTTTTCCTGATGCGCGCCAGTACACCTGGGCCAAGATGGGTGCCGGGGGTCTCACCATGGCTCGCCTCGACCGCCTGTATATCACCAGGCACCACCTGCCACTCCTGCGCAGCAGCCGCATCGCTCCCTCGGGCCTCTTAGATCAATGCCCGGCC
>NW_005842106.1:1049857-1063317 GCF_000455745.1 Alligator sinensis
CGGGTCCCTCGAGGGGGCGCTGTGCCGAGTCGAGGCGGGACGCCTGGTCCTCGTACTGTGAGACCACCGGCTGCTCAAGCTGCAGGGATGCCTCAAGCAGGCTGAGGCCTTGGACTTTGGTTCACGCGAGGCGACCCCTGTGGCCTCATGGGTGTCCCCCGCTGGCAGAACTGTAAAAAATCAATTTAATCTGAATGTTCGTTGTGGTTTTTTTTTGTGGGGGTGTGTGTGTGTTGTTTTGTTAGTTTAGAGTGTACGGGCAGGCCTTGCAGGCCATGAGCCTAGGCCTTGTCCATGAGGCCCAGATATCTGGGTGTGCCTGTATATGCTCTTTACTGGCTCCGAGTGATCACCCACCCAGGAATAAATGTCTCTTAAAAGTCAAAAGTCTCTTTTTTCTTTCTCTTTCTCTTTTTCTGTCTCTCTTTCTCTCTTACTTCTTTCTTTCTTTCTCTTTTTTTCTTCTCTCATCACAACATGCTTAACAAAAAAAGAATACACAAGGACAAAAGTAGTATATGAAGCTCTATTTATTGTCACCGAGTTTAGAATTTTTAGAAAACCTGGTATTTACTGTAAAAAAAAAAAAAGGCAACATTTATTATTATTAACTATATTAATATGCAGTGCATCCTGTCATGTACCCCCTGCCCTGGTTTTGTTTTTCTATGTGGCAGTGCACCTTAAGGGCTAGAGCAGGCAGCCAGCAGATGCCTGATTCAGGTAGCCATTTTCAAACAAAGGCAAGCCTGGTAGAGACAGCAGTGTGTTGCTTCTAGCTAAGGGAGCAGCATCACCCAGCTGAGCTGAGGCTCACAACATCTTAGAGGTAAGGGAAGGAGCTATGCGGATGACTTGGAGGCTCCTGGTCCTGGGCATGACCTGAAACTGCACCCTGCAGGGGTAGGGAAGTCTGAAGGAACTGCCCATGGTGGGGCAGTGTCATTCAAATGCCAGGACTGCAAACCTTCCCAAGTGAAAGGCGAGGAGGGGTGCCTTAAAACCCCAGCCCCCACAACTGGGTGGGTAACCCCATAGTAGGGCCCGGTTGAGATCAGCCCCAAACTTGCCCCCTGTCACATTCTGGCATGGCAGCACTCTGGCACTTTACAAGGTGAACCTTGTGTCTTTTTTGGCACTCTGACCAAACTGTTGCCTACTACTGTTATAGAGAGCAAACTCCAATTACACAAATGAAAGTTGTTAATTCTCACTCAAATTGCCTCTATAAGGAAATGGACAGCTTAATATCTCTTTGTCAACCTAAACCCCCAGCCCGACTCTAGCTGACAACTAATTGAATAAGCATAATAATAAATCAGACTCAAGAGTTCACAGGGCTATATTAAAATGGTAACAAAGCTCAATAACAAAATACAATACAAGCAGGTAAGTGAAAGAGATATTACATACATACAAGAATAACAAAAGAACTATATATATATATATATATGTGTGTGTGTGTGTGTGTGTGTGTGTGATTAAAGATCAAATGCTGACTTCTTACTCAAGCTTCCAATGTTACTGCAGGTAGTATAGCTTAGCTTGTCACTGACATTAACTTACTCTAAGATCCCATAGCCCACCTCTCATCCAGAACTTCTCTCCCACTTGGAGGCTCAGTTCTTTACTCGGGGAGGGTTGATACGTTATGATACCCTCAATGGCTGCAGGGTTGCTTCTTCAGCCAACCAATGGTTGGATCACAAAGGATCACAAACAGCAGCCACTGGTTAATCCATCAGACGACAATCAACAGTACCACAATCAGCTCATCTCTTAGTCTTCCACTTGAATCACAAACCTTTACAGACACTCCACACAGCCAGTCATACGGAGACAGGACCCAGTCACACATTACAAGCACTCTCTCCTCAGAAATGGCCTTTAAAAACCTCTCACCTGAAACAACCATCAACCATCTGCACAACATGAGGTGACCAGTCACTGCATTCCTTCTTTTACTTCTTTACCATTCTTACCTTTTCAGCCAATCATCAATCACCTAATCTCATGAAGGTATTGCTCACCTTTTCCCCTCCACTCACACTATGTCTGGGTAGCAACTGTACGTGCTCACTATTCAAAAAGTAGGTCACTTATAAACAGGAGGTGAAACATTTACCTTATAATGTTAGGTTTGACCTAGAAACCACTACACATAGCCCAAGCAAAAGTCTCTGTTCTGTAACTAATGCTCAATTGCAATGATAAGGAGAAGACAGTCTTAGATAAAGGAGACTTGAAAACAAAAACAGAATTAGTGGAGTAGGGCAAAGAGCTGATTTAAATATTAAGATTCACACCCCTAGGTGGGGAGAAAGTATGCTAATGAAACATACATGTATGGAAATGAGATACATAGCTAAAACACAGGTATAGAGACATGCTCAGTAAAGAACTCCTTGCGTCACTCCCTTATAACCAATTAGCAAACAAGAATGCTTATAAAGGTCCAATCCTCCTGTATAAAAGATGCTCATAATTAAGACTCTGTGTGCTTGTTACGTGAAATTATTCCGCTTGCACCTTGTATTGCTAGCAATAAATCTTTATACTTTCACCCCTGGTATCTTTATTGGCTTTTGCATACCGGGCACGATCCCAGACTTGAGCTGGGGCTCAACAGTTTTTGGCGACCCAGATGGGACTGCCTTAGATAACTTTGCCCGGACTAGCTGACGACCAGACACAGCTCTTACTTATCAAATGTCAGGCGCGCCCCGGGATCTCTTTTCCCGGTGAGACTTTTGTTTCAGGGGGAGCTGGATTGCTGAGGCGGCAGTAGCCTAACGGTGCAAAGTCATAGAGTGAAAGTATCAGTAACAGGCACCTGGGTGAGAGGGTAGAAAGGGCATAAGGCCTACCGTCAGCACGCCTGCCTGGGATTATCTCTGTAAGTATTCTGTCTGGCCCGAGTCCAAGACCAGTGATTTTTCCCCTGTGAGGACGAGGACTAAGAACAGATCCCTGGATCCCAGGTAAGTCGGACGGTCAGGACCGGGAAGGCAGCCCTGAGATGGGTACTATTAACAGTAAGGTTAGGAAATGTACCCCCCTCTCTTGTGCATTGGGACATTGGGCAGAGTTTGGTGGAGATCCTATGACTAAGAAGAAAGCTAAATTCTTCTGTGAAACTGCGTGGCCACGCTATCAGCTAGATGATCAAGAACATTGGCCTCCGGAGGGAAGTGTTAATTATAATACTATCTTACAATTGATTTTGTTCTGCCGGCAGAATGGTAAATGGGAGGAATTGATGTATGCGCAAGCGTTTATGTCTCTTAGTAGAAATAGAAAGGTTTTGGAGGAATGTGGATTGGGGGAGGGGGTTCGGGGAAGTGAGATGGCTTTCATTGAACCAACTGTAAATCCTGTCCTGGACTGTCCGGAGCCGGAGGCTCTTCCCCCTCTGCTGCCTTTACCATATTCTCTTCCTCTTCCTTCTCCTCCTCCTGATACATCTGATTCCTTGCTGGCATCTGCTCTTCCTGCTTCTTCCCCCCCCGAGGCGGAGACTGAAAATACTCCCCGACCTAGGAATCTGGAACAGCACCAGCCCTGGCTGTCAGGTGTTTGGCAATCTCCAGATTCCCCGATTTCTCCTGATATAACCCCAGGAGGTGGGTGGAGAGTACAGTTAAGAGCAGACTCCGGGGTTAAGGGAAAACATCACAGGGAATCTGATCCTGGCCGTGGGAAGGGAAATGGGGTATTTCCCCTAAGAGAACAAGTGGTACCTGGGCCTCTAGAAGATGATGGGGAGCCAACCTACCGTCGAACCTTTGTGCACATTCCTTTCACTACATCAGATTTGTATAATTGGCGGAACAATACCCCCAGCTTGAGAGAAGGTACTGAAAAGGTACATAACCTGTTTAAAATGATTTTCAAAACCCATAACCCAACCTGGGCAGATGTTCAGTCTCTTTTAGATATCCTGTTGACACCAGAGGAGAGGAGAATGGTAGTGGGCAAAGCCCATGAGTACGTGGAAAAGGAGATTACTGCAGGGAACTTGCAAGGAAATAGGGACAATCATGTCCCCACCCAGGAGCCAGATTGGAAACCAGACCAAGATATGACCTCTATCCGTGCCTATCGAGAATATATCCTCCAAGGATTGAGAGATGCTGTGAAAAAACCCCAGAATCTCAGTAAGGTGTATGAGGTCCGACAGGAGACAAATGAGACCCCGAGTGCTTTCTTGGAAAGAATTTACACTACTTTCAGACAATACACTCGTGAGAACCCGGAGGATACATCAAACGCTCGCATGGTAAATATGATTTTTATAGGTCAGAGTGCACCGGACATTAGAAAGAAATTGCAGAAGACAGACGGAGCAACAGGTATGCCTATTTCCCAACTAGTAGATATTGCTTACCAAGTATTTACTAACCGAGAAAGTGTTCAGGAAAAGCAACAGGACAAAAAAAGAGGAGAGAAAGATAAAAATGCAGGCAGCCCTACTGGCAGCTGCAATCACAAGAAAACCTAGAAATGAGGGATCCCGGAGACAGCCTCAGAGACGGGATCCATTAGAGAAAGATCAGTGTGCCTATTGCAAACAAAAAGGACATTGGAGGCGGGAATGCCCCCGTCGGAAAGTTGGGGAAGGTGAAAAGAAAAAAGAGGAGAGCAGTGGACTGTTTGCTTTTGGAAGGGATTCAGATTGAAGGACACCGGAGGCCCGGGAGGGAAAGATAACCCAGATCCCAGTGTCCCCTGATGAGCCTCTGGTTAAAATGCAACTAGGGGACAAAGATGAATTGGTAAATTTTCTCGTTGATACAGGTGCTGCCCATTCTGTCTTAACTCAAAAACTGAAACCTTTAAGTAAAAAGGCTGCGCCGGTGGTAGGGATTACAGGGAAGGCAGTAACACGACCCTTTTTTACAGCCAATGACCTGTAATCTTGGGCAGACTGAAGTCACCCATCAATTTTTGTACATGCCAGACTGCCCTGTTCCCCTTTTAGGAAGAGACCTCCTCTGTAAACTGCATGCTATGTTGTCATTCCAGGATGGGCAAATGTTTTTAACAGTGCCTTCTGAAAAGGGGTGGCATTTGCAGGCTTGCCTTCTCGGCCTTCTCCGAGAGGAAAGTACACCGGATATCCCTCAAACCCTGCTCGATGCTGTTGTTCCATGGGTATGGGCAGGTCATCGACCCGGAAAGGCTAAAATGCTGACCCTGTAAAGATTCAACTTTTGCCAGGGGCCCAGCCTCCATGTGTGAAACAATATCCAATGCGGATGGAAGCCAGGAAAGGAGTGAAGCTGTTAGTTGAACAGTTCCTGGAGTATGGCCTTCTCCGTGAATGCACATCAGCTTTTAACACACCCATCTTGCCTGTGAAGAAGCCTAAGAGTGATGAATATCGTTTCGTCCAAGACTTGAGAGCTGTAAATAAAGTGGTTGTGAGTATATACCCTGTGGTTCCTAACCCGTACACTCTGTTATCTGCCTTGAATCCAAATCATAACTGGTTTACGGTTATTGATTTAAAAGATGCTTTTTTCTGTATACCAGTAGAGAGGGGATCTCAGGAAATATTTGCATTTGAATGGGAAGACCCAGATACTAGCATCAAGACTCAGTTTTGCTGGACTGTCTTACCCCAAGGGTTTAAAAACAGCCCAACCCTATTCGGCACTGCATTAAGCAAGGATCTACGTAGGCTAAAACTGCCACCATCCTGTGCTGTCTTGCAATATGTGGATGACTTGCTTTTAACAGCCACCACTGAAGCAAGCTGCTTGGAAGGAACAATTTGCCTCCTTAATTTTCTGGGACAGGAAGGATACCGGGTGTCCAAAAATAAAATGCAGCCCATATCCCAAAAGGTAATATACCTGGGATTTGAATTACAGCCTGGTCAGAGAGCCCTGTTGCCTGAAAGAAAAGAAGCTATATGCCGGCTAGCACCCCCAAAAACGAAGAGACAATTACGGGGCTTCTTAGGTACAGTAGGTTTTTGCAGGATTTGGATTCCAAATTTTGGGGTTATTGCAAAACCTCTGTATAGAGCTACACAAGGTGATGAAAAGGTGCTTGAATGGACTGAAGAGTGTGAGCAGGCATTCTGCCAGTTAAAGCAGGCTCTCATTGAAGCACCCACCTTAGGACTACCGGACATGAGTAAGCCTTTTTCCCTTTTTGTGCATGACCGAAGTGGGGTAGCCGTGGGAGTTTTAACACAGAAACTGGGTAGTTGGCAAAGACCGGTGGCATATATGTCTAAACAGTTGGACTTTGTGTCATCTGGATGGCCTGTTTGTCTCCGGGCTGTTGCTACCACCTGTCTGCTAATACAAGAAGCTGAAAAGTTAACCCTCGGCCATGAAATGATTGTATATGTACCCCACGCAGTACTTACCGTTCTGGAGCAGAAAGGAGGGAACTGGTTAACCCCGGGACGAATGGCTCGATATCAGGCCATTCTTCTAGATAAGCCAGAAATAAAATTGGCCATTTCTCCCACCGTAAATCCAGCAACACTGCTGCCATCTATGGCTGACACACCAGATCTTGTACATGACTGCCTGCAAACATTGGAAGCTGTTTATTCTTCAAGGCCAAATCTAAGAGACAAACCTCTTGAAAAAGCTGACCTGGAGTTTTACACTGATGGCAGATTGAGTATGGAGAATAGAATTCAAAAATCCGGATACGCTATCGTGACTACACAGAATGTGATAGAAGCAGGACCTTTAAACCCATCTGTTTCAGCTCAAAAGGCTGAGCTCATTGCTATGACTCGGGCTTTGCAATTGGCGGCCAACAAAACTGTCAATATTTATACTGACTCTAGATATGTTTTTCTTGTTTTACATGCTCACGGAGCGCTGTGGAAAGAGCGAGGTCTACTTGATGCTAAAGGAGCAGGCATTAAGCATAGCAAGCAAATAAAAGCTCTCCTCAAGGCAGTCTGGGAACCAAGAGAGGTAGCAGTAATGCATTGCAAAGCTCATCGAAGAGGGAACGACCCCTCCACAAAAGGTAATCGATTTGCTGATGCTACAGCAAAAAGGGCAGCTAAAAAACCTCAGACAGACTTGCTGCCGGAAGTAAGTAATCTGTTACCTCTCCTCCCAGACCTATACCAGCCTGTGACACCACAGTATGGGGAAAGAGACAAACAATTGCTAAAAGAGTTTCAAGCAAAGAAGGGGGAGCACGGGTGGCTAGTAGCAAAGGACGGCCGCATTATCATCCCAGCGGCCTGGGTTCATGTGGTAGTAAAGAGAGCTCATCATGGTACCCACTACGGACCCAAGGCCCTGGTAAAATGGATCAGTCACTATGTAACTGGAGTGGGATTAAGGGAAGCTGCCAAGAAGGTATCAGAGACATGTGAGGTCTGCCAGAGAAATAACCCAAAAGGAGGGAGAAGAGAAACTTCAGGACATCAGAGAATAGGCAATGGGCCAGGAGAAGAATGGCAGGTGGATTTTACTGAGTTGCCCCGACAACAAGGGATGAGATATCTCCTTGTCTTTGTGGACACTTTCTCTAATTGGGTTGAGTGCTTCCCATGTCGGACTGCCCAGGCCCGGGAGGTAGTCAAGGCGCTCCTACGAGAAATCATACCTCGCTTCGGACTTCCAAAAGGAATAGGGTCAGACAATGGCCCACATTTCATTGCACAAATTACTCAGAAGGTTTCTGAGTTCCTGGGAATCAGCTGGCATTTACACACCCCTTGGAGACCTCAGTCCAGTGGAAAGGTGGAACGTATGAATCAGACCTTAAAAAGACACCTTGCAAAGATTTGCCAAGAAGCTCGACTCAAATGGCCAGAGGCCCTACCCTTGGCCCTGTTACGAGTAAGGGTCGCACCACATTCTAAATTGGGATTAAGCCCGTTTGAAATAATGTATGGTAAGCCTTACCCTCTGAGTCTGCCCATGGGTACTGAACAACAGTTACATGTTTTAGGAGAGGGAATGATTAGAGAATATGTATGGTCCTTGGTTTCTGTTTTGTCTTCCATCCATCAGCAGGTACGGGACGTGCTGCAGACACAGGACCAGTATCCTGCCCTGGAAAATCGATTATTACCTGGGAGTTACGTCCTTGTGAAAGATTGGAACGAGGAACCACTTCGAGCCAGATGGAAAGGCCCATATAGGGTACTTCTAACGACCCCGACGGCCGCAAAGCTCGAAGGAATCAAGACTTGGATACATTCCAGTCGCCTAAAGCCGGTGGCTGGACCAGAACAAGAAGGAATCCCTGCAGACTCCGGGACCGGAGACAGAGAACAGTGGAAGGTGGAGCCAATAAGAGACTTGAAATTCCTATTCAAAAGAAAGGAACTTTGAATAATTTGACAATCTTTGATTAAGTTTTATAAGCCTTATTATGAAATTGTTCAAGGTTTTATTGTGGGGCACCCTGATCTGTCCACTCCTACTTATAGGAGGGGAAACCCTTTTACAACAAAAATTTGACCCTCAGGAAAATGTCTGGATTTATCTGGCCCGGGAAATTTTAAATAGAACGGACTTCTGCTTAGCGGGAGGGATCAATGCTCACCTGGTTTTTACCTCATGCTTAATCGCAGTACCAACCCCTTTAAAAATTTTACAAAATTATACTATGCTGAAGAATGTAGAGAAGAAAAGTACATATCAGAATATATATAAGTGGGGGACTATTGTAAAAGAGAAGAATAGAGACATGTTTTCCGTACGGGTTCAGGCAACAGCTAATGCTTCTGAATGTTTCCTAATAGTTAATTGTACTAATAATTGCTTCAAATTGAACCAAGGTAGAAGAATCCTTTGTAACAAGACCAATCAAATATCCTATGTATACAATGTTCACGTGTCGTCTTATCTATCTTCAGACCTAAGGTGAATCAAATGATTTTACAAACGAAGAAAGCTGAGAATACTAGGTTTGTGTTGAAACAAATTGAGTGGAGCAATTATAATAAAAATAATTAAAAATGCTCCAGAGGGGGAAAATGTTAGGTTTGACCTAGAAACTACTACACATAGCCCAAGCAAAAGTCTCTGTTCTGTAACTAATGCTCAATTGCAATGATAAGGAGAAGACAGTCTTAGATAAAGGAGACTTGAAAACAAAAACAGAATTAGTGGAGTAGGGCAAAGAGCTGATTTAAATATTAAGATTCACACCCCTAGGTGGGGAGAAAGTATGCTAATGAAACATACATGTATGGAAATGAGATACATAGCTAAAACACAGGTATAGAGACATGCTCAGTAAAGAACTCCTTGCGTCACTCCCTTATAACCAATTAGCAAACAAGAATGCTTATGAAGGTCCAATACTCCTGTATAAAAGATGCTCATAATTAAGACTCTGTGTGCTTGTTACGTGAAATTATTCCGCTTGCACCTTGTATTGCTAGCAATAAATCTTTATACTTTCACCCCTGGTATCTTTATTGGCTTTTGCATACCGGGCACGATCCCAGACTTGAGCTGGGGCTCAACAATAACATTACCAGTTCAACAAGCTGGAGTAAAAGTGGAGTTCAAACCGAGTGCTAGAGCATTTCCTTGTGGAGAGGAGGAGGAGAGGGAAAATGCACACTGGGATGCCAGAGGTCAGGGGGGGAACTAAAGGGTAAGTGACCCAGCATTCATTAAACTGGTCTAACCACTCTTGGACTAGACTTGACCCTTGTCAGATGAGGTTTAAATTTCCACTGCATGTACCTTTTTTAGATCAGATTAAGTATTGTGAATTGAATACTTGCACACCTAGTCCACATGCATAGGCATTCACTTGTAGTGGCACAAAAAGTATCATCACAGATTTGTGCTATTACTTTTTGCCACTGTGCACACCCCTCCATATGGACTGTGGTGTAAGGCAATATGACCTGCTTTGGGTAAACTGCCTATTACCCACTTCTCCCAGCTCCTGGCATGCTGGAGGAGCTGGGACAGACCTAAAGGAGGGGGGAGACATGGTAGCTGACAACCAGAGTGTTTCCCTGAAGGACCCAGTTGCTCTGGTGCACACTTCTAGCGCATGCACCACACCACTTTTTTTGTTTGTTTGTTTTTGCTGCAGTTTTTTTTTGATACTGGGAGTTCCCAGTATCAATTTTTTGTGCCGCACTGCAGATTTGCAGCTCACAGTTGCATGTGCATTGTGTGCAGTTTGTGGCACCTCAAACAGGTTTGAGGCACTGCAAACTGCACTTGTCTGGATGTGCCCTTAGAGTTTCTGCTGGACTAAATGTGATTTTGCTAATACAAATGTAACACTTGTATTCACCCTTTGATTATATGTTATTTAAATAAATATGCAGCCTACTAATCTGTAAAGTAGAAGATAAAGAAACCACCTGATTGCTATGGGAAAAATGTAAAACTTTTACTACATTCAATATACTGCAGTAGTTAAAACAAATCCTGAAATGCATATTCCTATGTGCAGTCCTTACACAATGTATCTATTGATATGAGTGAGACTTTTTAAAATGGGGCATTTGGCAAAAGAATTATTGCTAGATTTTTAATCAGTAAATATTCTTTATTTTAGTTAAAGGTGAAGATAGGCTTTGCCCTTTGCCTGGCTTTTAGTTGATAGGCCAAAGGAGTGCATAAGCTTTTTGCTGCTGCTAATAGTACGTAATATGCAGACATGCTCATCTACTTGCACTAAGGCTGGGGAAGCTATGAAGAAGCTGAATTTTGTAATTTTGCAAGTATGCAAGAGTTAAAAAAATGATTCTGTCCCTTGCTCATTTATTTCAGCAATTTTACACTAGCTGTTTTTTTTTATCTTTGAAGGCACTAGTAAATGTAATAGGAACCTGATCTGCAATGCTTTTTGCTGTTAAAACTTTGCTAAAAAGATAAGGAAAGCTTGCTTTCTCCCCTTTTTAATTAATCTGGACACATTAACAAGGTTCTGCAGTTTGTGCTTCTCCAGCCTATCATTAAAAGCACATACCAATAATGGGATTATGCCCTGGAAAAGATTCAAAAGTTAATGGCTTCATTTGGCGATTGTTTCCTATAGGCCCAGTGTAGGCAGAATCTCATACTTACAGATCGAAATAATTGGGTTTCAGCTTTTGACATACAAGAAAATATCTGTCTTTACATTTTGCTAACGGGATGTGCATGTTTTATGCTGTGCTTTCAATGCCACTTGCAGCTGCTACACTGTTCATATTCTTTGCTCTGTACAAAGAAGCAAGGTCACTCACCCTGTTAGTCCCAGGACTAATTGTGCTCTAATTGTTCATTGGCTAACTGTCCATCACATCTCTGGGTCTATCTCGTTGTGTAGTCTCAAGGACACCCAGTTTTGTTAAAATACCCAGGGGAGTTCTATATGTAGCCAACTTTATATTTATATAAAACTATTTTTTGAGTGCATAAATAAATGACATAAAACAAAACCCACCACCGGATTAGTTATGAAGACTAAATATTTCATCAGCAGAATCTCTAATTCCTTGAAACCTGTTTCAGAGTAATCTTAGATATGAAGATAAACTTGTGACAAGTCTTTAAAGATATACTCAGAACTTTAGTTGCAGGAAGAAAAGATGAAATGAAAATATATCTGATCAGAATCCTATTGTAACAGCTGGAACGACTTTAAAAAAACACATACCAAGATTATCACTTGATCATTTGAATAAACTAAATGCCTTTTTAAGGAAACATTTTCTCTAGCTTCATTTATTAAGATGTGACAGGGGTGGATAGACAATACAGACAGACAAATCAGAGTGTTTCAGCAGAAAATTTAACTCAATGTGTTTTGGTTTGGAACTTGCAGAAGATTTGGTTTAGCTTAAAAAATACCTAAAATGTGGTGGATGTATCTACATGTGCAAATGCTGTGGGGTGGGTTTACTCTAGACTAACTTACTCTAGAGTAAATTGACTACAGGCAGGAATCTACACGTGTAGATTTGGGAGAAGATTTGCTGCTTCTGGCAGCAGTCTGCTTCTGCCCCATCCTGCTCTGCACCAGGTCCCTGCAGCAGCCAGAGGGAGCTCTAAGCTCTCCCTGGATGCTAGGCCAGGGGCTGGCGGGGAGCATAGGGCCAGAAGACAGCTGTCTTTTGGTGGGGCCTGGGAGATTGCTCCCTGCCCCTAGGAGCTATGTGATACCAGAGCAGACTCTGGTGGCAGAGCCTTGGCGGGGACAATGTCCCTCTGCCCCAGCTGCAGGGAGCTTCCAGTCCTGGCCTCCTTATGATAGGTATGGGGCTGTGAACGATCTCTTAGCCCCTGCTCTGTGATCTCACTTGTGGAGCAGGGGCTGGGAGCTCCCTGCTGCCAGGGCAGGGGGACATTGTCCTCACTCAGGCTCCAGTGGCGGACCCCACCCTGGCAGCAGGCATCTCCCAGAGGCAGGGAACAATTTCTCGCCCCCTGCTACCCAGCTGACCAGATGCAAATTTGCTCCTGGTTGGCCATCTACACATGCTCTACTGGACAGTAATTACTTAGCAGTTAATTTGTTACTAGCATTTGCAGGTAGCAAATTAACTGCTGAGTAGAGGAAATTATTGCACAATGGGCACATTTTCAGATGCATTTGATTCGGGATCAGTTTCCTCATGGGTAAACTATTCATGAGTAAACACTACCAGGCAGGCATTTGCACATGCAGGGAAGCGGGAGCAGATTTGCTGCTAATGACAGCAAACTGTTTCCACTTCCTGGGTCCCTGCAATGGGTACTAACCCAGGGACTGCAATGGGGCTCCAGGCCAAGAGGCAGCTGTCTCCTGGCCAGGGCTGGGAGATTACACCCTGCCCCAGGGGCTGCCTGCGGCTGGGGTGGGGACAATGTCCCCCTGCCTTGGGGGCAGGGAGCTCCTGGCCCTGGCTTCCCAATCAGGGGCAGGGGACTAGGAAAGTTCTTCAGGGGAGGGGCAGGTCACAGCCCTCTGCCCTGATCTGCCAGTGAGGCAGCTAGCTTGCGGGTAGCTGCCTCATGGGCAGATCAAGACAGGGGGCTGGGACCTGCAGTTCTTTCTAAGTCCCATGCTTCAATCACTCAATCAGGACATGGAGCTGGATCCTGTCCCTGACCAGGACAGTTCCCAACCCATGCTCCATGATTGCAGGGTGGAGGCTGGTGAGCACGGAGCTGGGCAGGGAACAAGTTCCCCAGTCCCTGCCAGCAGGGAGCTCCCAGCACCAGCTCCATGACTGAGGGGTCAACGCTGGGAGATCCTTATCTCCCAACCAGAGCTCCATGGTCACAGAGCTCAGGCTGGGAGGCCCTTATCTTTCAGTGCCAGCTCTGCTGTTGCGGTGCTGGTGCTGAGAGATCCTTATCTCCCAGCCCAAGTCCTGCGACTGTGGGGCTTGGGATGGTAGATAACAGCCTCCCAGCCCCCTGCTCCCTGATTGCAATAGCGAAGAAGAATATCCCAGCCCCCATACCCTGAACATGATCTTGTAGCAGGGGATTTGGAGCTCCCTGCTGTAGGGA
>NW_005842106.1:1063327-1067767 GCF_000455745.1 Alligator sinensis
GAGCTCTGGTGGCAGATTCCACCCCAGTAGCAGGTAGCTCCTGGGGATAAGAAGCAATCTCCTGCCCCCTAGTTGTTGGCTGACCTGGAGCAGATTTGCTTCCAGTCAGGCATCTGCATGAGCACTACTGCAGCATTACTAATCAAAAGTAAATTTGCTACTTGCATTTGCAGGTAGCAAATTTTCTTGTGATTAGTGAGGATTGCTGTGGAGTAAGCATGTTCACGTATGGACACACATGCTTACTGCACAGTAAACTATGCTACTGCACAGTAAAGCATCTCATGCAAACATACCCAGTAAGGGTCAGCACATGTAGCTGATGATGCTTACTACACTCTCATTAGCTTTACTGCACAGCAAAGTGTCTCATGTAGACACACCCTATATGTATTGGGCTTCAAAAATCTATAGAAACACAGACAATTTTACAGAATATTTTTCTGCTGCCCAACTGTGACTCAAATAACTTCCATTTTCTCTTTAGCTATTTCTTACCCTGCTTCTAGGAAGAAAAATAAAAATAATTTGAAAGAAACCATGCAAATCCAGTTTCTGCATTGCAAATATCGTAACAATTAAATCAATGTAGTAAAGCAGCTCCAGTTCAGCCAAAGTACACACAAGAGTATACAGCAAATTAGCCCCTACCTAGCAAAAATTCACATAAGAGCATGTAGCAAACTGGTCTTAACATGAAATGATGCCTTGGGGTCAGTTTACTACGTGCTCTTACACCGTCTTTTGGTGTGCTGGGCTGGTTTATTGCATACTTTCCTTGGCATTTTTGCTACATAAGCATGCAGTAAATCAGCACTAATATAGGAAAAACATCCACACTATTTCATCAGCAGAATTTCTGGAGCACCTTGAGCTATTTTGGTTGAATTTAAACCCCTCAACTTTTAGAGATAGTCTAGGAAGGTATGTCTGATCCTTTTTTACTATGTACTGTAGACAATGGAAGGTCAGAAGTTTACTGGTGGTGCATAGGTTGAGCAGGAAATACCTGTGTCGTCATGTTATACATGGAGTCAGTTCTGTTCATTATTGAGCACCATATCAATTTGTTTCAATTTTGGCAGCAGTTTGTTTGGCTTTTGACACAGTCTTGTTAATCAAGTAGAAGTCTGGCTGGCTAAGTATGACCTCTCACATACCTGTCTAACAAATGATAAAAGCCTGCTAATGTCACTAGTTTAAGCAGAAGTAAGGATCCGGCTTGACCCAATGATAGCCAAATCAATGTCTAGAACTTAAAATTTATACAATATTTAAGGCATGCTAGATATACGCACCCTGCTACTCTGACAGCCTGCAGTCAGCTTCTCAAAAATAGAATATGATAAAGGCCACAACGGAGTTCACAAACAATTTTTTAAAGATGAACCTGTTCAGCATTTGTAGCCCCCCCCTTTAATATAAATGGATGTAAGAAGCTATAAATGCATTATAACTATTACATATATGATATGCTACAAACTAAGCCCAAGAGCTGGATTACACCTTCTCTCTGGAGGATCTCTCTCAAGAGTGCACTTTCTAATGGATCGGCATGAACATCTCCTTGGTTTGCAATGTTAAGATCACTTGTAATAGGAACAGGGTTATTATGAACCTAAGTGCCATTGTTATACTATAAGCCATTATTTCATAGATTTCATTGACATTAGGGCTGGAAGGGACCTCGGAAGATCATCAAGTCCAGCCCCCTGGCCCAGGGGCAGGACGTCAGCTGGGGTCAAAGGATCCCAGCAAGATAAATGCCCAGTCAAAGGATCCGAGCAAGATAAACATCCAAGACATCCTATAAGCTGTTCTGTTGGCTCAGTATTTTCAGCAGGCATTGGTGGAATAGAATATACTATTGAATGTGTGCTCAACAATTTGGTGCAGGTCTGGTTAATGAAATGTTCAATGCCACTTCTATCCAGACAGAAGACCAGTCATACAATCATGAGCTTTTATTATTTGTCACGGTAGTGACTCAGTCATGTTTTTCCAATGTGAAACCCATGCAACTGAGTGAGATATTTTATGGCCATTTGATCATGTTTCTTATGAATGCCTCTTTGTAGATCAGACTTTAACCAGTTCATTTGAGACCTAAAATTATATCCCATAAAAACATTGCTGATGTCTAATTAGCAGTAGCCTGTACTGCATTCTTATAGGTAAAATGCCCAATCTTGTGTTTTGAGCCACCTTTCTGTGGAGACAGCACAAATCAGTTATCTGGATAAATCTTTACACTAATCAATCTTTGACAGTAAACAGTTTTTTTTGGCAAAATTAATCTCTTCATTCTCATTTACAATCATTAACAATCTCATCAGGTCTTTGAAAATAAGAGGCTAAATATTTCCTCTATTTCTTCTCCTCCTTGTTCTCCTTCTCATGTTCTTGTCATAAACTAAATGTTTGTCCAGAATTATGCACAAGTGATAGTTCTTTCTACTGCTGCAGTGAGGTCCTCCTTCATACAGGTCTCACAAGGAGTTGGCAAAGGAGCATGTGCTCCAGAGTCTGCACTTCACTCCACCCAAATATATTAGTGCCATTAGAGAAGCCACAGTTGATCATGTTTGTTTTTGATCTTCCAGTTTGCACGCTTAGGCAATTCAGGCACTGTTTTGTTTGCCAATCTAGATTCTTCCCTCTTGGAAAGTCCTCCTGGTGTTCCAGGTCCATTTCAGAGCAATTTCTTTCCTTCCATAACTTTGTTCCCACCCTGTCAGTCATTTGTCCAACAGCACAACACTGGTCACAAAACTCTTTTGCATTTTAAGCCATTTAGTTACTTTTGTGTAACCATCTGCTGTAGTCTTCCATCTGCTGTAATCTTTCTTTGTGGCTCACTACCTTTCTTTTAATATTAGGTGGTGCAATGCCAGTCAGAAAGTACAGGCTATCCTTTGGTGTTGGCTTTAGACATTCTGTTATTTCATGACAACTGTTGTTTAGAACTGGGTCTATTTTCTTGGCATGAACTGATCATGCCCATAATGAACATGCAGAATCTGCAGTGGAGTAACACACGGCAATAGTAGTTGTTCGTAATGTAGCTGGGTTCACTCCCCACTTTGGGGTGACCAACTTTTGAAGTATGTTGTTGCGGGTGCTGACTTTAGCCTTTGTCTTCTCTGCATGTGCTTTGAAGACAAGTGTTCAGTCTGATGTAACCCCCAAGTACACAGGATTTGGGTGATTAGTTAGTCAGGCGATTAGTCAGCATCCCAGATGATGTTTAATTTCTGCTTGGCTTCTCTATGGGGTAGCTGAGAAATTGTGACTGATGGCTAGAAAATGATATTTAGAGGTTTGTTTGTGGGAATTTGCTTGTAGGTAAAGTAGCCATTATATTAGAATAATGGTCCAGGGCAACAGCAAGTGTTAATTGATTTCTAAAAGCCTGTTTGTGCCTTCAAGGCAGCAAGCAGACACACAAGCTGGGAAACTGAAGGCATGTACCACACTGTTCCATAACATGAGATAAGGGACTTTGCCTCATTGGCCAGGTCACAGTGCCCACCTGCAGGACCCTTGGGATTTCTGGTTTTGGGAAACAGACCAAATTAGGAGAAGAGCAGAAAGAAGAAAATTAGGATGTGTGCATGTGATCGGTTTGTGAAACAAAGGAATATGCTGACAGGACAGAACATAGATAGTATGATGACCACAGAGATTCTCAAAGATGAAGAGTCATCAGGAGGAAAAAAGAATAAAAAAGGAGGGATTTCAGAGCAGCAAAGTGTCCCCAAGAGGGGAACCCAAGACTACCATGAACAGAAGGCATACCACCAGCCCATCTCACCCACCCCACTGGGGAGGGTGGGCTTTGGCCTCTGACCTCCAAGCTGCTGACATCTGACATTCAAGAGAGAACCTTAGAGTGAAGCCTGCATACTGGCCAGACATACCCTGATTCTGTACAGCTCTAGGACTTGTAGATATAGAATTGTTTGCATTATTCTTATCAGGTATCACTGTGTATCAATAAAATTAGTCTATTATTGAATGGAGAGGTCATGGTTGGTCTGAGGATTGGGTCCTCCCGGAACAAGGTATCTGAGTCATAGATCCAGTACCAACAGAGACCTGCATCTTGGTTGGGTTTGTGTGAAGCTGGTTCACATTGTAGTAATCTGAGAAGGTTGTTCAGTGTGCATGCCAGCCTGTTCTCAACAGTGACAAAGTCCTCCTCTTGAGATGTGATGCATAGATCTTCAGCTTATTTTGTATGTGTTGGTCATTGGTATATATGTTAAAAACAATTGGTGCTAGCACATTACCCTATGGAAGGCTATTTCATTGTTCATAGAATCATAGAAGTAGGGTCGGAAGGGACCTTGTAGGTCTTCAAGTCCGACCCCCTGCCTGGGCAGGAGGAAAACTGGGCTCAAATGACCCCAGCCAGGTAGGCATCGAGCCGCCTCTTAA
>NW_005842106.1:1068042-1076343 GCF_000455745.1 Alligator sinensis
CCCTGCTGTCCCCGGATCATGCGGGTGGCCCTCCTCTGGACCCTCTCAATGTTGTCCACATCCCTCTTGAAGTGGGGCGCCCAGAACTGGACACAGTACTCCAGCTGTGGCCTGACCAGTGTTGTGTAGAGGGGGAGGATCACCTCCTTGGCCCTGTGGATGCACGATAGGGTCTGGTTAGCCCTGCCGACCCATGGGCTCGTATTGTTGGCCCATGTTCATCTTGGAGTCAATGATGACTCCAAGATCCCTTTCTGCCTCCATGCTCTCAAGAAGGGAGTTTCCCATCTTATAAGTGTGCTGCTGGTTACTACTGCCCAAGTGCAGCACCCTGCACTTGTCCGTATTGAAACGCATCCTGTTTTTGTTAGCCCACCCTTGCAACCTATCCAGGTCTTTCTGCAGTCTTTCCCTCCCTACTAGCGTGCCCACCTCACCCCAAATTTTGGTATCATCAGCAAATTTGAACAGGTTGCTTTTCACCCCGTTGTCCAAATCGCTGATAAAGAAATTGAACAGTGCGGGCCCAAGGACCGAGCCCTGGGGGACTCCACTGCCCACTTCCCCCCAGGTCGAATATGACTCGTCCACCACCACCCTCTGAGTACGACCCTTCAGCCAATTAGCAATCCATCTGACTGTGTAGGCATCGATGCCACAGTCGCCTAGTTTTTTAATGAGGATGGGGTGGGAGACGGTGTCAAAGGCCTTGCTGAAGTCCAGAAAGACTACATCCACGGCGACACCTGCATCCAGTGCTTTTGTGACCTGATCGTAAAAGGCAATCAGGTTGGTCTGACATGACCTGCCCCTAATGAAACCGTGCTGGTTGCCCTTGAGCATCATCCCTGATGCCGGCCCATCACAGATGTGCTCCTTGATGATCTTCTCAAAGAGTTTCCCCAGGATTGGGAGCTAGTCAGGTAGCTTGGAGTCTTGGATCAGGCTTAAGTAGTATGTCTCAGCCCACATCTTGACCAAGTTGCCATTCTCATAGTTTTTGCATGTGACACTGTGGCTTTAAAGTCACCAGTGATCATGTGTGCTTTTTCATGGTCTAGGTTTCCTAGGCTCACAAAACCAAAACACTTCCCTGGAGGCTTATAAATAGTTGTTATTGAGATGTTGTCCATATTGATGGTCAAGATTTCAATGTCATTTTGTTCTGTCATCAATGTTGTGTTGATGACAAGCTCTGGTTTTATGAAAATAGCACTGCCATATTTCTCATGCTGCCTTTCAATGGCTAATCTTATCCTAGGGAATGAATGGCCTATTGCTATTTGGCTCTCTGCATGTCTCCTAGAGACAGAGCACATGACCACTGTAGTCGGTGCAAATCCTGGAAAGGATGTCCTTTTTGACTCCTGTGAAATCCTCCATGTTTACAGAGATGACTGTCAGTGCTGGTCCTGAAAAAAGCATATGGTTGTGACACAGCACATCAACCTGTTGTGACTTAGCAGTTTGCATTTTATACATTTTCAGGTCATTGCTGACAGGGTTTTAGCAGAATTCACAGATTCATTGGCATCTGACAGGGTCTGCATTATGATTGCTCCTGCTATGGCCATTTGAACTGACTTAGCTGAATTCATTCAGAACACTTCAGGCTGTTTAGAATAGACAATCTAACCATCAAATATGTGTGTCAATGGATGTAGATTCACTTTGATAAGTTACTACCATGGTGATGATAGAATTTGTTTAATAGCTGTTGCATTTGCTGCCAACTTTGACACTGTGGCTGCATTCACACCAGCACAGACGTTTGTTTCCCTGGGGACAAGGAGCAGTGGCACACCTTGTGCTGCTGCTACTTTTCCCTGAGGAATGCCTGTGCAACATGCCTGCTGGCACGTTGCAGGTTATCCTGGGTGGGATAGGGGAGGCTGAGGCCAACAACTGTTCTGGCACCAGCAGTCTTACCTGGGAGCCAGGGAAGCTGCAGCCATGGCGCTCCTGCAGCTGGGAACATGGCTAGCAGCTGGATCGTGGGACCAACCGGCCAGGCTCCAGCTTTGGAAGGTACATGCTGCCGCCACATGCATTGCTCTGTTTTTTTTCCACACCTGTTTTTTTTGTTTTTTTGTTTTTTTTAACCCTGGGATCTCCCGGGGTCAAAACCCCCCACCCCCATGCTGCAAAGTAGAAGTGTGGGGAATTCCTGAATGTGCCGTGTGCTTGTCTGGACGTGGCCTGTTTGTCCATTTCCTTTATTTGAGTATTTTTGGCAATTACTTTCATTTGTATAATGTTGAATTATTGAGGTTATTCATTACAGAGAATTGTCACAGGCTAACTTTATAATCAAAGTTTTTATGTGTAAGCACCCTTACAGTAATACAAGCTTCTTGGAATATATATGACCCAACCTTTAAAATAATAACTGCTGTAGCTCTATGTTGGACAACATTGATTACTTCTTACCAGTTTTCTTCAATTAAACAGAGTTGGAAACCATTGTTTGTGCACATGATTCCATGTACTAATTGTACACTTTCTAGCTATCAGTTCCTATTTTGTGTATCACTTTTCATTTTGTTGTGTCATGGAATCTACCACTGGCAGCAGATCAGTTTATATAGAACATATATCAGTGTTTGTGGTTCCACTTCCCTATCATTAACTGCCACCTCCAGCAGCAAGCATCATGAGCAGTCTGCCTTCACATATTCACTGGTACCCTTAACCTGAGCATCTATGAATATTGCCCACCTCTCTACTTTTGCTGAAGCCATTATCAACACTCATTTTTTTTGCTTAAAACTGACAAACAGAACACACTGACTCTTTGGGGGGGAGGGGGACAGGGTCAGCAGATCTTGGACTGAGTTCTGCTATTTTTAGATCAGTCTATGCATGCTGAAATTCTGTTCTATTATGGGTATAGACCGAATTGCAATCACTTATACAGGTGAAAGTGTAATTTCTATACCTGGCCTGAAAGTGGTGGCAGGTGATCCATTTTGCTTTTTAACTCCTTAGTCTAAACTCAGCTGTTCTACCAATTTTAGCATAATCTGCAGAGATAAGAGATATGACATGATTTTGTCTTCTTCCCAATAGTGTAGCTAAGGAGGCAGGGGGAAGGAGCAACACCCCTGGGCACCAAGTTAGCGAGAGGCATAGAAACAGCAGCCAGTGCTTTGCCAACCTGGCTGCTACTACAGCAGCACTCCAGTCACTGATGCTGCCCCATGCATGGCTGCCACTTGAGGCACAGAAATGTGTAGGTATATCTCTGCTTCTGTCCACTGGTTTAAAGAGGGGTTGGACACACCTCTTTCAGAGTTCAAACAAACAGGTTCTTTATTTGGAGTTTTCCTGTAACACAAAGTTCAGGCCACTCCCTTTAACAAAGGTAATGAAAACGAAAATAGCTTTGCCTCTTTTGATTCAGGCTTCTCCCTCTCTCTCAGGCAGGACCTTTTTTCAATGTTTCCAGCTGAGACTCTGCCCAGTAGTCTGATTTCCGCTAGTTGCACCTCATTGCCGAACAGGGCTCCACCCTCTTCTAGAAAAGGTCGCTTCATCCTGTCAGAGGCCAGAAGAAAAGGTAATAGGCCTTTCAGCTTAATCATGTATGAAATTATTGTGCGTATTCTTTACTGGGAATTTACAGGCTAACTTGATAATCAAAGATTTCATGTGTAAGAACCCTTTCAGATGACACACAGTTTTTGGTCTTATCAAAAACCTTGGTGCACTGTTACATAGCAATATATTTAGGCCAGGGGTGGCCAACTTATGGCATGGGTATCACAAGTGGCACAGGCAGCCTCTGTATGTGGCACATGGAAGATTGGTGAGGGGCAGATAGGGCAGAAAGTAGAGTATCATATCAGGCAGGGAGCACAGGGCAAGGAGCAGAAAGCAGAGCAGCAGCTTTGTTAGGGAACAGAAAGCTAAACAGCAGATTGGGTAAGAGAAAGGGAGCAGAGTGGCATCTGTGGAGGATACAGGGCTACTTTGTGGCATGCCTGCCAAAAAGGTTGCTCCCACTGATTTAGGTGATGTAATGTTGCTGGGTTAGACAAGAACTTATGGAAATTACTAACTATACCCCAAAAGGTAAATGATGGAACACAGCCTGTGATCGGGGAGACTTAATGATAACTTCATCTTTGCCTTGTGATTTATGCAAACCATCTCTGTCAACGATATAGCCTTGAGCCTTTTAAGCAGTCACATTTTTAATTTGTATAGTGTTAGAGTTGATTCAAGCAGCCTCACATATATCTTATGGAGGGTCTCAAGGTGCTTTTCACAATTCACTCCCATGAGCAGTATAAAACCTAAGGGTTTATGTGCACAAAGGTTTTACTTTGTAGTAAACAGATTTGCACTGTTAAAAAATAGACCCCTGTGTCTGCACAGTATAATTCCTTAGTGTGAAAAACCAGTTGAATTATTGTGACATTTTTTTTTACTTTGTTGGAATGGGCAGCACATTCACCTGGCAGTAAGTTATATCATAGCACCCTTCATACACCTGTACTAAAAATTATTATTACAGTCTTCCAACTGCTTTCCTACACTATTTTCTCCTCTACCTTTGGCTTGCTTGGGTGTTTTTCCTCTGTGACGTGTACTGCTTGGAGGTGACTGGATGCCCCCTTCCAATTTAAATGCTGACAGGCAGCCAGGTTTTGGCTAGTTCTGCTTGCACATTCTAGGAGTCGGCATACTTAATATTTGCATGCCACTGGAGTTGTGCTAGGCTTCTGGGTCACCTCATCCCATGAGAGGCCAAAGTTCAAGAAGGCCCATAGTGCAGACATTACACCATAAACAGTTTTTGGACAGAATCACTAAAGGGACATTCAAAAGGAGCAAAAGTTGGACTTCATGCATTTCCCCATTAAAATGAAGAGTATAAAGATGACTTTAAAAATAGCTAAGGACAAAAACTGGGCCTCTGGTAGCACTTGAATTTCCTGTCTATACTAGGATGAGATTATGTCCCCTGATAAATGTTATGTTATCTCTGGTAAGTGTTGTATAGGAGTGTCCCCAAAAGTCTCTGAATCTCTGCCTCTGAACCCTCTTAGAGGCTCTTTTCCCTTGTTCTCACAGACACTATCGAATATTGTAAGCTGTTATGTTTTCAGGCAAGTATTGCTCAGTGGCCTTCTAGTTAGTGATTGCCATCTTCCACTCTTTCTCCGATTACTCCCTTCATCTGTTTATTGGTAAATATTTCTTTTCTATTATCCAGATTTCTAGTATAGGTTACATTAGCTATGGTGGTAAAGGGTAATCAGGGTCTCTCAGGGAATGATTACAGGAGCGTGAGCGATAACACTCTGTCAGTACCTGTAACATTTAATATTGGAAGCAAAACTCCTTTTGTATTAAAAGAAACATGCAGGAATTCCTAAAAAGAATAATGCTGTGAATTTTTCCAGACTAATCACCAGGAATGGTGGTGAATTTACCATGATGATCAGCAAAGCCTTGGAACAAAATGGAGAGACAGACCTTCCTATTTGCAAATGTAAGAGGATGAGTAATAATATCAGTAGTAAGTGGATCATAGGAAAGATGGGCTGGATGAGACCTCACAACATCATCTAGTCAAGCCCTCTGCTCAGGGCAGGAGTATCGCTGAGTAAACTGTCCCTGCCAAGCATCTGTTCAATTTGCCCTAGAAAATTTTCAAGAATGGAAATTCCACTTCTCTAGGCAGCCTTTTCCAATGGTTGATTAAGTTATTTCTAATCTCCAACTTAAATTTTGCTCTGCTGCAGCTTGCGGCCATTGCAGGAGCTGACCCAAGGGGGTGCAATGATGGGGTCACCCCCCTTTCCACAGTAAAGGTTATGTACCAGTGGCTCCATTTACGCAGGACTCTGGATGCCTGGGTCCCCTGAGGTATCTGAAGCATCCCTAATTGGGTGGGACAGTCCTGAAATGTGAACATCAAGTCCCATGCAGCCTGGTCCTGAGCTGCATGACTCCAAGACAGCATTTGTCCCAGATTCCCAGTATTGTGTAGGGATCTGGGTTTTTGGTTCACTGTGGAAAAACACAGGAAATGGCAGTTTTCCCCTTGCAGGTTGGCAGAGTTCCAGCCTGCAAGGGTTTACGGGAAGCAGGATGCAGGGAGCACCATGTGCATGTGTGTACACACATACGTACACCCGGTCAGGAATACAGCCCCAGGCAGCAGTGGAGAGCAGCTCCCCCAGGTGCCTGCAGGTAAGTCTATGTGTGGGGGTGGGGTATAGATTGAGGCCCCCACAGTGAGGGAGGGAATGGGGCAGGGCCTGGGCCTGGGGCAAGTGCCCAGCCAAGGCGGTGCATGGGGCCTGGGACCTGGGGCCAGGAGCAGGGCAGAGCTGCAGGCAGTTCATCCAGGAGGCTGGTGGAAGGGGGGTTGCTGGCTCCCTGCCACTGTGCACATTCCCAGGGAGGAAGGCATGGGGAGGAGGTGGGCACATGCCTCCCAAATTTGAGTGCGGGGTGGGGGTGGATGTGAGCTGCCTGCTCTGGGCTCAGGGCTACCCGCCCTGTTGCCCTGTGTCCCAGGAGCCCTGCACTGGCCATGCCACCATGGTGAGGCGGCCCCTGCCTAGCAGCAGCAGGGGCAGTGGTGTAGAGTTGTGCCCTCCACTGTTGTCGGGTGGGCAGGGGGTGCCTCTCCATGGAGACGTGGCTGATGCAGGGCTCCTGGGGGAAGGGCAGCAGAGTGAGGAGCCCTGACTCCACAGTGGGTAGCCCGCATCCACCCCCATGTCCCCTCAGGCTCCGCTCATCTCTGCTCTGCTCCAGCCATGCTACCTGGGGTGGGGGAGGGGCATGGCTGGAGCAGACCCCCCTGGTACAAATTAAGGTCAGAGCCAATGGATACTATGATACCTCTGTTAATAAAATCCAGTGTGCTGTTTGCTTTTCTTGCAACAAGACCACACCGTTGGTTCATATTCCGCTTATGGTTTATTATAACCCCAGGTCCTTCTCTGTGGCAGCATCTACATGAGATGCTACTGCACGTAGTATTGGCAGGCACTAACCATGGGGTGACACTACTGCATAGTAGCTTGTTGCTACTGCGCCGTACCATCTGAAAAAAAAAAACCATGCAGGGATGCTACTGCACAGTTATGCTGGTTACTGTGCAGTCATTTAGTACCTGGTTATGCATGCACTAAATGACTGCACAGTAACAACTCATGTAGATGCAGTCGGTAATACGGAAGCCTAGCCAGTTATTTCTGTGTCTGGTTCCATCAGTTGTTCACCGCAACTGGGAAAGATCATGCATACAAAACAATCAGTAATCTCTTGAGGACTGGCAAGTTTTGCCACATTCAGCAACAACGTATTCTTCTAATAGCAACACACTTCTCTCATATCAGCTCCAATAGTTCGGCTGCTCACAAAAAATTGGTTAGTTACTGAGCAGTAGCAATCAGGGGTGGTAGGCTTCCAAAACAAGGATAATCACATTTCTAAATATATAAAAGTGTGTTCACATTGGTGTACTTGAACTCTAGCTCTGGAGTAAGCTCTTCACAGAGATTCAGGAAAGTGTCCTTGGTCATCATGAAATTCTGCAGCAAGCACTGGACATCTCAGGCACTATCTCCTGCAACTTGTTTCATGAATCCTCAAAATGGTGGTGTGCAAAGCAAGGCTATTCTAAGAAGATCCCTCTTAAAGGAGCAATGGAGAAAGGTCTCAATGCTGTCTAACCTGTGGTTTGAACGTTGTGCTGGGAACTTGAAGAAGCACTGATTCAAAATGTATAAAGGTCCTCTTCTTTCCCTCATTAGTTGTGGAATTCTGGTTGGCTGTATTGTCAGAACTTTGATGCATTAACACATCCAAAAAGGGTAATTCATGTGGCCATGTTGCTACCCACCCAGTACATAGGCAACAATGTCTAAGCAAGTATGCCTACACACCCACAGTGTAGGGGTAATAAAAGTAACAATGATATGGCTAAAAAGTTGCCATTGTTTGCACAAAAGGAAACAGAATTGTGTCTTCAGTGTACTTCGGAGGAAATGTTGTGAAGTAAAAGAAATCTAATCTTTGACATGTCTATTGTGTGCCAATTAGTAGGAAGCAATTAAAATAAGCACCTCACTTTGAAATAATCTGCCTATTCCCTGACAGATAAAGCTTGGTATCAAGGTCTACATTGAATCTATTCTGAAGTTGGGTTCACTGACAAGAAGCATGCCCCTTCCACCCATGAAATGCCAAAGATTCATAGATTCATAGATGTTAGGGTCGGAAGGGACCTCAATAGATCATCGAGTCCGACCCCCTGCATAGGCAGGAAAGAGT
>NW_005842106.1:1076657-1089910 GCF_000455745.1 Alligator sinensis
CAGAATTGCACACAGTACTCCAACTGCGGTCTGACCAGCGCCTGATAGAGGGGAAGTATCACCTCCTTGGACCTATTCGTCATGCATCTGCTGATGAACGATAAAGTGCCATTGGCTTTTCTGATGGCTTCGTCACACTGCCGACTCATGTTCATCTTGGAGTCCACTAGGACTCCAAGATCCCTTTCCACTTCCGTGCCACCCAGCAGGTCATTTCCTAGGCTGTAGGTGTGCTGGACATTCTTCCTCCCTAGGTGCAGCACCTTGCCTTTCTCCTTGTTGAACTGCATTCTGTTGTTTTCTGCCCACTTGTCCAACCTGTCCAGGTCTGCTTGCAGCTGTTCCCTGCCCTCCGGCATGTCCACTTCTCCCCATAGCTTTGTGTCATCTGCAAACTTGGACAGAGTACATTTCACTCCCTCATCCAAGTCGCTGATGAAGACATTAAATAGTATTGGTCCAAGGACCGAGCCCTGCGGGACCCCACTGCCCACACCCTTCCAGGTCGAAACCGACCCATCCACCACGACTCTCTGGGTGCGACCCTCTAGCCAATTCGCCACCCACCGGACTGTGTAGTCATCCAAGTCACAGCCTCTTAACTTGTTCACCAGTATGGGGTGGGAGGTATGGGGTGGGAGATGAGGTAGCATAGCCAGCTTAGAATGTGCCCCAATGTCATTCTCAGCTGTCTGCCTTGTTTGTGCTCAGGTAGGCTACGTTTTCTTAGGTGAGCTACAGTGGGCCAGTCTAAATGGGCTACAGTTCTTCATTTATGGGATTTGGCATATACTGAGTGGGAGCAAATAGGCAGAACTTGCTTCGCAGCAACAGTCCTAATAGTAGAATGGAGACAGTGTAAACACACCAGAAGTGTCAGGAATCCTCTGTAATATCTGGCCATGCTTCACTGTCAAATACAAGTGCAACTATCAGTCCAGCTGCTAGACTGTTCTAGTGAAGCCAGCCCTTATATATGTCAGTACTTCTGTTTACCAGGCTTATAACTAGCTAATGAGGCAAATATATCCTCTATTCTTTGTAAAGGTCACTGATTCCTATGCGATGCTGGGTTACTGGTAACTATGAAATCACAGATACAGATCACCCCGTTATTTTTCATCTTTGGCACTAGAGGGATGCTATTCACTTCAGTTAACCTTGGATGTAATTGCAGTCGTGTCATTGCTGAAGTTTTGCTTCCAACTTTGGCTGTATGACAAAGACCTTCAGATTTTCAGAATTTAAATACTGATCCTTCTCCAGTCACAATATTTATTTTCATATATTTTCTAGTTCTGATATGACCCAATGACCATCAGCTGCCTCCTACAAAACTTCAACCATTTTGTGCTTGGGGATGAATTTCTTTTGTTTGACCTTTACTTGTATTTTTCTGTATTTAGAAACCTGCAGTCATTTTTTCATGTGCCAGATTCAGCTGAAGCTCCCTTGGTCATTTTCTACCAAATAATATATGACCCTCTTGCTTCATAATTTGGAGATTTATCATAAACCATTTACAGTTATGTTATGTTCACTATAACAACATGCAGAATAGTGAAGTTTTCCTTTAGGAATGTTTTTTAGTATCACTGGTCACTACATCGTCACCTTCTTTATTAAGTCTGATTATTTCTGAAAGCCTACAGAAAGTTCAGCGCTTTTCAACATCTTTATCAATTATTTGGCTATGGGGGTGAAGAGCTCACTGGCTTAGTTCGTGGATGACACCAAGTTATGACAGACCATGGTCACATTTGAAGATGGGCTTCAGATACAGGCAGACCTAGACAGGCTGGCAAGTTGGGTGGATCAGAACCAGATGAAGTTCAATACTGAGAAGTGTAAAATGCTCCATCTGGGGATGAACAATCCCCAACATACTTACAGGCTTGGTGGTGCCAAACTGACTAGCACCATGACTGAAAAGAACCTATGGGTAATAAAAGATCATCATGTGATCGTGTTAGCACAAACTAAGTCTATTCCATCTCGGAGGAAAGACAGCAAGAGGACACAGCAGCCCCCCTGGCTCTCCAGGAACCTAGCAGACCTCCTGAGGCTAAAAAGAAAGGCCTACAAAGGATGGAGGATGGGAGTCATCTCCAAGGAGGATTATTCTGCACTGGTCCGGTCCTGTAGGGAGCAGACCAAGAAAGCCAAGGCTGCAACTGAACTCCAGCTAGCTTTGAGCATCAAGGACAATAAAAAGTCCTTTTCCAGATATGTGGGGAGCCGGAGGAAAAGCAGGGGCAACGTTGGACCCCTGCTGAACCAGATGGGGCAACTGACAACTGACGCCCAGGAAAAAGCTAACCTATTAAATAGGTACTTTGCGTCAGTCTTTCATCAGTCCCATGGGACGCCCATGCCCGCTACAGGGCCGGGAAGTCCGGGTGTAGGGTGATCCCCTGCCCTCCATTAATGCTGACTTTCTGAAGGAACATCTTGAGAAGCTGGATACCTTCAAGTCAGCTGGCCCTGACAATCTTCACCCCAGGGTACTCAAGGAGCTGGTGAGCATCATAGCCCAGCCTCTAGCACGGATCTTTGAAAACTCTTGGTGCTCTGGTGTAGTGCCTGAAGACTGGAAGAAGGCCAATGTGGTGCCTATCTTCAAGAAAGGGAGGAAAGTGGATCCGGCTAACTATAGGCCCATCAGCCTGACTTCTATCCCGGGGAAGATCTTAGAAAAGTTTATTAAAGAGGCCATCCTTAATGGACTGGCCGACGCCAACATCTTAAGGGATAGCCATCATGGGTTTGTTGCGGGTAGGTCTTGCTTGACCAATCTCATTTCCTTCTATGACCAGGTGACCTATCACCTGGACAAGGGAGAAGAGATTGATGTCATATATCTTGACTTCAAAAAAGCCTTCGATCTGGTGTCCCATGATCGCCTCTTGGAGAAACTGGCCAATTGTCGCCTTGGGTCCTCCACGATCCGCTGGCTGGAAAATTGGCTCCGGGGTCGGACCCAGAGGGTAGTAATTGATGGAAGTCACTCATCGTGGTGTCCTGTGACCAGTGGGGTCCCCCAAGGCTCTGTCCTTGGACCCATACTGTTCAACATCTTCATTAATGATGTGGACACTGGAGTCAGAAGCGGACTGGCCAAGTTCGCCGATGACACCAAACTTTGGGGCAAAGCATCCACACCAGAAGACAGGCAGGTTATCCAGGCTGACCTGGACAGGCTCAGCAAGTGGGCGGACGAGAATCTGATGGTGTTCAACGCCGATAAATGCAAGGTTCAAGCATCTTCATTGAACACCTTCAAGATGAAATTGGATGCTCATCTTGCTGGGATCCTATGACCCCAGCTGACTTCCTGCCCTTTGGGCAGGGGGCTGGACTCGATGATCTTCCGAGGTCCCTTCCAGCCCTAATGTCTATGAAATCTATGCAATCTATGTGTGAACATGAGCCGGCAGTGCGATGCTGTAGCCAGCAGGGCAAACAATACTCTAGCATGCATCAACCAATACATCTCAAACAAAACTAAGGAAGTGATTTTTCCACTTTACTCAGCACTAGTAAGACCACAGCTGGAGTACTGCATCCACTTCTGGGTGCCACACTTCAACAAGGATGTGGAAAAGCTTGAGAGAGTCCAGAGAAGAGCCACCCGTATGATTGGAGACTTGCAAGGCAAGCCATACAAGGAAAGACTGAGGGACTTGGGTCTTTTCAGCCTAAAAAAGAGAAGGCTGAGAGGGGACTTGGTTGCAGCTTACCGCTACATCAGGGGAATACATCAAAGACTTGGTGAACAACTGTTCACCAGGGCACCCTTGGGGAAACCCAGGAGTAATGGCCACAAACTCTTGGAAGACTGTTTCAGGCTTAACACTAGGAAAAACTTCTCAGTTAGGGTATCCAGACTGTGGACACTCCCTCCAGAGGTGGGTGCAATCACCTACCCCGGAAATCTTCCAGCGGAGACTGGACAGTCACCTTGCTAGGGTCACCTGACCCCAGTTGTATTTCCTGTCTAGTACAGGGGGGGACTGGACCCGATGATCTTGTGAGGTCCCTTCCAGCCCCTTACAATATATGAATCTATGAAAAACAAATGACAAATGGAATGACTAAGATTTAAAATGGAACACAATACAGCAAAGAAATTCAAACAATACTTTATTATCTCCAGTATATTTGGAACAAATAAATTAACCCTTTAGGAACATCAAGTAATTGGGTCAGAGCTGCTCATCTCCTCAGGAATGATTTTGGGCTACCAGAACACCAAGCCGGTCTTTCATTCTTAAAGTTTTCCCATGGAACATTTAATCAAATTCAAGTCCTTGGTCCAATATATTCAAGGAATATGATGGGTTGGGTCCAGCATATCTACTGGTACACTTAAAACTCAAGGATGCATTATTTAGTCAAAGAGCTAACAGTGGTCTGATTTATCCAATGCCTACATTTTGTCTATGTTGTATAACATGAGCACCTGCACCAACTAACAAAGGACCCAGGTGTCTCTCATAAGAGTCTCTTAAAAGAGTAGCTACTGGCACAACATGAGAGGGGGTGTCAGTAGTTTGGTTCTTCAAGCACAGTAAGTCTTTCTAACATAAACGCTGAGAAAGGAGACAAAGATTTCTTAAGGAGTGACTCAAGATTGTAGAACAAACTCACAGGAATTAGAGATCATCTAGTCTCTAAGTTCATACAACATTTCTTTGACTTGTGTTCGCTTTTATGGACATACAGCAGCATGTACATTTAAAAAACATGCTTAAAAAACAAAACAAACCCTAGAAAAAGAAGAAGAAATCTATGTATTGCACACACAGTTCTCACCTTGGGGAGGAGAGGAAACAAACTGAATGGGTCAGGGGCTAGTTACCCCAGGAAAGCAGTCTGATAATAAATTGATGAGGATTATAGGTTTATGTACACTGCCTCCTTTGTGCTTCTAGGAGGGCCCCCTACCCTCCTGCTCATAAGCACCAGTCCCAGAAATGCAGCAATGGAGCCAGTTGGGAGGCATCACCCTCAAACACTCTGAAGTGGGTTGGAGAAAGAGGTCTTGAGAGTGGATGCAACGGGCTGTAATGTGCCTTATAACTTAAGGACAGAAACAGAAGGGAACAAATAGTTATCAGTGCCGTTGGAGAGAACTGATTTTGTAAAATGTCTGTAATCCTGATGAACTGTTTCTTCTACTGGTTTCATAGGAGCTGCTAGGTTTAACTCACATTAAGCAAATTAAAACCACCATCTTTTTTCTCACAATTTACATACTGATCTATTCTTTTAATGTTGTCACTATAGAGTTAACATAGTCCATTTTCTTAAAAAATTCAGGATTGTTATCCCTTTTATCTATCCCCTTCACTCCCTCCACCCCCTTTTTGTCTTGTTACTCTCAATCTCACTAGCTCAGACTTGTTTCCTTTTCAGGTTTGGTAGGCCTTTACTGTCCCTCTCTATTTCACTGTGTTCCCGATCTGTCCTGTCCTTGTCACAAATTGTTCTGCTTCTATAAACAGCACATTCTGTGTAATATGAAAGAAACACAGGCTCTCAAGTAGAGACCAAATAACCATTTGTACTTACTAGATACAACATGAAAAGGCTGGCTACTTTTACACATTGCAGCTCTGACAGTTTTTTGGTGGCTCTTGAAATCCAGGGAACAGAAGGCAGCTCAGGCTCTGTTTGAAGGAAGAATGCTTTGGTAGATTTGAGGAAGCTACATAAAGCTTATGAATTCTGTTTCATATTGAGGACACTTTCTGTGTTTTGGTGTTAGATCACAAACCCAACATTTAAAATGTTGTTTGCTTTCAGTATCGTCTTTCTACACCCACGTTGGACTAAAATTCTGTAGTGACAGATGGTTAACAATGGAGGATCATTAAAACTTGATCAGTATCCATGCAAATGATATACCCATTGGATAAACCCCCTCCCTGGATTTTGTCCAGAACAAGCTAACTTTAAAGTTTGAATTCTAGGGTGATGTAACTAAGTAATAGAAGACTTGATGGGATGGATCAGCAGTTGTGTAGCAAAAGAGATGGGATGTTATTAAAAAAAAATCCTTCAAAGGCCTCTATAGATGTGGGAGTAGAGACCAAAAATAAAAAGCTGGTTGTAGGAGAGATAGCAGACTTCACCTTCATGCAGAAGTAGATGAAAGGAGCTATGGATAGAACCCTATTTTTCAGATTCTCAAAGAAAAAGGAAGATAATGGAAAAAATCCCATATTAATAAAAGGGCTCAGAAAAAGGAAATTAAAGCTGATGAAAACATTAATGGAAGAGGAAAAAAAGAGATTATGCTTTACATCATTTAATAACTTCTAAAATATAAAATAACCTTGAATAGAGTGATCACACATTGATTCAGTTTAAGCTGTATAAACAAGGGTAGGCCTGTAATGAAGGCCCTCCATTTCAAAAGCGCATATTTTGATAAATTAAGGGAATGATCTAGTGAAGTCATTTGGAGGGGGGAGCTGAGGGATTTGAATGTAGAGGAAGTTTAGAAATTTGCGCAGCCAAAGGTGTTAAAATTATCCTAAATCCGTACCCAGACCAAGGGATGAAATCTAATAGGGAAGGATTCCAGACCCACTTGGATAAATAATCACCTACAAAAAATGCCATTAGGAATAAGCAAAGAGGCTACAAGGAATAGAAAAGGACTAATCAGCTTAGAAAGAGATGCCTTAGGCTAAGTACAGACACTTGGGAGGTTAGATCATGTTAAAAATGGCCACCTGAATTAACTTAATTCACCCTGGTGTGCATCTTAAACTGAGATTGACCTAACTAGAGATCTAAGTGGACAACTCCACCCTGTAGATCAGCCAGGCCCCACAAGCCCACTAAACCCCTCATCCTGCAAGCCGCTCCTGGTCCTGGCTTTATTGGTGTCAGGAGTTTATCAAAGTAAGTTGGGGTTGGCGCAGATGGGATGAGGGAGGGGGGCGTAGGTTTGCTGGAGAGGGGGTTCTAAAAATAGCCCTGGGTCTGGAGGTGGGGAAGAGACCCCCCCCCACCTCTGACCCTGCTAGCCCTTTCTGATTGTGCCCAACCCTCCTGGACTCTATCAATGGCTCAGATCAAGCATAGTCCGATGCTTACCTGGCAAGGGAAACACCATGATCACTGAGGCAGTCTTCCTAGTCACACTCAAAGAAGACTGCTTTCCTGGCATGAGGATAGTACCTGCCAAGGTAATGTATGGTAAACCTCCCACTTAGCTGTTGGACTGGGAAGGTCTTGGCTTTATGCCCACTTTATGGAAAGGGGAGACTCCTCTCTAGCCTGCTTCTGGGGCCATATGGCTGAGAGCAAGCAAAACTCTGGAGCATCCGAACCCCAAGCCTCCGGGCTTGGGCCTGCATGTAGGATGCCTGCCAAAGGATTTAGAAACATCTGAAGCCTCAGACGGGGGTGGAGGATGTTTGCCTGTAGTAGGGCCACTTATGGTTTTGGACTGACTCACGGATTTGGAATTTGATTGGGCAAACTTGGCTTGGAATAAGGAAAATTAAAAACAACAACAGCAAAAACCCCCCCAACCAACTCCCCCTACCTTGCTCCTCCATGGACCCTGCTAGCTCCCCAAATTCCTTCAAGTCCCATACAGACTGCACTACTCTCCCATCATCCCCCAATGCCCCTGCAGACCCCATCTGCTCCCATTGTCTCCTGATCCTTCTGATTTCCCCCCGACATGGACCCTGCCTGCCCCCACAATTTCCCTGATCCCTCTCACAGACACCATGAGCCCCCCCCCCCAGCAGACCCCCCCTTCCTCTCCCAATCCTTCAAACCCTCCCTACAGATATTGCTTGCCCCCCACTCTCCCCATGATTCCTCCAACCCCTCTCACTAGTCCCCCATTCCAACTTATCTTAGATTGAGTGGCCATTTTTAACTTGATCTAACCTGTCCCTAACTTCCCTGAATGTCTATACATACCTTTAGATGTCAAGAAGCATATAGGTAAAATGAAAGAAAGAGTGGAGAGTGTTTACCAGAGGAGTTTCTCAAAGGTTGATCTTGCAAGTGTTCTAGTTTAATATTTCCTTTAATGAGCTTGGCACAAAAAAGTTGTAGTGGGCTGATAAAATTTCTAACTGACACACAGCTGGCAGGCATTGTCAATACAGTGGAGGGCTGAAACATCTTACAAGAAAAACTGAATGAGTGTACTACTTAACTACAGGATGACTAAAAGCTGTCAGTTTGATGCAGGACTAAAAAGGCAAATATGATACTTTTTGAGAGATTGCTTTTAGAGACAGGGAAGTACCAATGCCGTTCATTGTGTGAGGCTCTGGTAGGACCTCATCTGAAAGTTCTAGTTGCCCATTTAAAAAGATCAAACTGAAACAGGTGTAGAGGATAGCTACTCTAATGATAATAGGGTTGGGCAGCCTATAACGCAAAAGGAAACTAAAAGATGTTGACTTTTTCTGTCTAGCAAATAAATTAAGGAGGGAGGTTGGGAGGAGGAGGTAGTATTTAAGCTACTTTATAATGTTAGCACTAAGAAGGGGGAACACACTAATATATTCTGGAAATTAAAAGGAAATTTTGAACTGTCCAGAGACTGAGGTTCTAAGGGAGTCTTCAGATAGAAGCAGTAGGGCAAAGCACTGAGCCAGTTTTAAGATGTATCTTAATCAGTTTATGAAAGGAATTACATGATGAGGTTACTTGTGATACCAGGGGACTGGCTTGATTACCTAGGGGATTCCTTCCAGTCCTATGCTCCTAACACTGACTAGCAGGGGATAGAAGTGAAATATAGAAGAGGTCTCCTCTTCTGATATAGATGAGGAGTAAGGGACTACATTGCTGTACTGATCTGTCAGCACTCCTTGATTTACGCACCCTCTGGGGCAAGGTCTATACTTAACTCTTCCCAGTACAGTCATACTGGAGTGATTTGTAATGCTTTTTTTTTGTTGCTTGTATAGAAATGTCACTAATGTAAATACCGATATACCGGTGAAAAAGCATGTTTGCTGGAATTACCATTGTTTTGAGGGGAACCAGTGTAAATTGTATCAGGAGAATTACGGCCTTCCAGCTACATCTTCACTAAGAGTGTTTTGCTGGGATAGGTATTTCAGCAAGCCTTTTATAGTGTGGGCTTGCTGTTAGCAACTTCAAACAGTAACTTTCTGTTGTAACTATTGTTTCATTCATTTTGTCATCTCATTCTTTTTACACGTGTTCAACCCTTTTCTCAGAAAGCAGGGTGGGGGATGAGGGTAAGTGTGAATCACCTACATGAGTAAGCAGGTCGAGTTGTCTCTAGTCATCTTCTGAAGAGAGATCTTCAGGTCTTAGTCATATAAAACTCAACTGTCTCATTCTGTTCCAATGCTCTGGTTAGTTCAATCAAGGAAGAGAAATAGCATCATGTGACCAATCATACATAATGAAATCATACAGAATTAAACTGCTGAATACTTTGATGAAATCCACAGCCAATTATTTACCATCAATGGATAAAACTAAAATTCTTCGGCATGTGAGTGCTCAACGTGTGTTCAAAATATTGAACATATTCATTAACAAATGCATTTTTACAGATGCTTCACAGAAAGAAAACAGGGAATTAAGTTTGTAAAATAAACTTTTGCTGCAGGTTGTGATTCCAGTAGTTTTAAGATATGATGATGATTATGACTGATTAGGTGTGGAGGACTGGGCTCTTTAGTACATATTATCACACAGATAGGCTGGAGGACTAGAGACAAGATATTAAGTGAACAGGAAATATTCTTGTTTTGAAGGCTGAGAAGTCTCTGTTGAATATCAAATGTCAGAGCATGATGCTATTTTTACTGATCTAATATATTTTTAATTAGAGCTGCAACAATTTGATGGTCCATTGGCTACATGCTTTTCAATCAGCGAAACTGTAAATGTGGGTCAAAGACCTAGAATCTGGACTAAAAGAAAATGCCTGGAGCAGGAATTAAGAAATGAAAGGATTCCTAATTTTAAGTATGGATAACACTGTGTGATTTTGATATATTTGTGAATCCAGTTTTTCTATGAAGTGATTGTCCAGGTATAGCAAAGAAACAGTGGATAGGATGAGAAAAGGGTGCTACATTCTAGATCAGTGCTTCCCAACTTTTTTTATTGTGACCTGCTGCTGGGAGGGGAGTGTGGCAGTGGTGGTGGTGCCTGGGGGCAGGGGCAGGGGAGCTCCTGGCATGTGGAGTGACTTGTCCTTTGTGTGCGGCGCCACCAGCATTGCCCTCACGACCTTCATTTGGGTCATGACCCCACTGTTCTAGATGTTCACTTGCTTTCATACATTGCCATTATCTTCAGGTTGAAGGAGTTGAACTACAACCTTTAATTAGGGCCACATTCTTGTGGCATTTTCAATTCTTTACATGAGAATAGCATTGATACTGGGAGGAGTTAGAATCTGTACCTCCTTGGTTTCTTATACTAAGATACAAATCCTTTTTCATATTTTTCAAGACAAGGAGGACTGCATGACTATCTTTGCTCTGCCACCTGATCTTGGTGGCCTAGGGGGAGTATAGGCCAAATAATTGTAGTGCTCTATTTAATGCCAGTATATCCTTGCATGAAGCAGTTTTGTGCATGGATGTGGAACGTATCCTGGGGTCCTAAAGGTTTGTAATGAGATTGAATTTAACAATAGACTTTGTGATATTTTGCAATAGGGACAAGACACCAGTGTGGAGAACTATGCCTGTGAATGCAATTAGCTTTCTAAAAACACAGAATCAGAAAAGGGCTTTCTGACCTCTTCGTGTTAGCTGAGTTTAAGTCCCTTGTGGGAACTTGTTAAATTGAGTCAATCCCCATATTTTAGGAGTGGAAAGGTCATTTCATGAGCTCCAGAAATCTGTTTAAAATGTTAAAAGACCCATTGCTATAATTATTCGAGTTACACGAACTGAAGAATTCTGCAACATCCTCTCCCGTCTTTAACAAATGCATTTCCCTCTCTCTGTATGCATTCAGAATACTTCTTTGTCACTTCATGATGCTGTTGCTCTATCTGTCATGTCTCCTTTCTCCACAACAAACTACTTGTCTTCACACCTGAGCCCCTCCATTGCCTTAATCCCTGGTATCTCTCTCTTTTTAGATGATATCACAATGTTAACTCTCTCCTCTGATTGATAAGCAATGCCAGTTTTCTTACATTTTCAAACTTTGTTTTCTCCACTACACCATCTTTCTCATATGAGGGAAATTTCTATAAGCATTTGAAAATCCTCAATATTTTCCTTCTGCTCCTTCTTTAAAAGTCTGTTCTGTTGTGATGCTACAAGAAACTTAAAAACAGTGATGTAACTGGTGTACTGAGACCATTGCCTATGAAGTGTACATGTGCTTCCCCCATCTTCTGATAGAATGTACCTGCTGCTGCTTGTCTTCATACCCTACTTCACTTGTAATGTTTCTGTGGGAAGGACCATCTCTTTCTGGCTGGTACTCCTACGTCCCACTTCAATACACATGAATGTTATTTTTCAGATTTGGATCCAAGGGAACTGCTGTTCTTCAAAACTGCCAGGCATTTAATTGAAGGGGGATGCTTTACATGCTTTGAACCTTACCTGCTACTTTTTTTTTTTTTTTTGCAAATGAATAAAGAATTACATTTTGATTCATTAAGGTTTTTTCTTGCAAAATTTGAACTGAACTTGTGTGCAATTAACTTCAGCTGTTCAGCTGGGTCTTTTAAAAATTTCCAACTACACACTCAAGTAGCATTTTTTTGCTCCACCACATTTTCACCCCAGGACTCTATATTGATTTTTAAAACAGCTTTGAGGCAGTCTGCCACTGCTACTACAGGAAGGTGGTTGAATGAGCTGACAACTTTACAGATAGAGAGAAAACACAAAAGCTTGTCAGTACTAGTATTTAGTGCAAAGCTTCAGCATCAAGGATATGAGTCTAAGAATTCCTAGAGCTTCTGCAGCTGTCATGCTTCTAACTTTAAAATGCAGATTATGAGTTTAAGGTATAAGCACCCAGCTCAGATGTTTTTCCATTGCATAATAAAATATATACCTGCTATATTTAGAACAGTTGATGATTGTGATGCACAGTGAAACAATTTATGAACCAAAGTCAAAATATATACTAATTCAGACTTTGATTTTTAAGATACAAGCACCCAATGAAAAGATAATATTATTCCTATGCATAATGAAATATGTGCTATGTTTAGAATAGCTGATGGTTCTGAGGCATAGAATAAAGCAATCTTATTCTTGAAGAGATGATATTTTTCATAGCATGTTTTTGCAGGCAATGATTGCCTATAAACTCAAAAATTGGGTTTCTTCCTATAGGTCTGCATTGGAAATTCTTTTTGTTTTATCTTCCTAAAGAAAGCGATTCCCTTCTGCACATAGAGCAGTTCCTCAACTTTCCACAAGCATGTTTTAGTAATTGTATTATTAAGTTAATAACGTTTTACTTTGATCCCTCCTCTAAACGCCCTGGCTCTGTGCTCAGTTCTCTCCTGTTTTATGCTCTCTCAAAACCCAGAGCACTATTACTAAATTTATTACATCCCTGATACGCCCCTCTAGCATTTATACCATGAAATGTAGCAGCCTTGACCAATAAGCAGGTATTTCTAGTTCCATTCCTTCTAGGTTTACATATTTTAAGGGAAAAAGTAGGAACAACGTGATATATTCTCACATCTGTGCAATTTACATTTGCATGGATAATGCCTGTGAATGCTAATGTAGGTTACATATTGTGCACAATGACATCACTATTTAAATAAAAGCATCTAACTGGAGATTAAGCCTGGATGGTTTAATACAGGGGGGTTCAACCTTTTAAAATAAATGTACCCCTTCAGGTGTGCCCCTGGATCTGTGCGTGGGGCAGGGTGGTGTGGGCTGGGGCTGGGGCTGCGCCAGGCTCTTCCTGGTGGGGGCTAGGCTAGGCTGCGCTCAGGGCGGGTGGCAGTGGCACTGGGAGTGGGGCTACAGGAGGCCTTCAGCCACTCCAGAATTTGCTATAGACCCCCCCAGCCTCCCTCCCAGCACCACCACTGCTACCCACCCCAAGTGCAGTGTGGCCCAGCCCCCGCTAGGAAGAATCTGGTGCAGCCCTGGCCCCAGCCCCAAGTTGCAGCCTGCCTTCACCCTGCACACACATCTGGGGGCACATGCCCCACCCATGCCCTCCTGGTGTGCCTACAGTGGCAGGAGCCACCCCCCTGCACGTGGCTCTGTCCC
>NW_005842106.1:1090006-1125203 GCF_000455745.1 Alligator sinensis
CTCTTTCCCCCACCTCTGGGGCCTCAATCTGCGCCCCCCATGTCCCCTTCCCCACAACAGACTTACTAGCCAGACCCAGCTGCTCTCCACATGGCCGGGCTGTGCTTCTTGCCACCTGCATGCTGATCTGCAGCTGTGTGCATGCACAGGACATTTATTGGCCACATTATTCTCCACATCCATTCTGGATACTGCCTACGATCCTTTTAAGTATCCCTAGGGGTACACATACCCGTGGTTGACAACCGCTGGTTTAATGGATTGATAGATCTCTGGTTAGAGAGAGAGAGAAGGGGGCAAAAGTATAATGAAAATTGAGAGCTTTCATAAAGCTTTGAAAAAATTGTTTTGTTTTTAAGGGATGCTAAAATGGGCTTTTTGTTTAAAACTACACAGTCAATGTACAAAGAATATCTACAAACATAGTTTTCCTTATGTCTTTAAAAAATTGCTTAAAGTACCCTGCTATATTTTAAATATTTTTTCCATAAAGGCCAGGGACTCAGAATTCTTTGCAGGCCCCACCCCAGCTTGTCCCACCCTCCAACTTCCAGTACCTTTGTGGGCCAGATGGGAGAGCTCTGAGGGCTGAATGCAGCCCAAGAGCCGTGTCTTTGATACCCCTATTCTAAAACTTTTTTTGTGGGGGGTATGATATAGCTTTTACACGGGTTGGGAAAGTTATCATTTCTTATTCTGCTTTTTGTTACATGAAGGCTATTCTTGCAACAGAAAACTTGTCTAACTTTATTCCAACTATGCAGTTAGTCCAGCAAACAATATCACCCCCAAAAAATCCTTGCCTCTAATATAAGGCAATCCGAGCAGTCACAAAGCTTTCTCTCATGCATGGACGAGCTCTGTCTGATGCAGGAAGCTACAGGCCAATGAGAGGTAAAGCGCTGCTCACCCTGATACTGGCAAATGGGGACAACCTAACCAGTGACCTATTGATCGAAGGGAAGCTGGGTGACAGTGACCATGAGCTGATCACCTTCGCTATCTGACGTAAAGCTGGCAAGTCAGTCAGTCAGTAATACAGAAGTCCTTGACTTCAGGAAAGCTGGCTTCGACAAGCTAAGGAGGCTTGTCAGTGAGACCCTGAAGGGCCACAACCCAAAGGGGAGGGGAGGGGAGCCCATGACGAGTGGTTGCTCCTGAAGGGAGCAATCGTGGATGTACAAGTTAAGTCTATTCTGTCTCAGAGGAAAGGCAGCAAAAGGACACAGCAGCCTCCTTGGCTTTCCTGGGAACTAGTGGATCTCCTGCATCTTAAAAGAAAGACCTACAAAGGATGGAGGACTGGATCCACCACCAAGGAGGAATACTCTGCACTGGTCTGGACCTGCAGAGAGCAAACCAGGAAAGCCAAGACTGTGACAGAACTCCAGCTAGCTACAAATATCAAGGACAATAAAAAGTCCTTTTTTAGATATGTGGGGAGATGGAGGAAAAGCAAGGGCAACATTGGACCCCTGCTAAACCAGACAACTGGCAACCAATGCCCAGGAAAAAGCAAACTTGCTAAATGGGTACTTTGCATCAGTTTTTCACTAATCCCATGGGACGCCTCTGCCCACTACTGGACAGGAAGGCCCGGGTGATGGAGATTCCTTACCCTCCATCAAAGCTGACCTCATGAAGGAGCACCTTGAGAAGCTGGATACCTTCAAGTCAGCTGGCCTTGATGGTTTACACCCAAGGGTACTTAAGGAGCTGGCAAGCATCATAGCTCAGCCCCTGGCACAGATCTTTGAGAACTTCGGGCACTTCACCAGAGCGCCAGGAGATTGGAAGAAGGCCAATGTCATGCCTATCTTCAAGAAAGGGAGGAAAGTGCATCTGGCAAACTACAGGCCCATCAGCCTGACCTCTATCCTGGGGAAGGTCTTGGAAAAGATTATCAAAGAGGCCATCGTTAACAGACTGGCTGACGGCAACATCCTGAGGGATAACCAGCATGGATTTGTTGTGGCTAGGTCTTGCCTGACCAATCTCATTTCCTTTTATGACCAGGTGACCTATCACCTGGACAAGGGGGAAGAGATTGATGTCATATGTCTTGACTTCAAAAAAACCTTTGATCTGGTATCCCATGATCACCTCTTGGCAAAACTGGCAAACTGCGGCCTCAGTCTTACCACGATCGGCTGGCTGGGGAATTGGCTCCGTGGTAGGTCCCAGAGAGTGGTGGTGGATGGAAGTCAATCGTCAGGGTGCCCTGTGAACATCTTCATCAATGATGTAGACATTGGTGTCAGGAGTGGACTGGCCAAGTTCGCCAATGACACCAAACTCTGGGGTAAAGCATCCACACCTGAGGACAGGAGGGTGATCCAGGCAGACCTTGACAGGCTCAGAAAATGGGCGGATGAGAACCTGATGGTGTTTAACACCAAAAATAGTAAAGCAAGCAAAATGTTGGCTTGCATCCACAGGTGCTTCTCAAGCAAATCCCAGGATGTCATTCTCCCATTGTACTCAGCCTTGGTGAGGCCACAGATGGAGTACTGCATCCAGTTATGGGCTCCACGATTCAAAAAAGATGTAGAGAAGCTTGAGAGAGTGCAGAGGAGAGCCACAGGCATGATCAGAGGTCAGGAAAACAGATCTGATGATGAGAGGCTGAGAGCCATGGGACTCTTCAGCCTGGAAAAGTGCAGGCTCAGGGGTGATCTGGTGGCCACCTACAAGTTTATCAGGGGTGACCACCAGGATCTGGGGGAACGTCTGTTCACCAGAGTGCCCCAAGGGATGACAAGGTCGAAAGGTCACAAACTCCTCCGTGACCGTTTCAGGCTGGACATAAGGAAGAACTTCTTTACTGTCCGAGCCCCCAAGATTTGGAATGGACTGCCGCCAGAGGTGGTTTAAGCACCTACTTTGAACGCCTTCAAGAGACATGTGCATGTTTATCTTGCTGGGATCCTATGACTCCTGATGACTTCCTGCCCCTGGGGCAGGGGCCTGGACTAGATGATCTTCCAAGGTCCCTTCCAGCCCTAATGTCTATGAAATAATTCCTGGACCAATCACTATTCCAGTCCCCTGCATGAGGCAGGATCATCCCTATCCAAACCATCCTGTATAAATCCATTGCATGATCTTTTAGAAAAACTCGAGTCCACCCTGACAGATCCACAGGACATGACACCCAAACTTCCCACAGGTAAATCAGGGGGCCACAATGGCCTATGTCCTGCTGCTGCAAATGTTGGAAAAGGGCCATGGCCCCCATTAGAGAGGAAGGTCAAACCACGTACACTCTGCATGATTTGACGATGGGCTAAAATTCCTTCTTGACCCCAAAGATGGTCATTGGTCTGACTCTGAGTAGAGGGGCAAGACACTCTAGCCAAGAACCGCCAGGTTTAAGTTTCAGCAAAAGCATTGGCACACCGCAGTCAAAATTATACGTCTTAGCTGCAGCCAACAAACACTCAGTGCTTTCAGGGAAAGTGAAACTCCCTCCACCCAACAGGAGGGGCAAAATGTTTTTTCCCAGCCCAATATGGCACCTGACAAAGCTTGGGGAGTACCCACAGTAGAGTATAAGCATAGTTACTCCTAGATCAGCTCTGACCAATGCTTGTCCAATCTCTTCTTGAACACCTTCAGCGATGGGGATTCTACAAATTCCATAGGCAACCTATGGCCTTACCGCACCATTCTAACAGTGAACTAGATTTTCCTAATGTCCAGTATAAACCTATTTGGCTGCAACCTCAAACCACTGGTATGCATTCTACTCTCTGTAGCAAAAAAGAAACAGTGGCTTCCGTATTCTTGATGATAGTCCTTGAGATATTTGAAGACTGATATCATGTCCCCTCTTAAGTGTCTTTTCTGGCAGGTGAGCATTCCTATTTCTCAAAGCAGCTAGCAGAAGTTTCCCAATCATACGGCCTGGTTCTCATTGAATAATTCAAACACCCTGACATCTGTTGGGAGGGCAATACAGCAGCGCACAAGCAATCTAGGAAGTTTTTGGAGATTGTTGGGGACAACTTCCTGGTGCAAGTGTTGGAGAAGTCAAGTAGAGCCCAGGCTCTTCTTGACCTGTTGTTCATAATCAGGGAAGACTTGGTAGAGAATATAGAAGCAGATGGCAACTTGGGCAGCAGCAACCACAAGGCAGTAGAGTTCTGGATCCTGAGAAAAAGAAAGAGGAGAGCAGCAGGGTGAGGACTTGGACTTCAGAAAAGCTGACTTTGACTCCATCAGGAAACTGATGGGCAGGATCCCCTGGGAGGCCAGTCTGCAGGGGAAAGGAGTCCAGGAGACCTGGTTATATGTTAAAGAAACCATACTGAGGGTACAAAAACAAAAGTATGTATGGCACAAGACCAGATTGGCTTAGCAGGGAACTCTTCAATGAGCTAAAACAGAAAATGGAATTTTACAAGAAGTGGAAATTTAGACAAACATCTAGGGAGGAGTATAAGAGTATTACCTGGCCATGCAGGGATGAAATCAGCCAAAGCACAACTGCAGTTGCACCTAACAAGGGACATAAAGGAGGTAACAAGAAGATTTTCTATATGTATTTCAAGAGCAAGAGGAAGATCAGGGAAAATGTAGGTCCTTTACTGAATGGGGGAGGCAACCTAGTGGAAGATGACATGGAAAAGGCTGAAGTACTCAGTGGTTCTTTTTTACTTCAGTCTTCACAAGCAAGGTCAGCTCTGAGACTACTGCACCTGGCAATACAGTTTGGGGAGGAGGTGAGCATCCAACAGTGGTGAAAGAACAGGTTAGGGACTATTTAGAAAAGTTGGATGTGTAAAAGTCAATGGGGCCAGATGTAATGCACCCAAGATTGTTGGGGGAATTGGCCAATGTTACTGCAGAGCTGCTGGCCATTATCTTTGAAAACTCAAGACAATTGGGAGAGGTCCTGGATGACTGGAAAAGGGTAAATGCCCATCTTTAAGAAAGGGAAGAAGGAGGATCTGGGAAACTACACACAGGATAGCCTCACCTTAGCCCTTGGAAAAATCATTAGCAGGTCCTCAAGGAATCCATTTCTAAGCTCTTGGAGGAGAAGCATCGTGGATTTGCCAAGGGCAAATCATGCCTGACCAACTTAATTGCCTTCTTTGATGAGATGACTAGCTCTCTGGATGTGGGGAGAGCACTGGATGTGATGTACCTTGACTTTAAGAAGGCTTTTGATATGGTCTACCACAGGATGCTTTCAAGCAAGCTAAGGAAGTATGAGTTGGATGACTGGACTGTAAAGTGTATAGAAAACTGGCTGGATTCTCTGGCTCAAAGGGTAGTAATCAATGTCTTAATGTCTAGTTGGCACCCAGTATCAATTAGAGTGCCCCACAGGTTGGTTCTGTTCAGTATTTTCCTCAATGACCTGAAAGATGGGATGGAGAGCACCCTCAGTAAGTTTGCAGATGACACCAAGCTGCGGGGACCTGTAGATATGTTGGAGGGTAGGGTTAGGATTCAGGGAGACCTAGACAAATTGGAGGATTGAACCAAAAGAAATCTCATGGGTTTCAATAAAGAGAAGTGCTGTTTTGCAATTAAGATGGAACAATCCCATGCACCGGTACAGGCTAAGGACTGACTGGCTAAGCAGCAGGTCTGTAGAAAAGCACCTTGGGGTTACATTGGACAGTAAGCTGAATATAAGCCAACAGTGTGCCCTTGTTGCCATTAGCCTTCTTTGCATACTGTGTTACATTAGCAGGAGTCTTGCTAGCAGATCAAGGGAAATGTTTTTTCCCCTCTATTTGGCACTGGTGAAGCCACATCTGGAGTACTGTGTCCAGTTCTGGGCCCCCTGCTATAGAAAGGATGTCGACAAATTGGAGAGAGTCTGGTGGAAGACAATGAATATGGTTAGAGGGCTGGGGCACATGACTTCTGAGGAGAGGCTGAGGGAACTGGGCTTATTTAGTCTGCAGAGTGGATTTAATAGCAGGCTTCAGCTACCTGAAGTGCAATTACAAAGAGGATGGAGCAAGACTGTTCTCAGCAGTGAAAGTTGAAGGGAGAAGGAGCAAAGGTCTCATGCTGCAGCAAGGAAAGTTTAGGTTAGATATTAGAAAAAAAAAACTTTTTCACAAGCAGGGTAGTAAAACGCTGGGACAGGCTAACCAGAGAGGTTATGGAATCTCCATCCTTGGAGGTTTTTAAGACCCAGCTAGAGAAAGCCTTGGTTGTGATGATGTAGCTGAGGATGGTCCTGCTTTGAGCCAGGGGTTGAACCAGATGGCCTCTGGAGGTCCCTTACAACTCTAATTTTCTATGATTTTATGATTTCCTTCTACCTCTCCTTGTATGACTTGCCTTATCATTTTTGTCATCTGACTCTAAACTTCTAACTTCACCATGTCCTTTTTAAAATGTGGAACCCCAAATTGCATGCACTACTCTGAATGAGGCCTGTATCTAGAACCACTCTATCTACTGCATTCCCTTCACCCACCCAAGTAGTTACTTTGCTGATGAAGGAGATTAAATTTGTTTGGTACCATTTGTCCTTAGTAAATCCATGCTGGCTACTTAGGATCAGCCTTTCCTCCTCTTGATCCTTGCAAATAGACTATTACATGCTCCAGTAACTTCCTGGGTATCAAGCTGAGACTAAATGATCAACAGTCCTTTGGGTCCTCCTTTTTGCCTTTTTTAAAGAGCCGCACTAAGTTGGACCTTTTACTGTCCTCTGATGCATTGCCTGTCTCCCGCTTTTTGTAAATATTTTTGCCAAAGGCTCCAAGATCTCCTCTGCCAGTCATTTCAGTACCCCATGATGAAGTTTGTCAGGCCCCACTACCTTGAATTCCAGCTTCAACTTCATCTGTTTCTTAACCTCTCTGGTGCACTTCCTAGGCGCAAACTCTATCTGTTACTGTTTCACTGAAGGGGACCTCTCAGTCCTGCCCCTAAGCTCCAAGACTAGTGCTTTCTTCATATGACAGCCCAATGGCTTAAGTATAGCCCTTACATGAGCTCCAAATCCACTTAACAGTTTACTTAGAGGATATGACAGTTGAATCACACAGACACAGTGGCTTTGCAAGGGTTTCTTCACAGAGATCTTAAACAAGCTGTAAAACACCCATATGCAATGTTTGCCATGTCTGATACCAGGGGCAATGCATAGGGGGTGCACGCAGGTGCATGTGTGCCCCCTGAGCATGGTGGTACACCCCCTGTGGAAAGGCACCTCTGACACTGCTGTCGCTGCACTCCTGCCACCGCCAGAGCAGTCGTGCCCCTGTAGCTGCCGGGGGACGCGCCATTCATGTCTGATACCATATATTCTGAGTGTCTTGCCTTATTCTTAAATATTTAACTTAGAGGTATTGAAATGGTGGCCCGTGGACCCCTGCAACTGCCTCTCTTACTGCCACACAGCATGTGAGGGCCCAGGGCAGGGGAATCCGTTGTGCTACTAGTGCATCCTATGTGGCAAGGGGTGGAGATCCTGAGGATCCATCGCCACAGTGTATGGCTTCGGCAGCCTGCAACTGGGAGCTGCATACTCACATTGTGTGTATCCCTGGGATGCTGAAGCTGGACAGCTCTGAGTTAGCGCACCATAAAAAATAATGTTCAAATTGGAATAATTTTATGAATGTTTAAACTACTTTTGTGCTCTTAAGTAGCTCCTTTACCATAATATCTGGACACATCATAACATTTAATGCTGGAATCAGGAAATACAATTATCCTCATTGTACAAACCAGCACAGAGATCAAGTGCCTCAATCAAGGTCACACATGGAGCCAGTAGCAGAGCTGAGAACTCAACCCCATTCCATGCAGTGCTATCGACTGGCATCCTAATTAGCTTGGCACCATAAGGGAGAGGTGATCAGAACATAATATGTGAACTGCTAGGATTTGACCTGTTTATTTCCTGGCACCAGTCACCAGTAGCATAAGTAAAGGAGGGCAACTGGGACAGCAGCTCTAGGCACTGACTTTGGAGGTGCGGGGGGAAGGGGAGGCATGAGGGGGTACAGAAATACTGGCTGCCACTTCCAGCACTCCAGCTGTTGCCACTGCCCTGTGCATAATCAGTGCTCAGGGCACAGAATTTCCTTGTTATGCCTCTCCCAGTCAGGGTTACAAAAGGCATACCGTTCCCATATGGCCAGGCTCAGCATCAACTGACTCCAGGGGATGCTCTGCACACATTCTCCTCCACCATCATTTCCACCTCTTCAAAGTAGCTCAGTTTATTGATTGTTTCTCCTGCTTTTGGCCAAAAACTTTCTCTTCACTGATTCATCCCAGCTCCCTATACCCTTTCAAGGTTGCTGAGTGAACAAGTGCAATTGGAATCCAGGTACAAATACATGTTTGTATGCATCTCTTGGACACTATCCCTTGGCACAAACACTCTTCTGAAAAAAACCAGGAAGGATTTATTAAGAAAGTTTTTGAGATTGAGTTTTTGCAGTAATCAAATGGTATATATTAGCTAGTATCTTCTACACAAATGTATCACAGAGCATGGAGCTTGCTGTAATTATTCTATATTTATTCTATATTAGGGATTGCTGTAGGGCAGAAGAATTGGAAAGTGTCCAAAGCAAGGCATTGATTTCTAGCAAAAATGTAATGGTATTTTAGAAACGCCCACACATCTAAAGAAAAGTTAGCAACTGATGGTGAAAACTAACTGGTTTGAACTTCTGTCTCTCTCAAAAAAAGTGCTATTGTCGGGATTTTGTTCTTGGTTTCTGAGCGATTAAAGAGGCTTTTATGAGGACTGCTCAGTTTGAGACTTTTCCTCATTGAGATGAGATCATTGAGGTATTACTTTGAGATATTGATCAGACTCCTATTGTGACATTATGCTATTTTTGTCACCTAGGGAAAGTATTTTACTGAAAATAAAGCATTAAATAGAAAATTAATTTAGCTGGTTATGAACTGTGTGCATTCAGAATTGAATTGAAAGCAGCCTTAAATAGTATTCCAAGAACTTTCCTGTTTCAGGACTGATATACTCAATCCAATTCATTTTGAATGAGGTATACTAGCTGATTGCATGTAGTTTATTGTGGGATAAGAAGGAAAAATCAGACATTACTGTATATTCAATGTTGTCCAATCCCTTGAAGAGATTCTAACTATAACATTGACTCTTGAGTGATTATGTTTCTCTGGCTGAAGTTCCAGTAATTAACTTTTTTTTTTTCGAAACAAGGATCTAACTCTGTGAGATACTGGGTGCATCTACACAGGATGTATACTGTGGAGTTGACTAATTAGCTCCACAGTAAATTGTCACCTACACATGTGGTGCTATTAAGATGGAGTAAACTAATTAACTCCGCCATAGGATAGTATTGTCAGACACAAGTACTGTCCTATGGCAGAGTTATTTACTCCACTGCAATGCACACGTAGATACTGATGGGGCTGGCTGGGGCATGAGGACCCTGCTAGTCCTTCACTGAAGCAAACTTGTGCTCCAGTGAGCCTCTCTGCAGCAGGCTGAGTCAAGTCAGAGCAGCACTGGGCTGGACTGGCTGACCCTGCTGGGGCTGTTCTACCCCGGGTCAATGAGCTGCAGTCCTGGGCACATGTGCACGTGCAGCACTTGGAAGCAATAAACTCCAGCATAAACAGTACCAGAGTTTATTCAGTCGCATTAATTGCATGTGTAGATGCATCCTTTGAGTGCCTCCTGTTAAATGCTGAACATAATCAGTTTCCTGTAAATTCAATAAAAGTTCAGGGCTGTAAACTTTTCACAGGATTAACCCAGAATTCAGTGCCAGCTGAGAGTATTGTCACTGAAATTTTGAAAGCAGCAGACTTATTGTTCTTTACTGGATTATTTTAAAAGATTTACATCATTTAGTAACAGATGTTAAAACAAGACAACAATCATAAACGTTTCTAATCCTAATTGAAGAAAAATGGAAATTAGGGTCTTTGTGATGATGATTTTGACACATTTTGGGATTCAAATAAAACAAATATATGAAGCATTTCTAGAATCCTCTAAAAGCATTAGCTAGAGATATGAAAACCCAATTGTTCTTTCTTCTTCTGATATCATGATTGATATTAAAACAGCCCAAGAAACTGCAGATTAAGGCCATAAATTTAAAAATTGAGGGTGTTTATACATGTGCTCTGGGAGTGGAGAGGGGGTGCTTTACTTAGAGTAGCTTTGAGAGTCACTCTAATTAAAGTGCCCAGAGCATCTTGTGTATTGGTGTCCCTGCACTGAAAAATGGTGGCAGGGGAATTTTAACTAAAATTCATCAAACAAGCTTTAGTTAAAGCACCCCTGTCATGATTTTTCAGTGCAGGGATGCTGATGCACAAGACGCTGATGTGCGGTAATTACCACACTCCAGCAAACTCGATTAATCGAGTCTGCTCTGATGTGCTGTAATTACAGCGCATCAGAGCAGCCTTGCTGCTCATGTGTGGGCACCCTAAGTTTCCAAATCCTATAAATAAGGGCTGTCCAACTTCTGAGTGGCCAGGATGGCATGCCATGCAGACCATATCTGTGTAGGCCATAACCCCTGCTGCTCACCACATGCCATGTAGCCCCCTGCTGAACCATGCCATGCTGTGCTGGCATCCCTCTGCTGTGCCACATCATGCAGGGGCCCTGGATGCCCCAAGCCATGGGATCCTTGGGCCCTGTGGGACACATTGCCCCATCCTGCACTCAGGGTCAGGGGCAAGAAGTGGACACTAGAGGGGAGAGGGTATCCCATGGACTCTAGTGGCAGCAGCTGCAGGAGCATTGTGGGGAGTGGTACTTGGACTAGAAGGCAGCAATGTAATCCCTCCTGAGTCCCCTGCAGCCTCCAGGCAGCGATTTACAGCTGTGCTGTAAATTTTCAAGTTTACTTTATATCAGAATTTGTCATCTAGTCAGATAAAATATTATTGATTTCATCATGGCAGGGGAGGGGAAATAAAGCATGTACATTTTAATTAAAAAGAAAAATGCTGATATGTATTAGAGGCAAACTTTGAACATGCTCTCATTTTATTGGCTATTATTTTAAGAACTGTTTTAAGGAATGAGGGAGGAAGAGAATGCTTCAAGCAAAGGTTCTGCAGATGGAGGAAATTGAGGAGTGGTCCATCTGTACTGAGAAAATTAGAAAGGGGTCAGGACCCTGAAGAACAGAAAGGGAGAGCAGGTTTCAGGGATAGGTAACATTTTGGGTGTGATAGAGGAATTCTGTCAGGATCTGTACTTGCCAAAGGTAAAAGACATGGAGACTATGCCAGTGGGAGTAGGATATGCGAGGAGAATAGTCACAAACTGAAGAAAGAGTGGAATGTGCAGGAGGTGAGGGAGGTGATGGGAAAGGGGAGTGAGTACTTTGGTTTTCAGGAAGGGTAATAGAAAGGCTTTGAGTAATTGGACATCCATCACCCCCTTGAATTTCAACTATAAGATTTTTTCAGAGGAAATAGCAGAGTGGTTTGAGAGGGTTATCAGGAAGGTGGTGGTGCTGGATCAGATCTGTAGGGTACTGAGAAGACAAATCCACAAAGCCTTGGTGCAGCTGAGAGATGTGGTTTGATTTTGCAGAGAGTGAAAACTGAATGTAGCCATATTTAACCTGGACTCCCGTGGCACCTAAATCTATGCCCATACCCTGGAAAGGATAGGATTCCTCTCCCCTTTCCCCTCTCATGCTCATAAGGTGGATTTAAATGTTGTATTTGGACATAAGGAGTCAAGTATTAGTCAATGGTCACCTGACAAAACAAATAGAGGTGTAGTCTGGACTGCACCAAGGGTCTCCTTTGTCTCCCTTTTTATTTATATGTGTAATAGAACCACTCTTAGAAAAGATAAGACGTGACTGGGTGTGTCATGCTGGGCCATGGATGGCTAGGTCTAGAAGTAACCTCAGGCTCAGGAGAAGCCAGGAAATCAGAAGGCAGATCTCTCCACTCCAGGGAAATGAATCAGAGATCCAGAGAGTCAGGCAGAGTATGAGGTCAGGAGGCTAGCCAGGTCAGATATCCTAGAGATCAGGCCAGAGCCACATTGGGTATCCAGAGGGTCAGGCAGAGCAGAAGATGGAGGGGGTAGCTGGGACAAGTATCCAGGAGGATTCATCAGGTACAAAGCTGCACCCTTCTGGGTCAGGGGTTTATATGGGATAGGGTAAAAGGTCAGCTGATCTTGACTGGTCACTCCAGTGGCAGAGAGTGGGTGTGTGCCGAGGCCTGGATGGGGGGTTCTGGCCAATTGTCTGTCTTAATGCTCTGTTGGGGAGGGGGTAGACCAGGGTGAGCTGCTGCACCAGGCAGGCCAAGGCCCTGGATTCAAGGCTATAGCTTGACAGGGTGATAAGTGGAGTGCCTATACCAGATGGAGATGGTATAAACACTCCTTATGGACCAAGCCAAGTGTATGGCATATATGGACAATATTAATGTCATTTGTTGAGATACAGTGCCTTTCCAGGGACAGCCAAGCTTACAGGTGAATATGGTAATGTGGGAGGAGCTAAATTAAATTAGTAAAGAGACCATATATGGTATATGGGGATGTGGGGGATTTAAGCACATTGGGGGTCATCATTGTCAAAGAGGGATGAGTGCTGGGAACTGATTTTGACCCAGGGACAGAGAGACAAACTGCATGGAGGAAGTGATCAGTAAGTGGGAAGTGATCAGTAAGTTACTGGGACTTTGCTGTTCACAAAAACTGTCTTTGAAGGGAAGGTGAGGATTATCAAGGCACTGATCTTGCCATTGCTGTTCTACATGGAACTGTTTTTTCCACCTCAGTAGAGAATCGCATACAAGATCCAGGAGGAGTTTTGTACCTTCTTTTGGCTGTCCCAGAGGGAAAGTTTAATAAGAGAGGTGCTAGATAAGATGTAGGGATGTGGGAGTGGGGTTTTCCAGATACATGTTTTGCAAAGATGTAAATATGAGCTTTTGTTGCACCTTTGTATTGGGAGGTAAATCCAAAGTCATGTGTTTTATGAGATACCACGGCAGGGGCCTTTGTGGAGAAGATGCTAGGGTAATGGGGGTTGACACATACCTAAGCACAAAACCTTGGGCATTATAGCCCCCAAGGTTTTATGCTGTCTTTAAAGAATAAATATAATTTGCAACAATCAGGACCAGAATTCTGAAGAGAACACCTGAATATTTGTAAGTTTGTCCAGTCAAAGGACCATTTCACTCTAGTAGGATGCCTGAACGAGGATAGATCACAAAGGGTGAGGAGTGACATTTTTAAAATGGACTTGTTGCAAGAGCCCAGATCTGATGGCCCACCTGATCCTTCTGATTTGGCAGCTACAGAAGGTTGGGGAGTGGATAGTGCAATTGAGTGCTCAAGGGCCAACTTCAGAGAGGAAGAATCTCAGAGGTATGCCTTTTGGAAATGTCATGTTATAAGGAGGGTATGAACTGTAGTGGGATGCCTTCTTGAGATACTGGTGGTGATACAGACTGTGACACAAGAGATGCTTTTAGGCAAGTTCCCACAAATTAGAAAATTGCATGTAAGAAGAGGACAAAAATGATCATTTGTTTTAAAGATGCAATCTGGAAATTGAGAGATTTGATTGTGTATGGACCTGTTGAATTATTGGTTAAAGACATTCTAAAGATAAAGCTGAATAAGTTAAACCTGTACTGTGTAAGGGAACAAGAAGAATCAGGAGAGGGAAAGGCAGGAACAGAGTGGCAGAAGACCAAGTTGTTTGTTGTGGTAAACTTTGTGCATAATATGCAATGTGCAGAAATCGTGGTGCATCTTCTTGTGCACAGTGTTGGCCAATGTGGTTTTGAGTCTATTGTAGGGAGGGAGCAGGGGGTTTGTGTTAGTCTCTATGTTTGAATAATACATGGTGGTAAGTTTTGGAGGGGAATGAATGAATCTTTGGTTTGTTTTGTTAAGATGGGACAGATGTCTCACTCACCTTGAACAGAAAGGTGGTGAGTGCTGCTGCTTAGCCTATTGTGCACCCTGTCTATTAAAGCACTTTCCTAGAAAGTAGAAAATAATGAGCTAAAATACTCTTAGGGCAAATAGGACCTAGAATCCAAGTTTCCCACTTTATGCATGCCAGTGCTATTCTCCCTGCTATTAAGAGAAAGAATGATGGCATTATTCCCCTGCCATCAGGTGTTTACACTCATTCTCAATCACAAGCAAACCAAGGCACCTAACACTCAGCCTGAGTTAGTCTCAAAGTTCTGGAGAGTGTTGGGAGTTCATATACACACCATGCTTAGCATTTTTTCATTAGCAACCTTTAGGCTCCTCCTCCTCCATTCTCTACAGAGCACTAGGGCTATGTGAAGCTTCGATCCCTGATTTGATTTGGCGAAGATTCAGCCCGATTCGGTGGCCAAATCCCTGAATCCCAATAGAATCAGGAGATCCTTCAGTCTCTTTGAATCGAATTGGAACCCTCCGAATCAATTCAGAGAGATTTGGCAATTCAGATATAGACACAGCTTTGAATGTTTTTTCTACATACCTCGAAGTAACAGGTGCCTCATGAATGCTGCGATTGTGGGGCGGATGGAGCATCCCACAGGAGCACAGAGGGCTCCCCAGCATGTTTGGCAGCAGACCCAGAAGTAGACCAGAGGCACTTTCGGTCCACTTCCGGGTCCTCTGGGGAGCACGTGCCCCCCCGCCCCCCAGTGCCCCAGTGCTCGTGGGGTGGGGGCACCTGGGGGCCCCCTGTGGCCAATCGTTCCACTTCCAGGTTCGCTGCCAAGCATGTGGAGGGCCCCCCCACAAACCTGTGGGACACTCTATCTGCCCCAGCATCCCATCGTTCATGAGCCATGCCTGGTACCTCTAGGTATATAGAAAAAACATTTAAAACTGTGTCTATGGTTGAATTGCTGATTCTCTGAATCAGCATCGAGTCTTCAGATTTGGATTTGGCTGAATCGAATTGGGGGCAGTGATCCGAGTCAATGAATCGAATCACTGTCCCCAATTTGGGCCAAATCCGAATCAAATACGGCTCATTTTGCACACCCCTATAGAGCACCTATATATTTGACTATCTAATTTCCAGCAAATTTAGATTGCTCTGTGAAGATGCCTACCTCTCCCTGGTGACTAGGTGTTTAAACCCAGTGCTTTCCTAGCCTGAAGCACATAGATTTTAAGAACTGGAACTCCTAGATGTGTGCAAACTGGATCTGGTCCTGGTGTCTAAGTAGCATTAAAGTCCTGGACCTTGGTGCATTATTTTGAGTACCTACAACTCTCACTGATCAGCATTTCTAAAACTCAGCATGTCTTCTAACCAATCATAAATATGTTGATTTTTAGTTCATTTAGGTTAATCCTTTGTCCTTGTGTTATATGAGGAGGTCACTAATAGCATTTTCCTAGCCCCTGTTCTGTACACTGTTTCACAGAACTTTATTGTCATCCATATTCCTTGCCAAAACCTGGAGGAATAATGCCTCTGCTGCCACTCACCTCCCCACTCCACTTTTCCTGCCACTGGATGTAATACTTTTTATCACCACTGGTGAAAAAAATTGGTGGCAGTCAGTAATGGGACAGGCAGTGGTGACATTAACCCCCTATCTGCTGGCAGGACATATGATATTCATTTGAGTTTGAAAGCCCTGATCTAAATAATTGTGTCCTCCATAAACTTTCCCACTACATGATTCATCCCTTTTTCTAGGTCAGTAGTCAACATTAAATGTCACAAGTATTCGGTTAGAATCATGGAGCACTTGTCTTTTTAACCTACTTCTCTTATTTACCTTCATCTATCTATACTCTCACTGATGTGTTCGTATGACTCAACACTTCCAGCATCCTCCCTGCTAGGTTCAAGGTTCTCCTCTCTCAGCTCAACACTGTTAATCTTTTTCACCTTTTCTCTTATATCCACCTCTTACCTTTAGTTATCTTCTTTACTGTTTACTAGATAATTTCAATTACTGCTGGTTTGTTTTAGAGATGATATGTATCTACTATACCATAAATGTAGTGTGTATGAGCAGCTGCTACACCAGGGATTTTTCTTCTGGGTAGTTACAGCTAAGTTACAACCCACCGACGTGGATGCTTTGTTTGTTTGTTTTTTTCTTGTCCAGCATGCATACCTGCATTTGTCTTCAGGGAATTTCATCTTCCATTATTTTTCCCAGTTTCCTAGCTTGGTTAGATTTGTCTGAAACTCCCCTCAGTCCTCATTAGATTTGACAGTTGAGACTTAGAATCAATTACAGAATCATAGAAAAGTACTGCTAAAAGGGACTTTCAAAGGTTATCTAGTCCAACACCGACCATTCTATACCAATCCATTGTCTAATTAATTAGTAAAACTACACAGTCAACCCTGATGCAACCACAAGGCTTAATCTGGGTGTCAAACATGTGGCCCATGGGCCTGCAGGTGTATTTCATTGGGCCTACAAAATGTCATCCAGTCCCATGAATGGGCTTCAGGGAAGCACGTTCTCTCCCAGAGGAGCCAGCAGGACAGGCAGTTCTGTCTTGGACTTCTGTGTGAGCCGAGCCAGTTCCCAGGTGCAGAATTCTTAGGAACAAATCAGTTGGCGGGGCATATTCCCTGCCAAAATTTGGGGGATTCATGCCTCTGCTGCCACTCACCACCCTGCTCCACTAACCCTAGAGACCATGATATTCAGATTCAGGAGCAATACATCTCTGAGGTCCCAGCATATCTGACTTTGTAGGAGTGGGTTGGGACAGAGGCAGTGCAAAGAGGGACTGCTGAAAAACAAACAACTGTTGGGAGTGGGGTATGAAGGGATTTAAAGATCTTTTAAAGCCCGGCAGCTACCAAGAATTTGAAGGGCTCATTAAAATCAGTTAACTGTGGCAGGTGGAGAGTGGTATTGGGTAATCACAGCACAAGTGGCAAGTCTGTAGAGGATAGGTCATAGGTGGGTGAGAGTCACAGAGTATTAGATGGTTGCTGAGAAGGGTAGGGGATGACCTTTTATGTGAACTATGCCATGCATTCAGTGAAAAGAATGTTCTTCCAGAATTGGATTTCTTTTTACACTTTATAGACTCCTACTGTTTAAAATCTTTTAAGTTTGTCACCAGGAGAAGGATTTTCTTTAAATGTTCTTTGAATATTTCTTACAAAATGTTTGCAGTTATAATTGGGAAGGGAGTTAAAGTTGCTGTCAATTAGCTTAATTGAAGCAAAAACCTGACCATGTCCTAGGAGGGGAGAATTTCCCTTGGTGAGCCTTATAAAACACAGCTGAGTTTAAAAGCTAGAATTAGAAACACATATGTAAAACATTCAGGACACATAAGCAGCAGAGAATGCTCCATAGAGCATTAAAAGAATGCCTAGCCCAGGCTAGAGATGGTGTTTTAAAGTTTTGCAAACATATGAAAAGTGCTCAAGCTAGAGCCTAATAAGTTGCATGTCAAGGTGATGAGTAGAAGGGGAGGTGAGGATTGGAAGGAAAGGCCTGATGGGTTTAGAAGCATAATTGTTGTTTTGATGCTAGGGGAAAGAGAGGCACTGAAAGAATACAAACTCATCCAATAAAGCTCAATTTAAAATCATCAATCTATGTCCCAGCATCATGCTTCTAGGCTTTGCAGACCCATATTTCTCAATATTATAACTTACTAGAATTAATTATTTGGACTAGGTGCATCTACACGTGCCTCTATGGTGCTGTTGTTACTATGCCATCATTTAGTACTTTCTTTTGTAAGTACTAAATGATGGAGCAGTAACAGCCTGTACTGTGCTGTGCTAATGGCACATGGTTAATTTGACCTGCTACATCACTCTAGCAACGCATTATAGTGAGGGAACCTGTTGCTACAGCAATGTAGCTGCAGCTTGCCTGCTGATGCTACATCGCTGTAGTGCATTGTTACAGTGATGTAGTGTCTTGTGTAGATGTGCCCAGCATACCCTAAAGATATGTTAGTGTTACAGTGATGTTGTAGCCACGATGGTCCAGGAATTATGCAAGAGATAAGGATTTTTGGGGGGCCATATCTATTAATGAGCCAACTATATGGTTGGAATAAAGTTAGACAAACTTTTAAATTAAAAACATTGTTCATCAGGTGGCAGGTAACAACATGTAAAATAAGAAACAATAGCTTTCCCAACCTGTGTATGGGACATATCATAGACAAAAGAATGTTTTAAAATGGGTATCAAGGATATAGTTTGTTGCCTGCATCCTGCTGTTGGAGCCCTCCCATCTGGTTCACCTGGAAATTGCAGGAAGTTATTGGAAGCTGCTGCATAATTCAGAGTACCTCCTCCCAGTGGACATGGGCTGGCAGTGGCAGGGGGGCAAGCAAGGGCTGTGCTTATTCTGCACCTGTCAGTCCCCTGCTGCTGCTCCTGGACTCCTTACTGCTGCCCAGGACATCTCAAAGCTGCCCCTGGAGCTATTGTAGCTGCAGCTAGCCCAGCAAATTCAGCCCAAGGAGGAGCCTGTAGTCTAGACCTGGCCTGGAGTGAGTTTGATACCTGTTTTAAATTACTGATGAAGAGACCAAGGCAGAAATGCCTGCTAGCATGGGACTGGAAGGCAAAGCAGTGTGGTTGACACACAGGAAGCTGTAAGCTGTTTCAGTTAATGAGGGTTTGGTAAGAGGAGGCATGAAGCCAACAGTGGGAGGTGATGAAGGTATGGTAAGGAGAGAAAATTGAGAACAGTGTGATGAGTTCCAAGGATTGATATCATGTTCAGATGTAGTGACAGTTGCATTATAATGTCATATTGTGATATTACACAAGAAAAGACTGTTACAAGAACCCCCACACAGTATATGGGCGGTAAAGGTAAGGCAACTCTTTACAGAAGCACCAAGTTATACTAGGAATTCATCTCTATTCAGTCATTCTTCTCATTCCATTGATGATCACGATCTGAACCAAGAGATACATTGGTTTGTGACTCAATATTTCAACATCTCCAATCCAGTGTGATCTTTGCTGAAACTTGTGACTTGTCACTAACTAGAAATTGCATTTCTTCGGGTCTAGATACTCTGTAACATCCTAAGATAAGCATGGCTGTCCCTGTGAATTTGTGGGGGAGGGGGAGGGGGGGGAAGAGAGAGAGAATCGCAAAATATTGGGAGCTACTATTTAAAAAAGGAACTGGGCTGTAGTTTTAAAATATGGTTATTTGTCATTTGATTTCTGTGGCTGAACTTTCAGAAAGTAAATCTTAATACATTTCAGGGTGAGGATTTTTTCATGTCTCTTTGGTTGCCATCACCATGTGAGGGGAATCTGGCATTTTCTTTAGGTTTACATCCCAAAATAAAACCTCTCTGGGGGCAGTTCAGAAATAAAAGTTTCGACTAATTAAGCTTAATTGTGTCAGACTGAGGTGACTGATTATTATAATATGCAAAATGATAGGCAGGGAAGTGTGCAAGATCTCGAAGGGTTCAGAGTAATTGAGTGTGAAGCATGATTCAGAGAAATTGGAGGCTGGGGAAAATGCAGGTTAATACGGGAAGAAGGTAGAGGGAAGGAGGACTGTATAAACTTCTGGAAGGAGTCCTGTTGGCATAATAGGCTAATGTAATTGATAGCATAACATAAGAACATAAAAGATGCCATTTACTGGTTCAGACGATAGATCTATTTAGTATCCTGTCTTGCACAGTGCCAGAGAGTGGATGCTGAGGAGGAGGATGAAAAGTGCATATTAAAAATCCCGCTCCTTTCAGATTGCAGAGTCCAGCATTCAGAGGTTTAGGAAGTTTTGATGTAGAGGCTGCACTTCTATCTACCATGTTCAATACCTACTGATGGACCTTTTCCCAAGAATTTGTCCAAACTCTTTTTTGAACTGGATTAAATTACCAGCGTCCAGGACATCTTGGGCTCATGTGTTCCACAAGTTTCATTGTATATCTCCTAGTTCTAGTATTTTGATAAATCATAAATAATAAATTCCCATTTAATTTCTATGCATCATTTAATATTTTGTGGACTGCTATCAAGTCCCACCTCAAGCTTCTCTTTTCTAATCTGAAAAGTCCTAGCCTTTTTATTCTTTCCACATAGAAGCCCCTCATGCCCCTGATTATCCTTGTTGCCCTTTTCCATATCTTTTCTAGTTTCATAGTTTCATAGGGTCAGAAGGGACCTGAGGAGATCATCTAGTCCGACCCCCTGCCGTGGCAGGAAAGAGTACTGAGATACGGAGGCAAAGTATGTCCTTCTTGAGGTGGGGGGACCAAAACTGCATGCAGTATTCAAAGTGTGAATGTACCATATATTCATAAAGGGGCATGACATTTTTTATTTTGTTTACAATTCCCTTTTTAATTAGTCCTAATATTTTGTTTACCTTTTTGACTGCTCCTGGGCACTGCCTTAATGTTTTTAGTGACCTCTCCATGATGACTCCATGATCTCTTTCCTGTGTGGTATCAGTTAATGTGGAACACATCATCCTGTATATCTGTTTTGTACAACTTGCTCTGAATTCTACCATCATAGGAAGTCAGAACTCCATTGTTAATAATCTGAAAGTGGAGAGAGAAATGGATACCTAGAAAGCCTGTTATTCCTGTCCATAAAGACATTTTTATTCACCGACTGAAAGAATAGTTCTGGTATCACATTAAACTTCATGAACTATGACTTCTTTCTACTGGTAGCAAGAATATGTGATTCAGCACTTTATGTGGCGTTGGTCAGACTGCAGTTGGAGTTCTGCATCCAGCTCTGGACACCGTACTTTAAGAAGGATGTGGATAACTTCAATAGGGTCCAGAGGGAGGGCCACTCATATGGTTAAGGGTTTAAAGGCCAAACCCTATAAGGAGAGACTGAGGGACCTGGACCTCTTCAACCTCCACAAGAAAAGGCTGAAAGGTGGTCTTGTGGCCACCTACAAATTCATTAGGGGGGCACAGCAAGGGACCAGAGATGCTCTGTTCACCAGGGCAGCTCTTGGGGTAACAAGGAGCAATGGTCACAAACTGACAGAGAACAGATTTAGGTTAGACATCAGGAAAAACTTCTTCACAGTGAGGGTAACTAAATCTTGGAATGGGTTTCCAAGGGAGGTGGTGCTCTCCCCTACCTTGGGGGTCTTTAAGAGAAGGCTGGACAAGCACCTGGCTGGGGTCATCTGATCCCAGCACTTTTTCCTGCCCAGGGCAGGGGGTTGGACTCAATGATTTGTTGAGGTCCCTTCCTACCCTAGCATCTATGAATCATCTATGTGACCCAGCTGAAGCTTCCAGAAAAGAAGTAGCTATAAGAATAAAGGATATGATATGTGTTCACTGACTGTCTTGTCTTATACTTCTTGAATAATAAACAGCTTTTAATTTAATAAGTAAATACAGATGATTCACTGTAACAGTGACCAATATATGCCTGATGTAACCTAAGGAAATCCTATAAGGAGGGAGTATTTTTCACCTTAGGGTGCTTTAAACAGGGCACATCTACACAAGATGTTTACTGTGGAGATGCCTAATTAGTTGAACAGCAAAGTCTCAGAGTGTACACGAGTGGCCCTGTTAGGCTGCAGTAAACTAATTTAGGTGTAGGTTAGTATTTGTAAACACAAGTACTATCCTATGGCAGCACTATTTATTGTGCAGCAATGCACATGTAGATGCTGCCAGAGCTGGCTGGGGCATGAGGGTACTTCAGTGCAGGGGCTACCTGCTAATTAGCCCCACGTTGGAGCACCCTTATGCCCACCCAGCTCCTCCACAGCATGTTGAGCTGGGTGGGAGCAGCCCTGGGCTGGCACGCTGACCCCTGAGACCTCTGCCTGCTGGGTCTGCTCCGACCTGGCTGAACGTGCTGTGGTCCCAGGCACATGTGTAAATGCAGCGCCTGTGAGTAATACGCTTTGGCGTGATGTGCCCTAGAGTTTATTGTGTTACATACGTTTTATGTATTGATGCACCCACAGAGACTCTGTTGATATCAACACATTTTCCACATGGGAATAGGCATCTCCATCCTCTATTTGACAACCAGAGAGGCACACGGGTTGTATATCTATATTGTCCAAAGTCAAACGGTAAAAGGTAGTAATAGAAATGAGATTCCCTGAGTCATATTTAAATGTCTCATAATTTAATCTTTCTGTCTCTGAATTTGAGCTGCTTTCTTGGGAAAGGATGGGTATAAGATGAGAATCAAGCATAAGACTATAACAAATAATAAAGCAAAAGGTAAGCAGGGCATTTCTGTTTACCTTAAATCAGAACATAAGAACCGAGATAAAGGTTGTAAAATTAAAACATACTGAAATTACACAGGAGAAAGAACAATTGCAAAATAATACATAACCAATCTCTGTATCTCCTTGCAATGGCTTGACTTTAGTAAGAATTTTAAAAAGAGGATTAGCTCTTTATGGAGTAAGAACTGCAGCTACTGCTGTACTAACTAGTGCTAAATTACATTATTAATTTTCTTGCTTAAGGGTATGTATATTGATCATCAGTTGGAATCGCAAGAAATCTCACTCACTGGGGATGCAATACTGCCATCAGTTAGGTACAGTAAAGTAGCTAAATGGTCTGCCTCCTCCCTTTTAAGCACCTGGTCACTTCCAGACATGGACTAACCAACTAGGTGGATCATAGGATCTGTGACATGGGTACAGAACCATGTTTCTCATTGTTCCAAGTCAGACCTTGCATACAGACTAGCAGCTGGTCTGAGAATACATGTCTAAAGATACATTTCAGATTCCACTCTTAATCGTGTAGCTGAGAAAATTACTTGGATTTAAGAAAAGCAGATTTTTCTTTAGGACAGAAGGGGAATGAAAGACAGCCTAGGAATATCCCTCCCCCCACCTCCCCATACAGAGATGATATTCAAGCTGGCCGGCACAAGCACTTTTGTTTATTTTATGGAAATCTGCATCCCAGCATGGTGCCTTTTCCCATAATTTTAGGCTACAATGTGAGGTTTGTTTTGCTGCTTTTCTTTTCTCAGGTTGTTTTACAACAAGACTGAGAATAGTAGACATATGGTCAAGCAGCGATGTTAACAAGTCCCTTACTATTCTGCAAAGCCAGAAATAATTAATGGTGCTTTCTTTGGTTTGAGTGCAGGACTGCGCTGTTTGATGTGCCTAATACAATTGTCTTAGCATTTTGCATTAACATATGCTCTTGCAATGTTACTGGTAATTTAAACTTAGGGACAGAATAACAGCTATATGAACTGAGAGACAATCTTTTTGTTTTTAAAGAAAAAGTTTCAACAACTGCCTTTCAAGAATGATCTAAATCCACCAAGATGCACATTTTAATCCTTATGTGAATCCTTCAGACATCTCTGAAGGACTTTAATTTTACAATCTTTTGTCCTCTGCCATTAACACAATAATTCCTAAATCTCTTCTCACATCAAGTTAGTTTCATAAGCCAGGTGGCTTTTGAGGGAGAAGCACAAAGGAATTCTTAAAGAATGAATGACCCAGCAGTTGTACCAGATACCATCAGTTGCTTCATCCTCCAAGATACAAAAACAGTATAAAGGTTCACATGAGCTTGGTGACCCATTGGGTTGGTGTGGTTAAGACAGATCAGTTACTGGAGCCAGTGGCTCCAGAAGTTGGTGATATGGTTAACACTGTATTCGGCGGGTATCCAGGCTCATCTACACGTCACCCTATGGTGACATAGTGTATGCCGTATGACAACATAGTGATCACGTGGGTCTACACATGATCGACAGCTATGTTGCTGTACTCCCCCATTTTAGCGTGCCGTTATGACGATGAAGTGGTGAAACCTTGTACCCCATACTGTGCCGTGTATGAGTGGTTACTGTCGTACTTTAGTACTTCCAAAAGTACTTAGAAAACCCTTAACACAAATCCAGAATGAGCCTTAAGCTCATGACCTAGAGATGACTGAGATGTCACTCCTCCAATCTAGGTGTACTTAATAAACAGAAGGAGAAAAATTCATCATAAATTTGGAGTGAAATCTTGTCCTCACATTTGAATAAGATGAATTTTTCAGATTGTTTATCAGGTTCATGGTTAATAAAAAATGAGGGGTAAAAACACAAATAAAAAAAAAACATTTTGAGGGGAAAATGTAAATATTGGGGTAATTTTCTTCTTTCAAAATTAAAAATAATGATAATCTGATCACACGAACTCCTCTTCTTTTTCAGACTTTCCACTGCTGGAGGGGTGGGGTGAGGATGGGGAGAAATAGTATTGAGATGGTTACTCCTGACCCAAAGGAATAGATTTAAGTAGATAAAAGACATGTTTTGCAAAGATATGGTCTTTGTTTAGTTCTCCCTTTATATTTTCCAAGTGAACATGACTGACATTCTTAATTTTCTATTGAAGAGGGCATTCCTTTTCTTTCAGGTATCAAGACAACGTACCTAATGATGCATACTTCTGGTTAATCTTTACAGACTCCAACTCAAAATGAACTGGTTGCCTACTGCTTATCTAATTCAGAAAAAAATTATCAGGGCAAGATTCAATCTTACTAATATAAGATGCATATTGATGATGCAAACTGAGAAACTCCATTTTGTGATTAAAGTAATGGGTTATGACTTAGGTGATTTAGGTAGAGTTCCCAGCTCTGTCTCTGACTTCATGTCCAACTTTGGAAAAGTTCCTTAAATTCTTAGGTTTAGCTTCTCATCTCTAACATCAGGATAAGAATGTTTTTCCTACTATTTGTTTGTCTTGCCTACTTATAGTCACATGATCATTAGGGTAGGACTGTTTTCCTTCATGTTTGTACAATGCTTGGCACAAAGTAGCCCCAGTATAACTTGATGTCTTTAGGTTCTACTTTTATGTGATTATATAAACAATGGCATCCAGCTCCTCTATCTATTAGTTTCACTAATTGTAAAAAATATATATAGCATAAAGATTTTTCTATTTTAGTTGGGTTTTTACATTACCCATGACTGAGGCATTAGAGAACAATGTGTATTAATGTATGTGATATATGCCATTTCATGTCAGTGTAGAAAGTGTAAGAAACAACATGTAGATAAAAGCTTTTTAAAAAAGAAATAAGAAGAAAGAAGTAGAAAATCAAAAGTCAGCTTTCATTACAGGAAAAGTGGCTCAGCCAGTGGCCAAACACTTCAAGGACAATGAACACAGACGTTAAAAGAAATTCCCTGGTGACAAGGTGCCAAAGCCTGGGCAGCTTGATAAAAGAGAACATTTCTGGCTCTATTGAACCAAATCTGCTTTGCAGGATCTGTGCACCTATAGTATTTGTTTATGCCTTAGTACACGGTCCCTGGTGGATGTACTAGTGAGAGTAATACAGCCATCTGAGTAAAACTTATCACCAGAGCTACAGGAATTCCTGGGTTGCTATAGAACACGCTGTACTGTCTCGCTCTGTTTTGCTTTTTGTGCTTTGATAAGAGTTTTAGTTAGACATAGTTTACTCCCTGAAAAAGGCTGAATTTGAAACCCACTGCAGTGTTATATTTCAGTGAAATTATCTGCTTGGCCACCTATTAGAGGAATGTATTTTCTTTGTGGTAGCACCTAGAGACCCCAATTGTGACTGAGAAGCCATTGAGCTGTACTATACACACAGGTAGAAATTCTGTCCCTGCTGGGAAGAGGTTCTATATCCAATTCATCAGAGACTTATATTTGTACTTGACTTTGAATAGGACATTGAATAGGACTACTCACCTTCTTAAATTTAAGCAAATGTAGAAATCTTTGCAAGAGTTGGGTCTAGACAACCTTGTGGTAAGATAAAGAATAAAGGTTTCATTAATACAGTACAAGTTCAAGATTGCTGTATTATTTTATGCTGCCAAAGCAACTAGAAAATTATGTGCACTATCACAAAGAAATGCTCACAGTCTCTCAATGCACTTATCCTGTAATGCCATTCATATGCCACATGCTTAAACAGTTTAAAAAGCTATCATGTACAGATTTTTAGAGAGAGTAACAAAAATACTTCTAGTATTTATTCTAATCCTCTATCTATAAAATCAGATTCCCCAAGCACTGAGAAGCCAGCTGTGCATGACTTAATGGGAGAGGGAAATTGTAATTGGTACTATTTTTTAGCATTGGTATAAATATAACCTCATATAGCTTTTTCATACATGACAATATCCCAGAGGTCATGCCTATATCTTGGGGTATCCTGCCCCTGAAATGAATTGCAGCATGGAAAAGAGAAATTCTCACGTTTCCAAAGTATAGGATACCCATGGCTATTCCTGGTGGTTCATGAGAAAACAAACCTAAAACAAATTGGATACCTGGCAAAAACATCATGCTAATATGTTCAAGCCAGTCATCAGATTTGGGCCATGAAGGGTCAAGAAGTATTTTTCCCTTAGTTCACAGGCTGTTCCCTCAGAGGGTACATGATAATTGTTATTTTTGCTTTCCTCTGTAGCACAGACCATGTTCCATTTCCTAGGCTCATCTGGTTATTTTTTTACTTAACAGATTTCCTTGTGTTTTCAGAGGCTAGGGGCATCATAGTAATTTTTAAAACTTTGCATTTTTGCACTAAAGATCTATTTTACTATATATGTAGCATTTCAGGGAGTGCTTCGTATCTTGTGGTTTAGGAGGGGCTTGTGGACTTCTTTCTGGCTTAACATTTGTTACATGGTTGCTGGGAACTTGACTTGATAATCTAAGTGTGATTCCCTTCTTTTTGTTACCACATCACCAACTGAGGTGTGAGTATTGTCTGTGCTGGACATCTGGCCGTTAATATGTGCTTTGATATATTTCTTACCTATTTTAATTTATAGAGTTATTAAAGGGATTCTGATTATTATTAGTGATTCTAACAGCACCATAGGGGAGAGAAACTTCCTACACAGTACCTTTATTATCCCTACCATGGCTGAAAGTATGCTTCAGCTAAACATTGGAGAGTGACTGGAGCATCATGGTCCCTGAGACTGTTGGCTGCATAATTGTACTTTTGAGTACTACTACAAGCTGTAAAGGTTAAAACAGCCTTGAGGCCTCTCTACTGTACACTGGGGATAAGTCACCTTCCAGCTGCCCTCTGCATTAGGGAATACAAAATTATGTTAAACTACCTCTCACTTTTCCCATGCTGGACACGAGGCTCTGGATCCAAATATTTTGAGTCATGTTTTGAAAGCTGTAGAAAGAACCAAGTGATCAGAGTGCAATGGAGACAACGTTCTCCTTAGTGTTTGCTCATCTATATGCTAAGGCAGTGGTTCCCAATCTTGGGTCGCGACCCAAATGAGGTTTGTGGGGGCAATGCCAGTGGCGCTGCACACACAGGATGAGCCGCACCATGTGCTGGGAGCTCGCCACCCCCGGGCTGATGCTGCTGTCACACTCCACTCCCAGCAGCGGGGTCATGGCAAAAAAAGGTTGGGAACCACTGCGCTAAGGTGATGGATGCCCTTTAGATTTCTAAATTATTTATTCAAAAATCTAATGTTGTTGTATAAAAAATCTTAGTTCTTTTAATTGACATTGAAAAACAATGTATGAAACAGCCCTAGCCAAGTATGTAAATAGGTAAATATCTCAGCTGACACGCAGCAGCTGGACATGGTTCAAGAATTAATAACTGCTGCATACATTGGCATTTTCACAGCCAGTTCCTGTACCTCTACTGTGCAGCAGGTAAACAAATGATAATCAAGTTAAAATGTGATAATTGCTCATCTGATGGAACTGCTTTTTAAGACATTTATAATGTAAAGAGATTCCCTCCAATTTAACAGGGAAAATGGAAGGACTTAACAAATGGATTTTTTTTAAACTGGATTCTTCTTAAACTTTAGATGCAATCATAAATACTCCTCCTAAGAAATGAGAAAGCTTTATGGTTATGGAAGAGGGAGTACGTTGATCTGTCAAGTTATCCAAAAGGACATTTGGATTTATTACAGCATCACAGCCATGCAGTTGAAAGATGAATGAGGTGGTTAAGTGTCATTCCCATTGACTAAGTGTGGATGTGAAAGATAACATATCTGATGCATGTGGGGCAACAACTGAGACTTCTATGAACTAAAACATATCCTGAAATGAATGGTGAAAATATTTGAATAATATTACCGCTAATCCCTTTCTATTGTGATAGTGTGTATAAGTATCAGCAATTTTAAGTCAATGTCCATTCTTCATCAGGGAAGATGAAAGAATTGGCAGTGGTGTTGGAATGAGGGGAGTGGAGAAGGTTTCTGGAAGGTCAATCTGGAGTCCAGTTTTAACCTTCTAAATCTATAAATTGTTTACAGTACTGTCCAGAAAATGTGGAGAGACAGGAAGAAAACAGAGCTTGGATGTTATTTGCTTCCAAGCTCCAACAAGTGAACAGGTAGACCTGTTCATTGGTCAGCGACAGGCACTGTCATAAACTAAGGGCTGATAATATATGACTGAAAGTAAATCATTTACCCCATTTGATAATAATTTTGTCATTGTAGTATGTCATTTCCATTACATTTTTGTTTTGGGTTATGGAAGGTAACACTATCTGTGTTTTTAATATGGATTCTTTACCACCATGGCAATTAAGAAATTGGTAGCTGTTTGAAGTTTTTTAGATGAGTAGGTAAGGTGAAGGTGTGGTAAGTTTGGGTACAGTGATGACAATTAGACAGGTAGAAGAAAATATGGAAGTGGAGAAAATAGTTTGTACAAAGAGCAGAAATTGTCTATGCTAACACCAAGAGGCACCATTATTCATACACTTACAAGTTTGTTTGTTTCTTGGTGTGCAAGTAAATATTTACATGGGGAAAGAAAGGCTGTGTGATGGTGTCCAATTTGATTTATGAAAATGTTATAAGCAGAGATAACATGGTGGGGGGAAGAAGCTGTGTTGGCAACAGCAGAACTTGTTCTGTCTTGACCTCTGGAGTCCCCTCTTACTTCCTGAGAAATGGCCTTTAGTTTGCTGAGTTGAAATGTCTAGAATAAGAGATCGTCTATATACTGTGTGTCTGCCTCTGATAGGCTGTTGCCTGTGTGTAGATAAACACTTTATTTACCCAAACTGTGTGTTGCTGATTCCTCTCTCCTGTGCAGCTGATTTGTAAGGTCCTGGACATATGCTACCACTTGGAAGAGGAATAGAGGAATAACAAAGTTAATGTGTGACTGAGATATTGTTACTGAAGGAAAAACTGGCAACTTACTCTAGCATATGCAAATACTAAGGAAGAAAATTTAGTCCTTTTAAATCTGTGTGTTATCAAGAAGCAAGCGCACAGTCTGAGCTACAATCAACGAGCAAATCCTGGTGTCACACTCTGAAACTAGATACAAACTTTGTATGACTATGGATGGATCATACCGGACTCAGAGCGGCTGACTGGGATGGGAAGATGAAATTTTAGTTCTGAACTCACATTGACCAGAATTTCAAGCCATTGTTTAGTTCTGTGTAGTATATGAAATGCGAGCTGAAAACTCGAATCTGGAAATGGACCCAAGCTAAAAATCCTGTGAAGAATTGGTGATCTGAGGTTTGGTATAGGACTTTTAATTTTCCAAATTGGCACAGCACTTACTGTCGGCATGGGACTTCTATTTTCATAAATAAGATGCAAAGAATTGCAGCTTTGGATTATTCTGTGCTATCCTAAGAGCTCTGCATGCATGGCTCAAACCCCTGAGCTTGTTTGGAGTTATACAGAGCATTTACCCATGCTGCTTCATACAACCCTGAGATAGGCCCTTTGAAGACAAGTAATATGGAATGAACATAGAGGAGTAGCATGAATCAGTCATAGTGATGAATTTGAAAGAAAGATTTGTTGACAACCAGAACAAATGGCCACATCAGTCTTAGCATTTTATATCAGCTTGGCAGCATTTAATTCCAAAGCCTTAGCAATTGGGAAGGGCAAGCATATTGGTTGTCATGGCCACCGTCTCAGGCAGTGTCAGTTGCTCTCTGCCAGATATTGGTAAAGCAGCAGGAGACTATCTTATTATCATTAATTTTAATAGCTTTCAGAGTCTTAGAACACCCTTATGCAAGTGTTGAGAGTGGGGATTGTTTCATGAGCTTAGTTCAACAGCTGTCACAACCTGCAGAAGTTAAGGTGGTTGGAGAGATGTGACTTTGTGGATGAACATGAAAAAAATATATACCTAGATCATCCTGGGGAGATGGGGAGCACGGGTTGGGGGTGGAGAGGAGAGAGGTTTCAGCTTCCCAACTCCTTGCACCTGATTTGGCATAACAGCAGGTGTCCAGGTTTAAGCATGCACAAACAGATTAATGATGACTGAATGGCTTATTTTTGCTACAGCTTGACTGCTTCAGATTGAATTGGGAGAGAGGGAAGAGAGTGGGACAACAAAAAAAAGATGCCAAGGAAGTGTCTGCAATTCACTGGATTTTTCCAGCTTTTATTTGTAGCTGAAATGTGGGAATTAGAGTGTACTAGCTCCAGCAGCTGTGTCACCTCTGCACAGGAAGGGGCAACACAATTGTAGTATCACATAAGGTGTATATAGGCTGAACTCACTCTTCCCTCCCCCCCCCCCCCCCCCCCCCACCCCCCCACACTCCTCCAAAAAGGCTTGTATCACATAAGGTGTATATAGGCTGAACTCACTCTTCCCTCCCCCCCCCCCACTCCCCCCAACGCGCACACACTCACTAGAAAGTGTTTCTGCTCTATTCAGGTTCTTACACTATACCTATTGCCATGGTAGCTGACTACATTCCAGTAACACGACATGACAAGCATTTGTCACAGACAGTTGTCTCCATTGCTTTCTCTAAGGTGAGGGGGGTGTGGTATTGTATGTAGACTTTGTATATACTTGCTATTGGTCTTCTGTGCTATGTGTTGATTGTTAGTGAAGGCCAGTTTGAAGAAGTGCATCAAGCACTTGACATGTGATGTGATGTCGGTTTGTGGTGGTTTTTGGGTTCTGTGTCAAATAGCTCCATTGTTTTAGGAGCAGCCCTGAAAAAGCTGCTGCTTTCACAAACAAGTCTGGGGTCAGACTTCTGGTTTAGTTAGTTTATAAGGTGCAAATCTACCCTGCCTTCTGACTTATTTCAGACTAACACAGCTACGTACCTCTCTATTATGTGAGACTGCCAGAGAAGCTGAGCTGACAATGACCTGCTTCCTGCCAGAATGGGAGACGATATTTTCCTTTTAAGTATCTGGAAACCCAGATCAATAGGGTCTCGAAGTGAATAAGAACCAAATCTTGAACCCAAGAAACAATCATTGCAGAAATGGGCTAGTGAGAAGATAGGTTGGCTGTGCTTGTGATTTATTCAGCTGAAGGTAAAATTAAAGGTTTTCCAGTGCAGGTGACAAAATGCCAAATAACAGTTGTAGCAAAGTAATTGCTCCCTCTGAATAGTACCAGGGAAACACAACACCGCAGCTGGGGTCTCCCCAGTGTGGGGGTAAGGGAGGAAGCGTGAAGCCTCCCGGAGTGCGTTTCCCCCTCTCTTGCCCCAAACTGCATGGAGCCGGAGCCGAGACAATCAGCCTGCCATGCCCCGATCTTGGCCGGCTGAGGAGGGAGTGGGGGGGGGGAATGCCCCTCCCCCTGGCTGTGGACCCCTAGCCGGGCTGTGCACTGGAAGTCATTTTTCCACCCCCACTCCGTCCTCAGCTAGTCTACCAGCTAAACGGGGGTATGGTCAGGTGATTGCTCCAGGTCCTGGCTTGGGCAGGAGGAGTGAAGCCCCTACTGTGGGATTCGCTGTATCTTGGAGCTGGGGTGGTTAGGTAATGGGGTGATTGAGGAGGCCATGGCCCTCCTCAGCCAGCAGGTTGGCTGAGGAGGGAGTGAGGGGGGGAAAGGGTCCCCTCACCCAGCTCTGGACCCCTAGCCAGCCTGTGCCCAGCATGGGGGGAAAGCCCACAGTGGGGACCATTTTCCCCCACACTCCCTCCTCAGCCAGGTGATCACCTCAGCTCCCAGATAGAGGGAAGCCCACAGTGGGGGCTTGACTCCCCCGACCTGAACCAGGAGCTGGGGTGATCACCTGGCTACACCCCTTCCTCGGCCTGCAGGCTGGCTGAGGAGGGAGTGGGGGGAAAACGCCCCCCCTCCCCCCCCACCTGGCTCCAGACCCGCAGCCCGGCTGTTCCTGGTGCAGTGTGTGGCGGGAGGGGAGCCTGCAGTGGGGGCCATTCCCCCTTCCCCCCACTCTTGCCTTAGCTGGCCTGCCAGCTGAGGAGGGGGCATGGGCAGATAATCATCCTGGCTCAGGCAGGGGGAGTAGAGCCCTAGTGGGAGCTTCCCCGCAGCTGGGAGACAGGGTGATCACCCAGCCGTGTCCCCTCCTCAGTTGGCAGGCTGGCTGAGTAGGAACTGGAAGGCAAAATGGCCCCCACTGCTGACCACACCACCCATGCCATGCTGGCTGGGGGTGCATAGCCAGCATGGAGGGGGCATGGCCAGATGATTAGCCCAGCTCCCAGCAACAGGGAAGCCCGTAGTGGGGGCTTGAGTCCTCCTGCCCAATCTGGGAGCCAAGGCAATCACCCAGCCATGCCCCCGCCCTGGCTGGTGGACCATCTGAAGAGGGAGTGGGTAGGGGAAACAGCCTCCCTCCGTCCGGTTCTGGACTGGCCAGGCTGTGCCTAGACTGGGGGGGGACTCAAAGTGGGGGCTTTACTTCCTGTGCCTGAGCTGGGAATTGGGAGCCAGGGCAATCACCCAGAAATGGCCCCTCCCCAGTCCATGGTTATGCTGAGGAAGGAGTTGGGAGGAAAAGCAGATGCCCTTTCCCTCCGCCTTCCCCATTGCAAACCCTCAGCCAGTTTGTGCCCAGGGGTGGGGGGTTGAGCCCACAGTGGGGCCTTTAATCAGCACCATATCTAGACTCCTGGCAGTCCCAGACAAACTTTTAGTATCTGGCCCCCCTTTGCCAGAGATGATGATGATACTAAAAAAAAAAATACAATTTTCAGGTCCCCTTTCTGTCCGGGCCCCTGGTGGTCTCCTGGTTTGCCCATGCCCATGTCTGGCCTGACTTTACCCCCAAGCTGTGAGCCAGGGTGATCACCCAGGCACACCCCCTTCCTGGCCAGTGAGCTGGCTGAGGAGAGAATGGTAGGGATGCTACCCCCAGCTCTGGACCTGGGGGTCCCCATGGAGGTTGGAGGTCAGTGGAGGAGTACTGCCACATCTCTCCTACCACTAAATTTCCGGAACTATGAGGAGTCCTGTGGGCAGGATGACAGGGCTGCAGGTCAGCTGTGGCCCATGAGCTGGGGGTTTAGCCCCTCTAGACTGATTTCAATTCTTTGCTATGTTATATCTACCACAAGGTAATGCTGCTCTTTTATAACACCCCTACTTTGATATGAAATGATAGGAACAATTAGGAATTTGAAATATGAGACATTTTGGACACTTGCTATAAATACATTTGCACATGTAAGTCCAGAACCAATATCTGGATTTAAACTCTTCGATATAAATTATCTGTAAATCTTGCAATTTCATTATCTGGCATCTCTCAGCAGCAAATTTTCAGTGTGATGTATGACTCAAGAGTTCCCATCAACACTAATGATAATCAGGGGTCCCAATGCGCAGATGTTTTATTGATACTTTAAACCTAATCCTTTAAAAATGCCTAGTTAGGCATTATATTAGTGATAATAATTAAAAACACAGATGCATTGCTTTACTAGATTGTCCTTGTTTTATTGGAAGGTGCCAACAATGCAGTAGATGCTTCACACAGGTATGAATTGAGAGTAAAATTAAGTATGTAGCGTTTTGTTTATAGAATCGGGGTAAAAGCTAGCATGTATCATTAGTGTTTATAGAATAGAGAAATACTGGCCGCATCTACATGAGACACTTACTGTGCAGTAGCTTGTTATTGCTGTGCAGTATCATCATGGATCACAAACTGTGACTGCTCAGATCATTTAGTGCTTGAGTATGCAGCCAGTCATTTAGTCATTTAGTACTTGGGTGGATGTAGCCAATGAAGCATAAGGTACAGTGAGTTCTGGTCTGATGATATCAGATTTTGAGTGTGTCTTGTTGTTTCCATGATCTTAATAGTTTATAGTTACTTTATTGCATTGTGTAGAAAATACAAGCTTCTTGGAAGTGATGGGTGTGGAAGTGATGGGTGTTTAGAAAGAAGAAGGAAGAGTAGAGGTGTCAGTTTTAGGTGGTTGATAGCCCAGAGATGAGCGAGAGACAGTGATACAAAGGCTTGCAAAGTGCTTTGGAAGAAGAAAAAGTAACAGATGTTAAGAAAAGAAAAAGAAAGCGAGACTTCCCAAGGAAGAGGGGATTTTTGTTTTGTTTTGTTTTATGTAAATAGCTTGACTGACAATAGGGGTATGTCAATATGGCAGTGCCTTTTTGAGATTCATAACTCTGAGCATGTTGCCCCTGTACCACATGCAGCATAACATCTTTAGTGCAGTGCTGTTCATGGAGCAAGGGACTGCAGAGAAGGGAAACAAGGCTTATTGGTTTGTACCAAGCAGATACCTGCTTCCAGTCCAGGAGCTAGTGCATTCAGTCCGCTCTGTATGTTTCAGTATTGCACTGCCTCACATGGTATACATGTGTATTTCAGAGGCCAAATTCTGCATTTCCTATTAAGGCCTATTCCAGGAAAAACTTCCATTGATTTCCCATTGCTGTAAGGACTGCATGAGTAATTCTCAGCATCTCAGGATGTTTTACTCCTAATAGACTGATACATTTTTAGATTATGTTTTCTTTGAGAAGTCTGGCAAGAATGGGTATTTTTGCTAAATGTTGAGATCTCTTTCCTGTCACATACATCAGCCATGTATTTCCATCAGCTATTGCAGGTGACATTGTTGCCTTTTGATTTTGCTACAATTCCAAGTATTAACCAAGTGACTAAAGGGAGAGATCTTTACAATTTTTTTAAAAAATGAGACCCTTTGTCTGCTTTCTGCAGCTTTCCCCCAATGATTTTAATGTCTTGTTATAACCTTGTTTACTATTTCTTCTTGCAAATATTCTTTTCTTTGCCAATCAACTTCTTTTTAACTGTCTCCTTCAGTTCTAATGGAGATCCAGTCTTGTTATGTGATGATCATTAGATCAGCTCTTATCTCTTTTTTCTCTCTTTCTTGACATGAAAAGAAGACTCTGGCAAAAATGTCAAAACTTCAACAGACTGACTTAAAAATGCAAACAAAATTAATATAGTTCCCAACTATAGAGAAATGTATTCCTTATATCCTCCCCC
>NW_005842106.1:1125234-1208415 GCF_000455745.1 Alligator sinensis
CTTTCATGTATCTATATAGTTTGGGGACTTGATGGTTGCCACGGTGAAGTTTGTAATTTCTGAATTGTTTCCTTTTCTTTCATTTTTTACTGTTTTAGCAGCTGCTATGTTTCTGTGTCTTTTCTAGCAATAAAACCTTGGGAATTAAGTACACAACATCCCTGACTAACTGTAAGTTTTGATCTAGATGCATTTTTTTCATGCCCTCATAAAAAAAATTTTTTTAAAAAGTGAATGTGAGTGAATGCAGCATGCCTTGTTTGAGAGTAGAACTGCATCCTTATTTATTTCCATTGGGCTCTTGGCCACCCGGGTTACTGTAAGGTTCTCAAAAAATGTTTTTGTTAAGAAAAGAAAGTTTCATCAAATGTGTATATGAGATGTAGCTTTAATTTACTTAACCAGTGCCCCTAGGGGCACAACTACATACCACTCCAGTTCATGTAGTTCCATATAAGCAGAGGGTGCCTGTTGTAAGTGTAGCCCGGGTGTACACGGGTTTGTACTTCCCTCTCCAATTGAGGGAATTATTGGCAGGGCAGTGTGCTGTGGAGGGACACAACAGCCCAGTGGCCACCTCCATCCCCTATACAGTCAGGTCCAGTCAATCGATTACTTAACTATATACCAGTTTATTATCACAACAAAACCATTAAAGGGTAAGGATGTGTATATATATAATCTATGTACAAGCTTACAAAATAATAAACCCTATAATACACACACACACACACACACACACACACACCCCACACCCAGTTTTTTGTGGGGGGGGAGGTGCTCCCCTGTGGGGACTCTCTCCAGTAGAACTTACTACTACTCTGCAGTCCCAGAGGGTTGCCTCTTGTTCTCCAAGTCAAGCTCTGTCCCTGCCAGGTTTTCCTGCTGCCTGACTCTGCTGCTGCCGTCCTGGCTTAGGGTCACAGTCACCTCTGTGTGTAGTGGATGCTTTGCCCTATGCTAGGGGTTAAAGGCCTGGACAGCCTTGTGCAGCACCAGGGCTTGGTCTGTTCCTGGACCCTCTGGGCTGCATTGTCTGCACTGAGCTGCTGCCCTGTGTCAGCAGCTGTAGACCCGAGCCACCTCGAGCGGCTCCCCGGGGCTCTCACCCCCCCTGCAGTGCCTCCTGCACTGAGCTCCCAGCCTCATTCTGGGGGCTAAGGACCTGAGCCACCCCAGGGGCTCCAAAGATCCTGCTCCTTGCACCAGCCAGTCAGGTCCGGGGGAGCTCTTCTCCCCCTCCCCTCAGAAAAGAGGCGTGATGTTATTTCTCTTGCCTCCTGATTGGTGAATGGGCTCCACCAATCAAAACAGCAGGATCTTAAGCTTGGGATTCAACCCAAGCTCTGAAAGGTAAGCCTGCTACATAAGTTTTGCTATTTCTCCTTGGGTCCTTCCTCCTGAGGGATAATTCCAGTGCTTCAGCATATTTTGTACTCTTGAAGAGGATTGGGAGCTTCACACTTGCTTTTCAGACCATGCTGTGGGAGCAGCATCCAAAGATTGTTTTAAGTCCTTGAAGCAAGGGGATAGGAGGGGATATGCCTCTGAGCATTGAGGGGAAAGAAGAGCCATGGGGGTGAAGGGCAGGATTATCACCTGATTGGGGACTGAAACAAATGTTGCCAATCGCTGCTCCTGCTATACTTTGGAGACATTCCTTGATGTCTCACAGGTCTCCATAAGCTATCTGTAAATGCATCACTCCTTGTATGTTGTCTTCTAGAGGTGGCTGAGAAGTTTCCATCAACATGTTTTGTCAACAGAAATTCTTGTTTCCCAGTGCAAATTTTGATTTAAGGAAAATGTAAGTTTTCCTGAATTTTTTTCTTTTCTTTTCAACCCTTCCCCCACACCCCCTTTAAAGGAAAATTCAAACAGAATATTTCATTTTGGGTTGAGTCAACTGAATCTGAAACATGCCTTGAAAAAAACACACAAAAATATTTCACTTCTGGTCACTAACCTTAATGTGTGTCTGCTTCATGGTTATATGGATCTTAATGCTGATTCTCCTGTTTTTTATTCTCCTGCTTATCTTAACATTTCTTTTCCTGATTCAGAGCAGGAACTTGAAACTCAGTATCTCACATTAAAGCTAAATGCTCTAGTTACTTGGCTTCTGGATAATCTGGGGAAGATGAGTCTTTCCCCCCTCATTTTGACTGTAAATTGCATCTTGTAGAAAATTAATCTTATTTTACCATGGAAGGCTTATGTTTTGATGCACTGGCATTTTCCAGTGAAAAGTATAATGTCAGCAAATTCCTATTCGGCTTTACATAATATGTATTCACAACATGGAGAACCCTCCATTTAATTCAGTGATAGTTTTGGCTACCTGAAGAAAGTAGAATCCAACACAAAGTAAAATTAAGCCCCTAGTTCCCCCAACATCATTAGTATTCACTTTAGAACTCACTCTGCCTCTGATTCTTGAGTCATCTACTCAGACACAAGCATCTGCAATGAAATAGCAAGTTTGTAGGATGAGGCAGTATTTATTCACCACAATTATTTCTTCTTTTTTCAATAGCAACATTAATATAAAGGTATAGTGCTATACATATGGCTTTCCTTATGCTCTCTCTGATGCGACAAAAAAGTTAAGGAACAAATCTATGAAATCAGCTGGGAATTCAGCAGTTTTTCATTCATTCATTACACTGGGTGCTGAATTTGTTCCAAACTGGGAATGCAGATCTCTGGACAACTAGAAGACAGGGCTAGCTGAAGAAGAACCTTATCTCCTCTCATCCCAGCAGTCCAGCTAGACTACCATAAATTGGCCACTTGAGTCAGAGCCTGCACCTTCCGTCGGGCCAGATTTGCACAGGACACCTATCATGCAAGGAGTAACTTCTGTAAAGGCATGACAAGTCGATACTATCTTATATCTGTGCTCTCTCTCTCACACCCACCCCTACCTGGAGATAGCATAAATGCCCAATGCTACAAAACAACCTTGCTTATTGTGAAGAACTGATCACACAGTCTAGAAAGCAAGCAAAGTGGGCACTTTCCCCTGTTCTGCATGTTAAGGGACCCTTATACCTCATCTTTGCTTTGCGCTGTGAATCAGAAAGGAACACACAGTCTCCTTCTGCCTTCAACACATTTCCTGGTCTTTTCAACTTTGATCTGTAGGCCTGAAGATACTATTAAATGAAGAAAACCTTGTTAAGCTCTCCCCTTCCCCTCCTTTAAAATTATTTGTTTAATTCTAAGTAAAACATTTATCTTCGCTGTCTACATGAGAAAAACTTACTAGTACTAGAAAGTGTAAAAAGAGTCAAATAAGTTCTCAGCAATGCGGAGGAAGCTTCATGTAAATGAGGCAGTACCGCCAAAAGGTCAGTCTCCTCTGCATGTAAATAATGCTGCACGTCCTAAAAGCTTGTCTCTTCCTATTAGATAAGGTTGAGCACATCTGCTTAAAAGCCATCAGAAAAAATAGAAAGATAAGAAGTGCATAAATACAATTTATTCTGGGAAAAGCTGCTTAGCTGCATTGGCAAAGAGAGGTCTGAGTGGTCAAAGAGGAGGACAACCTATTGATGTGATAGATCAGAATTAATTCTTCATAGCTGTTATGTTCTATCAGGTTAAGGTAAGATCATCGCTGCCAATATATTGTATGGGAATTGAATGAATTGGTATGGAGGTCATCTCAAGTCATGGAAAAAGAGAGCAAAGAAAGAGCTGTCATTGAACATGCAATGAAATAGTGGAGTTTGCACGCTTAAGAGAGATCATCCAGTCTGTGCTAGGCTCAGATTAAGATACAGGCAGTAGCATAACCAAGATGGGTGGTGACTGGAGCAGTCACCCTGGGAACCGAGCAGCAGCTGTGCTGTTAGTGTTGCCACTGCTATGCTGGAGGCAGAGCAGCCACTGGTGTTGCCCCATGCACAATTGCTACCCATGGCACTCAAGTGCGTAGTTATATCTCTGAATACAGGACTATTGGTCTGAGCCCCCCCTCTACATGTTACATGTATCATACAATAAAACGGTTAATTGTGCAATTACCTTGAGACCAGCTACACATTCAAAGTAGCTATTGCATAATAAAAACCTCCAACCATCTCTAAAGTTTGATCTCTAAAATGTATAGTAACTTTATAGCTGCTTGCTATCGAGCTTTAATTTGTACATTAACAGGGTGTCCCCTGCAGCTCATAGCCATGTAAGCTGATAGGGCTCCCAGCAGCAGAGGCTCACCATGCCCACCAGCATAAAAACCCTAAGGCCTGGGGATCACAGCTGCTGTGATCCCCAAGGCTTGGGGGTGCATAAAATTGCCAGGCCCAAATGGGGCTCTCAGTCACATCTCCACCTCTACAGGCAGCTAGGACTAAAAGACCCTGCAGCTGACAGGGCTCTGGGTCCTGGCTGCACATCATGGGCAGACAGGACCCAAAGCCCTGTCAGTGCAGGGTCTCAGTCCCAGCTACATGTGAGGTGCAGCTGGGACCCAGACCCAGAGCCCCATCAGCTGAGGCACTTTGGGTCCCAGCTGCACATGGCCCCTCTGGCAGGGAGCCCCTCAGCAAAGAGGGCTCCCAGTCATTGATGCCTGCTTCTTGCCAATGCAGTGGAGCCCGGATTCAGGCTTCTCCTACACCAGCAATAAGGCACAATTGATTCTAATGCACAATCCACAGTCATGCTTCCTGCCATGCATGTGTAGGATGGCAGGAGGTATATTGCAGATTAGATCCAATTGTTCTTTTTACCTGCACCTGTAGAGGAGGCCTGAGTAACACAAAATGCATTCCAAAGGATAAACAGGGAACCTTCACACATCCATGCTTACTGGAGCTTTAATCATCCAAAAGCACATAGTAAACACTAGGGGTGTGCAAAGCGGGCCCTATTTGATTCAGATTCAGATTCCGCCTGAATCGTGGACAGTGATTTGATTTGGATCACTGTCCCTGATTCAATTTGGCTGAATCTGAATCTGAAGATTTGATGCTGATTCAGAGAATTAGCAATTGGTAGACAGACACTGCTTTAAATGTTTTTTCTGCATACCTTGAGGGACCAGGCATGGCTCATGAATGCTGCGATGCTAGGGAACATGGACTGTCCCACAGGAGCGCGGGGGAGTCTATCCACGTGCTCAGCAGCGAACCCAGAAGCACTTCTGGTCCACTCCCCGGTCTGCCAGGTAGTGCGCAGGGGGGATCCCTGTACACCCCCAGCTCAGTGAACAGCCACAGGGGGACCCCGGGTGCCCCCCCAGATCCAGGAGGAACCAGTTGCTGAGTCGGGGGAGGGATATGTCCCCCCCCACGCGCTCTCCGGTGGACTTGGGAATGGACCGGAAGTGCTTCTGATCCACCTCCGGGTCTACTGCTGAGGACACTGGGGAGTTCCCCGTGCTCCTGTGGGATGCTTTATTTGCCCACAGCATTGCAGCAATCACAAGCCCCCGCTACCTAGAGGTATGTAGAAAAAACATTTAAAGCTGTGTCTATGTCTAAATCTCTGAATCTTTCTGAATCTCTCCGATTCGATTTGGAGAGATTAAAGAGTCCTCTGATTTGATTCGGATTTGGAGATTCAGCCACCGAATTGGGCTGAATCTCCACTGAATTGAATCAGGGACTGAAGCTTCACACAGCACTAGTAAAACCTTGCCCCAGAGCAATGAACACAGAGTGGGTATTAAACACAGTGCTTTTTACTTTAAAAACTAAAAGTAAACATTAAATTAGGTCTGAACAAGCCTATTTAATACTTTGTGTTTATTTTTGCATTTCTCTCAGCTTGGAAAGCATGCAAAGACTTGTCATGTTCATGTCCATCTCTAGTCCCTTGGACTCTCTGATGCTCTGGCATTAGAAAAATGGTTCAGTGTTTTGGTGGCAGTACTGCAGAGGAATGTTTGCTTTCTCAACTTTCTATTGGAATTATAAAGTCACAATTGTTCCCATTGTCCTAAACTAATGCAAAACTCCAAACTTACAAACCTAAATTGTGGGCTACAGATGGCCTAAACATCCTGAAAATCCATGTGAGTTCTGCAGGCAGCAGAGTTAAATGCAGGTGGAGGGAAGCTCTGGACATTTCTTTCATTCTTGCTACTATGACCAAGCTTCTCCATGCCTGTCAAAGGCCATCCAATACCTGCTTTTCTCTGTAGATATAGGAACTCTACTGTACCTCATTCTGGCCTGTTTTGCTCCCAAATATGCCTTATGGCCTATTGCTAATCTGGCAAATGTTTTTTACTACATGACCTTGTTGTGTCAGTTCTCCCCCCTCCCCCCCACCCCAAAATGACTGAAGGCCAGGAAAAAAGGTAGGAAGAGAGATGACTGCTGGGATTTTCTCTGATGATGTCATAGTTAAAATTGCAGGTAATTTTTATAATTTTGTGTCAAAAAGAGACTGTCTGATGGACTGTGTTCATACTGATTTTGCTGCTGTGGGAACACCCTCCCCACAGGTTATGGAATATTCCTTATAGGGCTGTGTGAAGCTTCAGTCTCTAATTTGATTCAGCAGAGATTCAGCCTGATTTGGCAGCCAAATCTCTGAATATAAATCAAATCAGGAGACCCTTTAATCTCTCCAAATTGAATTGGAACCCTCCAAATTTATTTGAAGAGATTCAATGATTCGGACATAGACACAGCTTTTAATGTTTTTTCTACATACTTCAAGGTACCAGGTGGCTCATGAATGCTGAGATGCTGGGGCGGATGGAGCATCCCATGGGAGCATGGAGGGGGGTCCCCAGCACGCTTGGCAGTGGACCTGGAAGTGGACCAGAAGTACTTCTGGTCTACTTCCGTGTCTGTCATGGAGTGTGCAGGGAACCCTCTCCCCACCCTTGGCTCATTGACTGGTGCCTCCTGGGCCTGGGGGGACACCTGGGGTTCCCCCTGTGGCTGATTGCTGAGCACCTGGCGACAGACCCAGAAGTGGACTGGAAATAGTTCTGGGTCTGTCACTGAACACACAGGCCCCACCCCCCCGTGCTCCTGTGGGACACTCCATCTGCCCCACCATCTCAGCATTCATGAGCCGCAGTGGTACCTCGAGGTATGTAGAAAAAACATTTAAAACTGCATCTATGGCCAAATCACTGATTCTCTGAATCAGCATCGAATCTTCAGATTCAGAATCTGCCGAATCGAATTGGGACAGTGATCCGAATCAATGAATCAAATCACTGTCCCCTGAATTGGGCCAAATCTGAATTGAATATGGCCTGCTTCATGCACCCCTAATGCCTCCTGGGTTAGTCTGAATAGTTTAGAAGTGAATCTTTTAAATGCTTGTATGTCTAAGACACAAGTCTTTATTCTAGCAATATTAAGAATGACAGTAAGCCAGAAAGTTCAGAACCAGTTCCAGTGTTGCTAGATTCAAGTATGCAAAAGTTGAGAGAAATGGTGTCAATACAGAGTGTGAACAAGCCTTCATGAGGCCTGACTTAGGTTTAGGCAGCTTAGTTTAGGATTCCCTGATTCCTGGGGGAATATTATTTCTTCTTTAGCTAGCATTCCTCTTGCTTTCTTTATTGTTTTTTTTTTTTTTTTAAATAAAAGGTAAAGCAAAGAAAAACTATTAAAAAGATAACTTTAATGAAGAATAACTATGAGCCCCCTTCCCAAAGTAGGATATTTAAAATAAATGCTGTCACTTACTACTCCTTTATTAATAATTTTATCCAGAGCCAGTCCCTTTCTCATTTGCTTGTGTATGTTCCAAGCTTTACAATGGTGTCATATATAGTCACACATTCCTATCAAGGTAATTAACTGTTCCTGTATTTGTAACCATAAGTAGAAGAGTTAGGGTTTTGACAGTAGGGTGCAGAGTTACATCCTCTGTAACTGCCCAGAAAGGAGGCTCCCCTTTTTTCAACACATCTCTCTCTTCAGTCTGTTGCCAAATTAGATTAGCTATGGGAAGCCAGATTTCCTTTGTGCATTCTACCAGCCTTTGTATTCCCAGATGCAAATGAGTTATTGGGGAAAACAGACTACCAATAAATTAGTCTTGTTGCCAGGAGGAGTGGCGAATTCAGTTTGAGTGGTTGCATCAGTCATTGGCTACAAAGCATGAGTCCCAATCTGACCAATATGTCACACTGAGACAGAAGTCTTCCCAGGTTCCTGGGCATGGTTTTCTCCTGACGGTGAGGTCTTAGGCACATACAGTGTTCTTAAGCCATCCTACCTCATTTACTAACTGTTTCTGCAGCATGTACTCCTATCAAGTAGTATTTAAGGGATTATTCCTCTATATTTAAAGGAATAAATTACTTAAGTAATCGACCTACTCATGCAAATAACTGCTATGCTAGGGTTTCTGAATCATACCCTTGGGAGGCAGAAGTCACAGATTGAAAGTTAATGATGCTCTGAGCAGTATTTATTCAGTTGAGGTTACAAGTTGGTTTTCTCAGGAAACAGGCTGCCTACAGAGTCTGGTTCTTGACTTCAAACTGTCTTACTTACCCCAGTATCAAGTGGAGTCAGGAGTGCACAATGTAGGGAGGGGTCCACTAACAGCTAAAAATAGGTTTGACAATTGCTAGTAAAGAGAGTATCCCACAAGTTCTAGATCTGCATTCATAAAAATGTTTCAGTCTTCTACTACAAGCTAGTTACTATGCCTTTGTTCTTCTGCAATCTACTTGGGTAGATAACAATGTCATAAGAAGAGGAAGACAAATTGATGCACACAAAAACAGATTCTTGGCACTATGAGTTCTATTTCTCTCCCAAAAATGTTGTGGTTTCCATTCCAGGAAAACTTGGGAACTTGCAATCAGTTGTGTATTTCTCCCTTTCAACACCTCTTAAAAAAATAAATTATCTGTTTTACAGGGGTGGGGGTGAAACACAGATGGTTATGTGCTAAACCAGACTGGCCCTCTTTGTGCCCCTATTTTAGGCTTTACTTAAAACAATAGGTGCCTTGCCCATTCAAACCCATATTTTCCATCTCCTGAGAGACCCCTAACCAACCATTAGACTACACAATAGACGGGATGGGGATGTCCCCATATGCCTCCTGTTCATTCTGGGCAACTGGGCAGACAAAAGTAAAATAGCTATTGGGCTAGAACAAAAAAAGCAAAGTGGAAACATGACTCTGTAGCCTAGTGGTGAAGGCACCCCCAAGGGAAAGGGGGATCCTAGTTTTGGTCCCTGCTTCCAGGCTTATTTCTGGTTTCTCCCCAATGACAGTCTAATAGAAAAGAAATAGTCCAGGGAACATACAAGAGTGCAGGCTCCCACTTCCCTCACAGACTTCATGCTTGAGTATTTAGTGGGCCAGCTAAATAGGAAGGTGGAGAGTATCTCCACCAAGTCTAGCCTATTGCCTCATGGCCAGGGTGTTCTTCTAGTAAGTGGGAGATGTGAATTTGCATTCCCTCCAGCTAAAGAGGACCTAGAACACAAGTCTCCCATTTCTACTGTGAGAGCTCTACCCACTAAATTACTAGTGGTAGTCAAAAGGTGGATGATATTGCCAACACAACTTGCAGTGGCTATTGTTATTTGTACTGAACTCAGTGCTGTCAGTAAGAGGTAGATATGCTCTGTGGGTGTTTAATGGATCAGGCCTCAACAGGTATTTAGGTAGAATTTAGGTGCTTCCCTTATCTTGATTGGGATCATAAGGGAACGTAGGCAGGGGTCAGATGTTTAGCTGCTTGAACTGGATCAGTCTTGGATAGTCTTCAAAGCTAAGGTGTAGCATCCAGAGATTTTCAGGCCAAAATAGAAGAGCACAAATATTTTTGTGTTGATCTAGATGACTTACAGTGACTTGGGAAGAATTTAAGTGCCTTAATGCCATGTATGTACCTAGCCCAACAATTTGGATCTACCTCTAAAGTGACCTGTGCAGGGTTACAAAGAAGCCTGTAGTTGATCAGGACTTATTCCAGGTCTCCCAAATCCTGAAGGTTTAACACTGGGCACTTACTTCATCTCAACTAAAGTTTGGGCGGGAGGGGGGGGGGGGGGGGAATTGTTTGGGGTTTTTTTGTGACATTGTAACTATTTCTTAAGCAGTCAATTTTAATGTCACAGAGGATTTTTTTTTTTCAATTAAGGCAGAAGATGCAGAACATGAGAAAATGAAACATGATCTTATTTCCATAAACATTTGCTAGTGGTAGAAATAAGAGTGTTGAAAATAAAGCAAAAATGTGTTATAGTAGGAAAATGGTCCTAGAATGTGACTAAAGATTTCTCATGGGATGTCAGTGAATCTTTAAACCTGTCCTTTCTGGATAACATACATTATTAAAATATTTCAATATATTCTAGAGGGTGCAACTTTCTCTCATGAAACTTGCCTTTCAGTAGTGATGGTTGAAGCCAAAAAAGTTGGTTTTCCTATAGCTCTGTGTGGGTTTGGATCTCCGCTTCTGACAATAATCAGTTTTTATATTTCTATAGATTATCTCCTGCTGATTTAAGCTTCATTGCTTATCAAAATGTAGCTCCCAAGAAAACTGAAAGTATGTTTTAGATATTTTTAATGATATAGGGTTGTTGATTTTTCAATTTTTCCAACTATTTAGTTGGTCTAATAAAAGATATCACATCTACCCAAAGACTCTTGTCTTTTTAATGATATGGTACGTGTGGTTATATTTAGTCAGAACATGTGGAAAACGTATTTGATTTGACAAAGTAAAGTAATTTTGTGATTATATGATTCATTTAAATCATTTCATAACATTTTATCATCTCCTTCTTGAGTAAGATGTTAACTTTAAGCCAGGAAGTATGAAGATCCATAGCTTAGTTTTTATATGGATTAGGCTTTTCTTCTCCTTTCAAGTTATATTTAAATTCTTCCACAATTTATACCCTAGCACAATTGGCAGGATAACATACAGTTCAGAGCTTTAGAGTGATAACCAGGTAATCAGCAGACAGAAAGCCAGTTGAAATGGAGAACTCACTCCTGCATTATTTACACATGATGTTAAAAGAACACACTGAACAGCTACTGAAGCTGAGTTTTTGAACACAGGGACACTGCATGTGACCCACATAGCATGTAGCCCAGTGGCCTGTGGCCCACACAATATGCATCTCCCTTCCTCACCCCACCCTCCCACTCCAAAGCCTGAATGGGCTTTATGGCAATATTATGATTGGTCTTAACTATGTACCCTAACATATCCATAATTACCTCAGGTTACATCAACCAGTGGGATATGAGAAGAAGAATCCCTTCTCTTCATTCTTGCGTTTCCTAAAAACCAGCAACTCAAGCCAGGAAGTGTAGTCTATATTGTAGCCTTTGGCTTTAAAAGTTTGAAGGCCCATACACAGACCTTCCACTACTGTGATTCATTTCAGCCACAGAAAATATTGTTCATATGTTTTATATAGTGAAAAAATCCTCTAGAGAAACAATATATTTTCTGACATGTAATAAAAAAAACCTGTCTCCCCTCACTGCCTAATATAAATTGGGACTTGTGTTGGTAAACTACAGCAGAATTGCCTTGGAGCTCTTAAATCTGAGAGAAGATCAACAAAGAGAAAGTTTAACAAAAAAAGTATGAATTATATGGTACAAACACCCCAATGACACGACTGACCAGTCCAGTGCTTAACTTAGGGATTAGCAATATATGTCCTGTGGGCTGGATTCAGCCCATGAAGCCACTGATTTGCCTTTTTATAACGCCAGTTCCCCATAGTCTCTTTCTTGCCATTACCATGAATTCCAGGGGCTGTCCAGGACCATCAAGTTCTTCCTCATTATAAGTTGTAACTCTGCTTCCTCACAGGTAGAAGTGAGAAGCAGACACACTGGAGTAAGTGTGGAGGAAGAATGTTGAGCCCCTGGACTCTTACGAGTGCAGGTTTTAAAGTGGTGCAGCTATGATTGACTGTGAGGCATAGGATGCTTGTGCATGTAGATGGACATCAAATATTCAATAATTCAGAGCCAATATTAAAAAAATGAAGCTCTTATTCAAGGTAACTTCTACCAAATGCTTAAAACATAAGAGAAAGGAAAGGAGAGCAAAATGAGATGGAAACCACATGCAACCAACCAGACAAAACAAACACTCATTAACATTGGGACTTGAAAAGTCCCAATGAATGAGAAAAAGTGCAAAATTCCTTTTTGGACACCACCCACTGCATAATATGTGAAGTTTGAATTCTTGTTCCTTTCTCCAGGAGTCAAGTGGCATGCCTAAAAGTGCTCAGACCTCTGGTGTGGTGGTGGGGGGAGGACTCGCCAAACAGGGTCTTCTTTGAGGAGTAAAATGGTAGGGGACAGAGTGGTACAAGGTCTGGTGTGTTTTTCGTGATTTTTTTCAGCATTTCTGTCTGCTGTGTCAGTATAACTTGATATTGCCATCTCCCTCGCTCATTTGTTCTTTTTGCTGTTCTCAGCATGTTCTCCTTCCACTCTGGCTCCCAGAGTCTGTGGGTTTCACTTCCTGTTGGCTGCATCAATACATTTCAGCAGGTCCATGAACAAATACGTCTTGAAATGTCTCTTTTGTATCTGCATTTTCAGTTTTGCTGCTGCTGTAGAAGATGTACCAAATGAGGCCAGCATGCTGATTTAAAAAAAAAAAAAAAGACAAGGGAGCTTGTGAGATCTACAGTAGTAGCACAAAGGAAAACATAACTCTAGAAACATACTTCTTTCCCTTGTAAACTTGCTATTGGCAGTAGTGCAGGAGTCAGTCAGTCTTCCCAAATGGGACATCTCTGCTACTGCTATTGTGAGAACTAAGTTTACGAGGCACATAGCTTCACTGTACCCTGTGGGGTAGGTTCCATGTGAAAAGGGAGGGATGTCTGGGGTTTCTGCAAGGTATATGGAAGGAAAGATGGGTTTTTTTTCTTTCTCTCATGATCAAGCACCTTTCCATGCCACTCCAGCACTTCAATCCACCCACTTGTGTGGGGATATGGGAGTGTTCCTGCTTTCCTCCACCATGATGCACTCAAAGTCCTATGCACAATTGTGTCACGCTGAAAGGTAGTGTTACTTAGTTGGAATAAACTTGGGATTTCGTTGGCTTAAAGAATCTCTCTATGAGGACACAGACATATTTTGCCAACAACAGAACTTGCATTCTGTTAACAAAATTTTCCATGATAGACCAGCCCTCTCTGTTTACCCGCTTTCAATGATTTTTTATATTTTAGTTTTGGGATGCATGAATATCTGCAAAATTTTCCATAAAAAATTCCATTTGTCTAGTATTGTGTTCCTTATCTCCTCATTCCATAAAAGTTGATGAAATGGCAAGTCTTACATTAAAGAATGCTAAAATCTATATTTTTAATTTCAAAACACTGAATCATTCTTTTACTCCTTTTTTCCCTCTGAATCTAGCTTGTATCTGAAAAATGGGCCCATTCTTGAATTTTTAGAAAGCATAGTTAGTTTTCACCCCCCCCAAAAATCCCATTTGAAATTTGTAATGAAAATAAAGAACTGAGTCATTTCACTTTTCACTGTAATGGTAGTGCATTTGTTGTTGAATTATCTCTAATGTTCTACAGTTGTTGTGAAGTTCAGCTCAATGTAGGGCTAAAAAGCCAAAGACCCTTTTTTTTTCAGAAGATGTGTTCCAGCTTCATTATTTTCACCTTCTTCTATAATTGTATAAACACTTATTATAATTGAACGTGGGACTAAAATGTCCTCCTTTGATATCTAGTTCTGTCCTCTGGTATCTCAGCCAGCCATGTAACATACACTTACCAAATTTTGTCTTAAGACTAGTTCCTTGCCAGATACATTAGAAAGATCTTTCAGAGCTCTCTTGAAATCCATGGAGCTCTATGGTTGCAGAAGGGTTCACTGGCTTGGATTCAATTGTAGGAGCGGGGCATTTTGCAGGTGGAAATCAGATAGATGTGTGCCTGATTTACAAACATATAAAAGCAGAGTTTTTCACATTACTGTTAACATAGTTTTATAGGACACTTCATGAAAAATTGTGAGAAGTTTTGATGACACCTTATTGGCACTTTAATTACTATATCTTTTTCCTCTTGAAAAATAATTTATAGACTGCTTCTTTGGACTACAAACTGGGAAAAAGCATTACCTCTTATTTGTTGCATTCATTAGAGTTTTGTAAATGAGTGTCAGGTTCTCTATATAGCAGAAATTGAAGTTGTCAGGGCAATTCATTTGGGAATCAGTTATGAAAAGTAAGACAATTTTATCTTTAATGAATATTATGTGATCATTGCCTTTGTTGTTCATATGGGACAGAGAAATCACCTTTAGTAGATTACACAGCTAAACCAATTTACATAATAACATCATATTCATTAAAAATACATTGCCCTTGTGGAGGCTGAGTTCAACTGTTGGAAGGATAAAAATAAATGCTGCTAACACTTCACAGGTACACAGATCAGCAGGGATCACAACATTCTCTTGGACATTAGCTTTAGTAGATTTCAGCACTAAATCAATTTTCAGAAGCACATTATGCACTTTTCAAAGTAATCTGCTTCTTGAAGCATGCATGGCTCACCCAGTAGGAGCATAAAACTATATTTAATCATATTAAAACTTTTCCTGCTGTTCAGGTCACCAGGGATCACATAATCCTATGAAGACAATCACCATGAAAGAAATCTGAGCAGTAAACAAATTTCCAAATATATGCTATTACATTAGCAGCATAACTCAACCTAGGGATTTTATTAACATGTCACCTCACCTACCAGTTGTGATTTACTTCTAGCTTACTTCCAAATTCTCCAGAATGTTCTGTGACTTCTTGCTAAGGACACTGACATGTCTTATTGATAGTTTCAGGACATTCATTGGCATTATCCAAGCTTTGTCAAGTAGGGATTTTGTCCAGGTGAAGCAATGATCACTATCACTAATATTAGGATAGTGAGAGTACTAGTGTGGACCAGGGTGCTGACGTTTTTATCATAATCTTGTCTAGACCTGCTTTGTGCAGGGTTAGCCATTGGGATTGTTTTCTCTGTCTTGCCTAGCCTAAACTAGATGCCTGCTGATGGTAACACTGCTTGGCTGGATCCAGACATGCGGGCACGTGAGGTTTGTGACGCTATAAACCTTTTTGCTGTTCTACAAACTATGCACCTGGCACATTAAAATGTGCCCCATGCTGCATATTTGCAGCATGTGGGTAAACATCGCTACTGGGAAATCCCAACAGCAGCAACAACAACAAAAAATGCTGCAAAAAAGAGGCGCATGCCACAGGAGCGTGTGCCAGCAGAACAGAGGCTTGATTCACCTGGGAGATGCTCTGACTGCCAGCCAGAGTGTTTCCCTTTCTCTAGTTCTGCCCCAGATCCTTCAGCCAGCCGAGACCCGGGAAGAGCAGGGAAAAGGCAGTTTCCCCCAAAACAGGGCATTTTGCCCTGCCCCAAAGCACAAGTGCAGGGGCTTGTGCAGCAGCAAAAAGTAGTGGCACAACCATGTGCCACTACATTTTTGCCACTGCAAACGCACTTCCCTGCATGTGGGGATGTTCCCCTTGAATTCAAACAAAAGCTTTGCTGTAGATGCAACCCATAAGGGACTTTGAACCAGTTATAGCCTTATTTAGTATTATTTAGTGTCAAAAAAGCTTACCATTATAATTCCCATTATATTGGCCCTGCAGAGGCACATTGAAAGTCACAGCTTCTGTCCCTGAAGAACCTGTTTTAAATAGATGATATGCAAGAACCATAAATCATATGCATCTTTTTCAGTTAGCACTCATAATCTCTCTCTTTCATTAAAAAGCCCTTGAAAGCTCTTGGATTCATCCTGATGCAGAGAAGGAAAATATTTTGAAATTTCAGGCTACTGGAATGGGAAAACTTTTCTGCCTTGTTTTAATACTGAGCTCTTAAAATACATCATCTTGATCATTTAAACACGCGCAAGAAATATTAATAGGATTTTCTATAGTACACATTGCTGTAATAGCAAAACAATCACAACAATATAAAAGTACTTATTCTTAGAAACTCACATTTTTAGGGAGGGACCAGAGCATGACCTGGCTAAGATTACCAAAAAAACCACATCCAGATATTATTCCATTCTGTCATCTACATTTCAGTTCAGTATTTAACTTCATCTCTTTCATACATGTGCTTCATACAGGCCTTTCCTTCCTGAAGCTTTTTCAAAGGAGAAAAAAAATCACTATATGTGCATATTGCTGTGGTTTATGTCAAAACATAAATAACATTCACTTTTAATTTCCTTTTACAGACACCAAACCCACCTCACAAAAAGGAAATTATTCTGATTTCTTCATCACAGTTAAAATCACTGCCATGTCAGCTACTAATGTTGTTATTTTTCTGAGTTATTGATATATAGACTCTAGGGGTGAAACTATAGAAAAAAATAAAAGCATACAAGGGATTTATACAGTACTACTTTCAGTCAATCAGTTGTAGCAGGTAAAGGACTCTTTGTTAAAAAGGTAGGAAAACCTTTCTGAGGCACCTTTATTTTGCAGACCACCTTTCATGGCCATGTGATCCCAGGTGTGGAGCCTAGTTCATAGTGGGTTTCATGAATTCCGAAGGAACAATTCAATCATTTAATCTGTTCTGTATATCACAGACTATTAAATCTCACCCACTTACCTCTCTACTGAGCACAATAACTTGTATTTGGCTAAGCGTATCTTCCAAAGCCCAGTCTTGAATGGAAGATATCAGAGATGGAAAATCCACCATTTCCCTTGTTAGTTCGTTCCCTTTGTTTATCACCCTCAATATTAAAAAACAAACAAACTATGCTTATTTCTCATTCAATTTTTTCTGGCTTTTACTTCCAGCTATTGATTCTTATTATCCCTGTCTCCCTAGGATTAAAGATGTAAATCCAAAAATCATAGAGTTAGTTTCATGTATGTTTCTTCAAGGTGCAACCTAGAATCTTAAGATTCAGGGCAGAAAATTATTCACAAAATTTATAACTGTTTAAAGGCTTAAACTGACACAAATATTTTTTCTCGCTTGTTATGTGTTCATAGGTTGCTCTTCTAGTGTAAGAAGGAAAAATAAGTCCATCTTTAGGCTGAGATGATAATGACCATCATAACTTTAGTATATTTTTGCTATTGAATGTTCTTTGTGTGTTTCTCTCACATTGATGATGCAGTTTGATTATTGTAAAATAATTTGTAACATTCTGTCTTTCTTTCCGTCATCACAGTGCATGTGTCAGTGAGGAGTGTTTAATTTCTTTCCTATTGGGCTTGATTCTTCCCTGACACTAATTTTTGAACAAAGTACTACTGATTTGTGTAGGGTCACTTTTAATTTACTCTTGTGTGAGTACAGAATTGGGTTCAATAGAATATTAAGGTGGCATCAAGTCCAGTCCCCAATACCTTTGCTATGATTGAATTAGAGTGTATTTGTATGGTCAGGAAGATAGTTTTAGTAATGCTACTCTGTCTTTTTCAAAACAATTAAAATTAAAAATAGAAATAAACTGAAGGTGCAGATTTGCATTTCCTTCATTTAAAAGTGCTTATTAAAAGTGCCATGCTTTCAGAATAATTTCAAGGTGTCCCACAGTATAAAGAGATATCAATGCATCTATTCTGCTCTTTTACTGCTGGCACCAGAAAGAGCTATTTTCATTTCAAGTAGAATGTCCCATAATTAATTTTAGATCGGAGTGAGTGAAAATGCTGCATTTCCTCTTTAATACTTTAAGGATGCATCTACATGTGCAAATAAGCACAACTAAGTTTAATGTGCATTGGCAGGTGTTTACACATGAAGGGACTTGGGACTAAAGTTAGTGCACTTGCCACTAAAGTTAGTCCCAAGTCCCTTCAGCCCTGCCATGTGGCCTTCAGCCCAGCAATGTACCCCCCTCCACCAGGGGGAGCTCCAGCCTCTGGCCACATGGCTGCCAGCACTTGGTAGCCATGTTGAAGCCAGAGTCAACTGTCAGCACTTGGTAGCCATCTTAGAAGCTCTGATCCCTAGCCTGCCCCTTCCCTGCCCAGGAGCCACATGCTCAGCACAGGGGAAGCACATACCAGCCCCCTCCCTGCACCACGGCTGCCCCTGCCCCTGCCAGTAACAACCAGTGCTCCGCTGCTCTAGCTCAGCCCATCAGCAATGACCAGTGCCCTGTGCTGCTGCTTGCCATGGTCCTGGCCCTGTTGGCCCCAGAACATGCCCCATACCTCACCCAGGCCCCAGAACAGCTGCATACCTGCCAGCAGGAGCCAGGGCACTGAGTGCAGGAGGCCTTGCCTGACACTCTTCTCCTGCACTCCCTACTTGAGCCTGCCTGCCCTGTTGCCCTTACCCCCTTACCCCTTACATCCCTTACCCCTGCTCACTACCAGCACCACTCCCAGGACACACACTTGGGTGAAACAAAAAATGTTATTACCCCCCACAATCTCCACTCCCATCCCTCCTTCTCAACAAATAGAGCCCTTTCACCACTCTCCCCACCCTCTAACAATAAAAACTTACTTTTCCAATGTTCAAACTATATACAATAATCTCTTAGTCTGTCATTGCCTGAGAGAGAGGAGCTGCAGGGTGGGAGTGTTTAGGGGGCTAAGCCTGGAGGACAGGCAGCTAGCACCCCAGCTTCAGATCATTTCTTCTCAGGTCCAGGGTCCATGGTGACCATGGTGGGTGGCAGGCTCCTCCATTGGCAATAGTGACTGGTGCTGCTCTAGGGCAGATGGCTCCCTTTCTGACTGCCCAGGAGCAGGGCCACCATTTCTTTGCAGTTCCACGCCTGGTACCTCTGGGTCTTCAGGGGCATGGCCTGTTGGGTGAGTGGTGGGGCTAGGTCCAGGTGGGTGTTGGGGGACTCAGGGCAGGGGCTGGCTACTGAGAGGCCTGCAGGGCCAGGGATGGGTGTCAGGCAATGGAGAGTAGGCATACAACTGCCAGGCTCAGGATGGTGTCCAGGGCCCAATGTTCATCCTCTGCAGCCTCCACTGCCCAGCAGTTGGTGGCCATCTGCTTGTACAGAAGCCACAGGAGCTCCTCCTCCAGGGCCTTAAGATGGGCCCAGAATGCCTCCTTCCAGGCAATGTCCCTTGCCCACCAGGCCACTGCCCATGCCTCCTGCCCCTCTTCCAGCTCCACCAACCACTGGCTCTGGTGCTGGGTAGAAGTGTCCCTGAGTCAGCATCCCCACTAGGGCAGGGGGGTTCTCCCCTGCATCCAGATGTTGGCCCTGCAGAGGCAAGAAACAGAAGCCTTTTGTGAGAGTCTGCAACATTTCAGAGATAAGATGCTGTGCACCAGGGGGCATGTGCTGTCTGGCCTCAGATCAGGACTTGGCTATGCATGAGTGCTCAAGGAGCATGGTAAGCTGGCCAGGAAGGCCTGGGCCCAGGTAGCTACATGCTGAGGATAGACATGGCACTGAAGTTAGTGCTGGCTCATGTCTACATATACTCTAATCTACTTTAATTAATTGCAACTAAATTTGCTCACCTAAATGGTGATTCACCATTTTTAATGTGCATTAAGGGTGCACATGTGTAGATGCATGCCCTTAATGCACATTAAAGTAGGTTAATGTGTCTCATGTAGACACACCCTAAGTTAAACAACATGAATTACTTGATGACAACATGGTCTTTTTGAGACTCCATACAGATAGCTTCTTTATTATAGGTTTTGTAAATGGAAGAATGGACTACTTTCACAATAAAAGCCAATTTCCTCCATCCATATGGGAAAAAAAACCCATACCTGTTGCACTCAGTACTGACAAGTAATAATAGACCAGAGGTTTGTGTTCTTTTTGTAGAACATTTTAATCCTTGAAACACCATAGGAGGCAAGAGTTATATAATAGTTTTGTGGTAACAAGTTAGTTCATTTTATAGCCCCTTCAAAAGTACCCAATAGCAGTTTCCAGTTTCCCCTACTGGAAAGACACACGGTCTTTCCCAAACTTAGATGAATATCATTGAAAACTAAAATGAAATCATTCTAGATAAACACTGGTTTTAGAGACTACAGAGTATTATTATTCTATTCTGAATATTCCTGAGATCATAGAGGAGTAGGGCTAGAAAGGACCTCCAGAGGTCATCTTCTTTTACCCCCTGCCTGAGGCAGGATCATTTCTATCTAAACTATCCCATATAAACTATGGTGCTGGTTCCTACCTTGGGGGTCTTTAAGAGGAGGCTTGATGTTTACCTAGCTGGGGTCATTTGAGCCCAGTTTTCTCTCCTGCCCAGGGCAGGGGGTCAGACTAGAAGATCTGCAAGGTCCCTTCTGACCCTACATCTATGAATCTATGAAAGTATAATCTAAACTCTGCATGTGACTTCCATCGACCCTGACACAACACAGACCTAAGACCCTAACCTGCCACAGATAAAAGTAGGGGAACCATGATAGCCAATGTCCTGCTTATGGAATATTGTCAATATATACTCAAGAGATCCTGGGTGGATGGCCACCTTCTTCTCTCCCACTACAGAGGAAAGCAAAACCTCCCACAGTACATAAGAATTTGAGCATGGGGTAGAATTCTTTTCTGACCCCAAATATGGTGATCAGCCTGGCCCTGAGTGGAGGGCCAAGACCCCCTAACCAGGAACCTCCAACTTTGGTCCCAGCAGGAGCATTGGCATGCCCTTATCAAAATCCCCAGCCCTGGCTGTAGCCAGCACCCAATATCTGTGAAGGCAGCTTAAAAACACCCTGACACATGTAGTACGAAAGGAGCAACCAGCAAAGCCCAGAAGCATGAGAAATACCCATAGTGGACCATAGGAGTAGCTACATATAGATCATCCTCAACCAGTGGCTGTCTAACATCTTCGAGAACACCTTCAATGATGGAGAGGCCACAACTTTCCTAGGCAGTCTATTTTGCTGCCTAGAAGATGGGATGGAGTGAACCCTCAGTAAGTTTGCAGATGACACCAAGCTTGGGGGAGTAGTAGATATATTGTACAGTAGGGCTAGGATTCAGAGAGACCTCAACAAATTGGAGAGTTGGACCAAAAGAAATCTCATGAGGTTCAATAAGGACAAGTGCAAAATCCTGCACTTAAGACAGAAAGTCCCAAACAGGCTGGGGACTTTCTGGCTAAGTAGGAGCTCTGCAGAAAAGGACCAAGAGTTAGAGTGGACAATAAACTGAATATGAGCCAACATATGTCCTAGTTGCAAAGAAGGCTAATGCCATATTGGGCTGCCTTAGTAGGAGCCTTGCCAGCAGATCAAGGGAAATGATTATTCCCCTCTATTTGGCAATGGTGAGGCCACATCTGGAGTACTATGTCCAGTGTTGGGCCTCCCACTACAGAAAGAATGCAGACAAATTGGGGAGAGTAACGAAAATGATTAGGGGGCTGGGGCACATGACTTCTGAGGAGAGGCTGAGGGAATTGGTCTTTTTCATTCTAGAAAAGAGAAGGACAAAAGGAAGAAAGAAAGGAGAGCAGCAGAGTATAGACCAGGGTTGGGCAATTATTTCGGGTTGAGGGCCTTTTCTGTTTTGGTGAGCCTTTGAGGACTGCATTGGTAGTCCCACCCCTTGACAGTTGCCCTGCCCCCTTGTCACCATCTTGGGACCAGAAGTCCTTCCCTTCCCTTTGCCACGAGAAGTCCTTCCTTCTCCTTGTCTCCCAGAAATACTCCTTTTGTGAGTGGGGGTTGCCATCTTACACCAGAAAAAAAACAAATCATACACTAAAAGTCAAACACCTACTATAACATATTTTAATTTTATTACAATATTTTTTATCATGATTTGTGTTTGTGTAGTGTGTTACATAATAACTCAAAAATAAATTCTTAGTTTGGTATATTTTGGGGGCAGGGTGTGTGTGGGGGGGGTTGTGAGTGTGGGTGTATGGTAGGATGTAAGGGTGTGTGTGGTGGGGTTGTGACGTGGTGTAGCTGTGTGTGGGAGCATAGGGTATGTTGGGGCATTGTGTATATGTGGAGGGTTGTGGAAACAGGATGTGGGTGTGTGGGAGTTTGCCAGGGGTGTGGGGACCCCTCCCCCACATACTCCATGGTGCAGCAACAGTAGGCAGGTGATCAGGACACAGGTGTCTGGAGGGGTGCAGCTCTGGCCAGCACTGCACATTGCAGGAAGGGGCACAGCCTCCACATGGCTGCCTGTATCGTGGGTGATCCCCACCATTCACGCACAGCCCCTTCACTGACACAGCAGGGACGGAAGCCCCATGTGCTGGAGTCAGGTGCCTTTCCTGCTGGGGCGACTCAGCACAGGAGAGAAGGAGCCATCCCTGCCAGGGCTGTGCTATAGGAGAGGGAAGCCCCAGGTACCTTCCCCTGTGGGGCAGGGAAGGCAGCTAGCTCCAAAGCCTGAGGCTTCTCTCCAGGGCTGCCACAACCCCAGCAGGAAGGGCACCTGGATCTAGCATGTGGGGCTTTCCCCCCTGCTGTGCGAGTGCAGGGGCTGTGTATGAGTGGTGGGGAGTGCTGGCAATAAATGCAGCCTCAGGGAGGCTGCGCCTCTTGCTGCGATGTGCAGCACTGGTCAGAGCCACACCCTATCGGGTGCCTGCACCCTGAGTGCCCCACCTACTGCTGCTGCCACCATCTGCTGGCACTGTGTGCCATGGGGGCGGTGTTTGGGGGGTCCCCACAACCCCCCCTCCCTCATGCCCACACGCTGCCCACCCCAGCTCTGTGCTGCCATCACCCCCTGTCCCTCTGGGTGTGAGCTCTGCACTGCTGCCAGCCTCACACTCTGCACTTCTTCCCAGCTGCAGCCCTACCCCCACTGCTTTCCTACCCACTGCATGGAGCCAGCAGGAGACTGGGGAAGCAAGCAGTTTCTAGGGGCTGCAGCAGTAGCAGCCCCGCATTGAAGCTGCATGCTGGTCAGCGAGGCCCTTCTGCCCATGAGGCTGGGAGCGAGGCATTAGGTTATGTTTTTGGGGCTGCATGTACATGTGGGTGCCTCATTCCCACCCTTATGGGCAGAAGGGCTGGGTGGGGCACAATTTGTTGGGGGGTCACACAGGTCAGATGAAAGTGCTTGGCAGGTTGGATCTGGCCAGTGGGCCATATTTTGTCCGCCCTTGGTATAGACCTTGGACTTCAGAAGGAAGACTTTGACTCCCTCAGGGAACTGATGAGAAGGATCCCCTGGGAGGCCAGTCTGGGCAGGGAAAGGAGTTCAGGAGAGCTGGTTGTATTTTAAAAAAACCTTGCTGAGGCTAGAGGAACAAACCTTCCCAATGTGCAGGAAGAATAGCAAATGTGGCAAGTGACCAGGTTGGCTTAGCAGAGACCTCTTTAGTGAGCTTAAATACAAAAAAAAGAAGCTTACAAGACGTGGAAGCTTGGACAAACAAATTGAGGAGTATAAGAATACTGCTTGCGCATGCAAGGATGAAGTCAGGAAGGCCAAAGCACAACTGGAGTTGCAGCTAACAAGGGACATGAAGGACAACAAGAAGGGTTCTGCAAGTATGTCAGCAACAAGAGGAAAATCAGGGAAAATGTGGGTCCCTTTCTGAACTGGGGAGGCAACCTAGCGACAGATGATGAGAAAAAGGCTTGAAGTACTCAATGCCTTCTTCACCTCAGTCTTCACAGGCAAAGTCAGCTCCCAGACTACTGCACCTGGCAGCACAATTTGGGGAGAAAGTGTGCCATTGTTGCAAAGAAGGCTAATGGTATACTGGGCTGCTTTAGTAGGAGTGTTGTCAGCAGATCAAGGGAAGCAATTTTTCCACTTTATTCTGAACTGATGAGGCCACATCTGGAGTACTGTGTCCAGTTTTGGGAGCCCCGCACTATAGAAAGGATGTGGACAAGTTGGAGAGAGTTCAGCAAAAGGCAAAAAAAAAAAAAATGTTTCGGGGGCTGGGGCACATGACTAATAAGGAGTGACTGAGGGAACTTGGTTTATTTAGTCTGCAGAAGAGAAGACAGAGGGGATTGATAGCAACCTTTAAGTACCTGAAGAGTGATTTGAAAGAGGATGGAGCTAGACCAGGGGGTGGCAAAATACAGCCTGCGGGCTGGATCAAGCCCACTAGGCAATTTTATTCAGCCCATCTGTGTCCACCATCTAATTATATTATGCCGAGGCCCATGTGCCTCATTCCTACCGTCCTGGGTGGAAGGGCTCAACCCAGCCAGCACACAGCTTCTGGGTAGGGCTGCTGCTGCCACTGTTATCGCTGCTGGGGGACCTGCTTGGCAGCCCCAGCACCCCACTCACTCTGGGCACGAAGTAGAGAAGTGTCGAGGGTGACAGGAGCTGCAGCTGGGCAGGACCACAGAGTGTGGGGCTGGGGCTGGCGGCAGCACAGAGTCCATGCCCAGGGACATGGCAGGTATGTGGAGCTCAGCTGGGAAGGTTGTAGGCATAAGGAAGGGTGGAGGGGGTGTGCGGACTCTCCACACACTACCCCCACATGGAACACAGCCCTCACCGATGATGGCATCAGCAGCAGGCAGCGAGCACTCAGGGCCTGTGCAGACACTGCTGACTGGCAGCGCACAGCTCCAGCCAGCACTGCACGTTGTTGCAAGGAGTGCAACCAGGCTGGCCCACCTCTATTGTGCAGAGCTCTGCACAGCGCATGTGCAGCTCCTGATGCTCGCACGCCACTGGGACAAGCCCTGAGTGATGGAGCTGGCTGCCTTTCCTGCAATTGAGCCCTGCCCCCTGCTTCCCAGCCAAGTCCCTGGACCTGCACAGCAGGGACAGATGAAGACAGCTTGCTCCATCACGTGGGGCTTGCCCCGTTGGCATGCAGGTGCCAGGAGCTGCACATGCACCACACAGAGCCCCACATGATAGAGGCGGGCAAGTCTGGCTGCGTTTCTTGACACCAGGTGCAGTGCTGGTGTGGCAGTACCTGTGCAGGCCCTGAGCACCAGCCACCAGCTGCTGCCACAGGCAGTGAGGGCTGTGCGCCATGGAGGGGAGTGTATGTGGGGGTCCCCCACAGCCCCCACCCTCTCACACCCCACAAACCCCACACATCCACACCCTACCTCCACAACCCACCATGTATACATGCCCCAATATACCCTGTTGCCCCCACACACACAGCCACACCACCTAAACCCTCACCCATACACCCCCCCCACCATACACACATACACATCCACTCCCAGCACAATATACTGGGGTAAGACTTTATTTCTGTGTTATTATGCAATCACTGAGTTATTATGCATACACTATACAAACACAAATCATGACAAAAATATTTCTGTAATAAAATTTATTTATGTTATAGTAGGTGTTTGACTTTTACTAAATTATTTGTTTTACTTTCTGATTTCAAGATGGCAACTCTCCCCTCCCCAAAAAATACTTCTGGGTTGTGGGGGGCAAGTGGAAGGACTTCCAGTGGCAACGGTCAGGGGTTAGGGCCGGGACTTCCAGTCCCAAGATGGCAACCAGGGGGCAGAGCACCTGCCAAGGGGTGGGATAACCCTTGCAGCCTTCAATAGCTCACCTGAACTCATTAAGTGGCCCTCCAGCTGAAATAATTATACACCCCTGAGCTAGACTGTTCTCAGTGGTGGAAGATAACAGAATAAGGAGCAATGGTCTCAAGTTTCAGCAAGGGAGGTTCAGGTTGGTATTAGGAAACATTCTCTCACTCAGAGGGTGATAAAGCAGTTTACCTAGAGAGGTGGTGGACTCTCAGTCCTTTGAGGCTTTTAAGGCCTGGCTCAACAAAGTCCTGGCTAGAATGATTTAGGTGGGGATGGTCCTGCTTTGAGCAGGGGGTTGAACTAGATGACCTTCCAAGGTCCCTTCCAACCCTAAATTTCTGATTCTAAGACTGAGGGGGGATTTAATAGCCTCCAACTACCTGAAGGGTGGTTCCAAATGATGGAGGTAGACTGTTTTCAGTGGTATCAGGTGACAGAACAAGGAGCTATGGTATGAAGCTGCAGCAAGGGAAGTTTAGAGTAGATATTAGGAAGAACTTTCTCACTAGGAGGGTAATAAAGCACTGAAATAGGTTACTCAGAGAGGTGGTGGAATCTCAATCCTTGTAGGTTTTTAAGACAGCTAGACAAAACCTTGGTTGGAATGATCTAGCCGGGGATGTTTCTGGTTTGAGCAGGGGGTTGCTCAAATCATGGCCTCCTTAGGTTCCTTGCAACCCTAAGTTTTTATCTTTCCATGATTATTCTAACATTGAAGAAGCAGATGCTACTGCTAGATAATCACACATCCTAATAAATAAAAAGCAAATATTCTTCAGATTGCTAGTCCACAATGCCTTTATTAAATAATAGAGTAGAGGTCTCTTATTAATATCACAAATTGATTTAAGTACTGCTCAACCTCTGGCCCACAAGCAAGATGTCATCTGGACTGTGGGGTTCCCAATAAGTCTGGAAATTTGGCCATTGGTACTGGCAGTATTAATTGCCTCACAATGATGTGGGCCTGCATGGTAGATCACGTCAGTACATGGTGAGGTCAGTGTGTGGGGTTGCTTCATGGCTGGATCCAGTGCAAAGGATCAGACCATATGTGGGCTCAGAGTGGGCACATGGCCAAATCTGTCACATGGGATTGGGCCAATGCCCACCTAGATCCATTGTGCAGAGTCAGACCACCACACAGCAAGATCCAGCACCCACAGAGTGACCACAAGTGTGGGATCTGGCTCACAAACCGTCCCTGCATCACTCATTTGGCCTACAGTTCCAGGTGTTTGAGCAGCACCGACTTAAATGGAAAACGCTGCTCACCAATATGTTTAAGCACATCTAAACAAAAACAAATAAATGCAAAGGGTCAGTGGGCTAGTTGTCAGATGAAAATTCTGGGGGGGTTTTATGGTTAATCTTAAATAAATATATATTTTTAAAATAGGGGCAATTTACATATCATTTTGGTAATGTTCCATAGGTAGTTGTTAAAATGTCTATAAATTAAGGTTAAATCAGTGTTTTACATTTATTGATGGTTAATATCACAAGAAAGTTTACATTTGACAAAGAAATTATGAATGGAGACTTGACCAATTTTAACTCAGTACCTAAGTCAACACAATAGAAGAAAACTATTATTTTTTAAAATTTCCAGACTCTGGCACATCTTATCTTGCAATAATCCTGCTATCCTTTTTGTCTCAGCAATCTACAAAAGACAATGCCCTAAGGTATTTAAGTATTTTTATTCTATTTTAATTACTCTTATGCAGGCAAATGCATACTGAAATACAAGGTTTAGGATTTGGCTTCAGAGACTTTAGCAGCAGATTTTATAAATCCCTGAACATCACCTGCAAAAAAACCACCTGGCTATCTTTGACATACTTTATAAGTTCACTGAACCATAAATGCAATCAAATCTTGAATTTTCTTGACCTCTTTGCAGGAAGAGTTGGAACAAATTAGATCTCACGTATTAGAATTTGTACAGTACACATGGTCAGCCCTGTAATTTCAGTCTTGCAAAACTTGAGTGTAAACCAATTGTTAGTTAAGCTGAGCAGAACACATACTGATTACACCAAGTGTTAGATATACTAATATAAGGTACCAAACAATATTTGGGTTATACCTGTGAAAGTACATTTTAATTTATCCTATTTATATGATTCTTATTTTCCAAGCGTACCCACCACTTGACCAAAATATTTGTAAATAAGAAGTCAGAATGTATTTAAAGCAGGACAGTTATACTGTCTACTTTACAAAACTCAGAAATGGCTGAAAAAATGCTCATTTTTTAGAAGTTGTAATTAGAATCAAAATCTGAAAAATATGACTTACAAAGTAAATACCATATTTCTTCACATACAATGTGCATTCCAAAATCAAGTTGCTGAAAATTGAAGTGTGTATTGTATGTGAAAAATATGATAAAAACAATTTCTGGTACTCAATGGGTAAAAGCAAAAGTCTGCAACAATGCACAGGGAGAAGAGCAATGAGTAGCCTCAACTCCCTAGCTGCTACTACACAGTTACTTACTACAAGGAAAGGTCTTTTTCTTCATTCTGTTTTTCAAAAGCAAGTTGTATATCTTATTCTAGGGTGTGTTATATGCAACAAAAGATGGTATTTCCGAAACTGAGGGATGTGAAGCTGTCAAGTTAACTGTAAACAGTGTTGTGAGCTTAGAATAGTAATAGAGACCAGCAGGGCCAACCAGTGTGTGAAGGATTACTCCTTATTTGATTTTTACTCCTCTATGACCAATACTAGATGCCTGAGAGGCTCTTGATCAAGTAAGTAGGATCATACATTATGATGCATGAGTAGGATGTTATACTGTCAAAGAAAATATGAAAGTGCCCCTCACCTCAGGCTCTACCAGGCTATGCAGGCCATATGGCTGTGCCCCAAGGGGTGGGGCCTGGAAGTAGAAGAAGCTGGAGGAGGGAGGAGTCTGGAGTTCCCAGCTGCAGCAGCAGTAGGAGCAATGGAGCCAGCAGGCCATGAGTTAACTTCTTGCGGGCCACATGCATGCTGTGACCCACCTGCTAGACTGACTTGTTGTACCTCAGCAGGATTTGGACTTCCGTAAAGTTTGGGGTGTTTGGATCCATGGTGCAGAGAAGTGAAAACTACCTTACTTCCTATTGTTAATTTAGCATGGAATGACTCTTGTAATACCTTGTGAACTAATTGCAGTCTCCATCTGTATTCCTGTCTCAAGATACCTCTGAAAACTTGATGTTCTCTACCAATCAGAAATTCTTAGTGAAACATTTTAAATACATTTAAAAAGATAAAGGTGAAACCTGTGTTCTCCCTCTGAACTAACCTATTTCAGGTATTTTTGTGATATATTAAACAAGTTATTTTTTCCCAAGCTGTCTAGTTGAAAAGAACTATCAGTAAAGGCCACCCTTCCTCCCTGAAGTCTAATCAGAAGCTCAACAAAATCTATTGTACTGGCTCAGAGTTGAAGTTGCAGTGATGGTAAATTTAAGAAAATAGGTGGGGAGCCCCCTTCAGATCCTGGGTATCATCTGTTCAATGAAGGTAATAAGTGAAAGCTAAAATGTGGGTCTTGTTCTATTAATCACTGACTTCAGAAAATGAGTCCAAAATTCCCTCTAAATTTCAGTGAGTGATAGTATACCTGCTAGACTGGCCCTGAACTAGCTATTTTGATGGAGTGCATGCTTTTTAAAGATGTAAGCCTTCTCCCATTCATACAGTATTCATATCTCACACCCTTAAGCAACAAAATATGCACTGTCCTAATATATAGCTCTCAGTTATCTGTAATTCACAGTCATTGTAGTAGCTGTATCATCTAAATCAGGTTGCCATAGAGAAAACCACTTTGGAGAGCCACTTTTACTTCACCAGCAGAGATTAATTTTAACTGTTTCATGTGATCCTTGAAAGAGAACAGAAGTGTTTGTGGCAGTGGGAAGTTTAGCTGGGCAAAGACGATGTAGGGGCAAGGAATAAACAACAGAGAAGTATAGGAAGACTTGAGAGGGGAAGAGAGAGGTCATAGTGGAAAAAAGGTAAGGGAAAAATCAGGGTGGGTGAAGGAAAAAAGTAGTAAGAGGCTATAAAGAAGTGAAAGAAATAAGTGAGAATTAAAAAAACAAGGATATGTGAAAAGAATGGAAGGAGTGAAAAGATCTGAGGATGGCAGAAAAAAGAAAAGTAGTGAGGGATGGAAAGGCTGCCTGTAAGCATTGCTATCAGAAAATCTCTCTCACACAGTCTAGTTGGAATTATGTAAACTGGTATACGAGGCACTGGCTTGGGAGTCTAGTCCTGAGTACACTTCCTTACACATAAGTCAGATACAAGGCTCTTGTAGAAACTATAACAACTCATGTTGGCCCAAGTAATAAAGGGTTATTTTCATACCCTACAGGAATATTTTAAGGATATAATCCCATTCATGGTTGTGAGCTTCTTGGCAAGAATATCCATACAGTTACCTAGCTGGGCAAGGGACAGACCCAAATTCCAGGTAACAACAAAACTGAATGCATTCAACCAATTTCTTTATTTGCCTAAGTCAGTGGAGTTATGCCAGACATGAATGCTGACATTATGTCATGTAGCTAAATGCAGGGGGGAAAAGAGGACAGCGTGGAACCTTCCTTCCGTCAAAAGTCAATTGTTTGGCCATTTAGCTCCCATATGTGCATTTAGAAAAAGTTCTGTCTCTATACTGAAAGAAATACAGAAGAAAAAGGAGTTTATTAGTTCCCCCTTCTTTGATTTCCAACTGCATTAAAATATTTTACATACATAGAAACACTACTGGATAGTCAGTACAGTAAAATAACCTCTCAAGATAATGCTTTCCATCACATGCATGGTTTCTATTGGGCTATTCAATAATTTGAAGGAATTTAGGGAATGAGTAGCAGTTTCAAAGATGGAGAAAGTATATTTGATACTGAAAGATATGATAATGAATGTATCTTTTATCTGGAATCCTTCTCTTAATAAAGCAAGTTATTAGAACAGACTGTGGAAATATTCCCAAGAAAACGAACAGTATCAAGTAATAGAAGGCAAAAAGATATTGTATATGTATTTTTATAGGCAAGCTTATATTTCCAAGGTCCATTAGTGACAGTGAAATCTAAATTTAGGACTTCTGAGAGTGGGAAATTCACTAAATTCTTTTGTAGTGAATTTACCCTGGCCTGAAATCAGGAACAAAAGATTTTTTTGCAAGTATTGAGAGTTATTTCCTTCAGTAAAGCTACAACAACCTAAAATATCTGCATGTGAAGCACGTTGGTAATATAAAGATAGGGCACCCTGTACTCTTCTGTAACACTGCATGTGAACAGTGCTTCTCAACTTTACAGACTTTATTTAAGGACTATGTATGAAGATTAGATATTCAAAATGATGAGCAGTAAGAGAAGCAAAATGATGAGAGTAAGAGAAGGCATCAAGTGTAAAGGTTAACATAAGAACTTCACATGACAGCTCCAAAGAAAGCTTGGAATTCAAATGTAACATCATCTATGTAACTAACAACTATGTAGGTATTTGGGGAAAAAATTACATTGTTTTGCTTTCTTCACGTGTCACTTTAAAAACGTAATGTGTTCATCATATCATGGATATAATTATGATGCACTAAAAGCTACTCAATGGTTAATGTAGTATTTTCTAGTATCATTTACCTCTAAATACTTTGCTGATGGAATCCCATTTTTAAACAACATTTGTAACACTGTGTTATTGTTCAGGAACATTATGATTTAAAAGGGGGGAAACTATTGAAACTATTGTCAGCTGTGATTATAATTACACTGATTGTTATGTTATAAAAGCTTTTTGGGCAGGATTCCAAAGTAGAGATTAAAATTCCATTCATGGATTGTTTTTATTTTAAAGAAAAACTAAACAACATTTATTTAAAACAGTAGTACAAATTAACAGTCTAAATTCGGATTCTGAAGAACAGTGATTTATGTAAACTTATGTACAGAGCAGAATTGCTGTATGCTCATATTTAAATGCAATTGATGTTAATTTACATTTTTTCATAAATACATCTAGTTTCTTAATTAAATCATTAAGCTTTTTTATGCTATGAAGCTCAGCAGCATGTGAAAAAAAACTTAATCCTCTCTCCACACTAAGCCTTGTCGCCAAGTTTTGACATAGGGAACGGTAGCAGCGGTGAGGGCCACAGGTGGTGAGATCTCCAGTTTGTGACCTCTCAGTCTGCCCCTGGGTCTTGGATCTCTCCCTTTTCATTCACTTGCCATGCTTTTGATTATACTTTGAGAGAAAAAGGAGTTGGTAAGGAGCTGCCTGCATCTCAGGGTCTCACTAGTCTAGCCTAATAGTCCACAAAATATCTCTATTCATGCTGTGCCCTATTGGCTATCTGTGGCCTCTGCCCTGCCCTTCAGCCATGCCCAGTAAGAACACCTCGCAGGTCTCAAGTTACGCAGTTCTGCAGGCCTTTGGCCCCAAACTCTTTCTCTGCCCCACCAGGCACATAAGCTTCTGATCAGTCTCTGCCCTTCCCAGGGCTCTGGGCCCCAGGCCCTCGCCTCTGCCCTCCTCAGGCTGCAAGCTTCTGGCCCTAGTCTTTCTGCCCTTCGGGTAGTTAAAGGCTCCTATTAAATCCCACCTCAGTCTTCTCTTCTCTAGACTAAGCAGGCCCAGTTCCTTCAGCTTCTCCTCAGAAGTCATGTGCCCCAGACCCCTTACCATATTTGTTGCCCTCCACTAGACTCTTTCTAGTTTGTCTACATGCTTTATGTAGTGGGGGCCCAAAACTAGATATAGTACTCCAGATGTGGTCTCACCAGTGTCAAGTAGAGGGGAAGAATCACTTCCCTTGATCTGCTGGCAAGGCTCCTGATAATGCAGTCAAATATGCAGTCGAAGAAGCCTCCCTTCTTTGCAACAATGACACGCTCTTGGCTCATATTCAAGGTATTGTCCCACTGTAACCCCCAGCTCCTTTTCTGCAGAGCTGCTACTTGCCTAATCAGTCCCCAGCCTCTATGGGATTTTTCAATCCTAAGTGCAGGACTTCGCACTTGTCCTTATTGAACCTCATGAGATTTCTTTTGGTTCAGTCCTTCAATTTGTCTAGCTTTCTTTGAATCCTATCCCTACCCTCCAGTGCTTCTACAATACCCCTCAGCTTGGTACCTGAAAACTTCCTGAGAGTGCACTCCATCCCATCTTCTAGGTCACTGATGAAAATTGCCCCGTGCCTAGAGAGAAGAAACTGCCAGAAGGGAGAGAGCGCCCTGGCAGAGCATAACGAGCCCAGCTGAGTGTTGCCAGGGTAACGAGCCCAGCTGCGGGTTGCCAGGGCAACTAAGGAGAGCCAGCTGCCTGTAGGAAGCAGTGCCTGGCCCTTATAAACCCCAGGGCTGATGCCAGGCTGGCAGTTCCCTGCCAGTAGCCAGAGAGGCAGGAGCTCCCTCAGACAAGACATGGGAAGAAGTTTGACTTGCAAGTACAGCTCATGATAGCCCTGAGAGGATTGGGCACTATGGTTTAGCCAGGGGGCTTTATGTTTGCGTTACAGCGAGGAGGCTCTAGTTTATGTTCGGCTTACATATTATACTGGAGGCTTGGGTGAGGCTGTAGGGGTTGGAGGAGGCCTCGTAGGGACCCCATAGGGGTGGGGTGCCCTAGCGCCAGTGGAGGCGCAGCTTGCGCACCAGTGGAGGTGCAATTGAGTGCAACCAGTGGGTTGCGGGCGGGGAATTGAGACCCTGGATTGTGTGCGGGGTGCATAGACCCCAGCCCTGAGAGGGGCGTATTTGAGAAGACCCAGCATGGGCATAGTGAGCCCCAAGGAGGGGGCGTCACTATTAGAAGTGCAACCAGTGGGTTGCAGGCGGGGAATTGAGACGCCGGATTGTGTGCGGGGTGCATAGACCCCAGCCCTGAGAGGGGCGTATTTGAGGAGCCCCAAAGAGGGGGCAGCACTACTAGGCAGCCCAAGGCGGGCGCAAGGAGCCCGAGAGGGGCAATATAGGAGCTCAACGGGGCAATATATGAGAGGCCCAAGAGGGGCCAGATTGAGAAGCCCAGGATAGGCGTAGTGAGCCCAGTAATCGGCTAGTGCTGCAGGGAAAAACCCAGGACAAGGGCAGGGTGCTGCGGTGGACCAAAGGAAAGGGTTAGCAGCACAGCGCCCCAGAGAAGTACAGGGTACTGCGGTGGTCCCCAAGGAAAGGGGATAGCAGCACAGCATCCTGTAAAAGGGGAAGCAGCGCGGTGGGCCTGAGAGACCGGAGGCTCGAGATAAGAGTCCCAGGGCAGACAAGGGTCCCTGAGTGGGACAACACTTGTGGAAGAGGCCCCAGAGAAGGGGGGCAGCATTTTAGGAAGCCCAAGGAGGGCACAGCGAACCCCCCTAGAGAGGGGAGCGCTTTGAGAGAGCAGACCCCAGAGAAGGGGCAGAGTACATAGAGAAGGACACACCAACGTTTGGTACATCAGCGAGGCTTTGGGCGTGGTATGAGGGGTGGTAGGAGCCACGCGCAGCCCACAAGGCTAGGGTGCTTGAGTAGCACCCAGTGTACGGGGAGACCTACAAGGGGTCCAGGAGTTTACGTGCCCGAGGAGACACAAGGCAGCCTCCCTATTACATTTTACTTTAAGAGCAAAGATGTGGCGGGCGAGAATGGAGGGTGCCCTTGGGCCAAATTAGCATGGAGAGAGAGGGCCTTGAGGCGATCACGGCCCACCTGAAGGACCCCGCTGTGACAAAAATATTGAATAAAACCAGCCCCAGGACCAACCCCTGGGGCAGTCCACTTGATACTGGCTGCCACCTAGACCTTGAGCTATTGACTACTATCCTCTGAGCTCAACAATCCACTCAATTTTTTTATCCACCTTAGAGTCCATTCAGCCAACCCGTACCTCCTTAGCTTGCTTGCAAGAACGTTGTGGGAGACCATATCAAAAGCCTTCTTACTGACAACATAGCTCATATCCACTGTTCTTCTTGCATCCACAGAGCCAGTCATCTCATCATAGAAAGCAATCAGGTTGGTCAGGCATGATTTGCCCTTGGCGAATCCATGCTGACTGTTCCTAATCACTGTCTTCTCCTCTAAGTACTTATAAATTAATTACTTGAGGACCTGCTCCATGACTTTTCCAGGGACTGAGGTGGAGTTGGCCAGTCTGTAGTTCCCTGCTTCCTCCTCCTTCCCTTTCTTGAAGATGGGTATTATCTTGGGTGTCTCCCTTTTTACTCACCTGCCACACCTTCAATACTTTAAGAGAAGAAGAAGTTGGAGGGAGCTGCCTATGTCCCAGGGTCTTGCTGGTCTGGCCTACTTATCCACACAATGTCTCTGTTCATGTTACGTCCTATTGACTATCCACAGCCTCCTACATACTCTCTCACCATGCTCATGCCTTGCAGGTATCAACAACTGCTCAGTTCTGTGAGCCTTCAGTGCCAGACTCTTCCTTCTCCCCACCTGGGCACATAACATTCTGATCAGTCTCTGCTCTTTTCAGGGCTATAAGCCCTTGGCTCTTACCTCTGCCCTCCGCAGGCTGTGGGCTTCTGGCTCTAGTTTCTAGCTTTATTAGGGCCACGGGTTCCCAACCCAGTCTCCACCTCACTCTGGTGCTGGGCCTCCAGCCTGGTCTCAGTCTCTTCCCTGCTTCTCATCATGCTGGGCACCTGGGCCTAGCTCTCCCTCTCTCAGGGCATACTTTCACTTGATCCCCACCCTTGACAGGCTGAAGCTTGACCATGCCCCTGGGCACTATTGGGACTTCCTCTGATCAGTCCCAAATCCAGTCCATCAGTGCAAATCATAGCAGAAAAGCTCAGCCGTCCAGCTGTAATCTAAATCAAGCACTCTCACTGTGTAATAAATTTTAGCTCACAAGCAACTCAGAATTCCTTATTAGTACTCCACCTGTTGCAGGGACTTTGATGGTCCTTCAGCCTGGGCATAGTGCCAAACTCCCTCCCTCTGGCAGTCTCCCAGCCTCAGTTGTCACGGACAAGCTCCTTCTCTAGCAGCCTGCAGAGACAGGCTGCCCCCTGGTCTCATGCCCTGGGCTTATATAAGGACTAGGTTCCACTCCTCCAGCTCTTGTGATCTTCCAGCTACTATAGGTATCTTTTTTTTTTTTTTAGGTTAACTAGCTGGTCTTCAGAGCTGCTTCCAGCTGCAGGTGATAGGAGCTAACTTCCTTTCTTACCAGTACTACTGTGGTACAGCTAGCCTTGCAGTAAGCAGACCACAGTCTTCACCCTTCTCTGCCCTATGGGATAATCGCAGTGCTACTGTGGCAGAAATGCCACCGTCTGTGTCTCTCTCCAGTAATCTGCCCCTGTCAGCTTGGGACACTGGGGTCGAATTCCTAAGGGAGGGGGGATTTTCCTCCCTGCCTACGTGACAAAAGCCTGGTACCTAGGGTGTGGTCCCTCTGGCCAGCTGAGTAGGGGGAGGGAAAAGCCCCTGCTCATCTGCCCAGGTAACCAGTGATGCTTTTTAAATTGGTTGGCTAATTGCCAACACTGCTGGCTTCTATTGGACTGGGCTGCTGAGGTCAGAAAGGCTATATAAGGTCCTGGTCCAAGAAGGAGGAGGGGAAGCCATTTTTTCCAGCATGGCACAAGCATCAGGACACAGGGAGAGAGTCTGATCCATCTGAAACGCTCTCTCCCTCTGGAAATCTCCAAGCCAGATCTCTACCATCTTCTGAATGATGCTTGTAAGTGTTTCTAGAGAGTTAGTCAGCTCACAGTGATGTATTTGTGTATCAAATGGCTACCTCAGCCAGACTGTTTTGCTCAGTGGTAATCCCTTGATAGTGCTCTACCTCTTACCGTATTCTACCTCATCCTGTTGGGAGCAATAAAGTTCTCCTTTGTGACTGGTATAGGAGACTTATTGAGGGGTGGGTTTAATTATGCCTAGGAGGCCCCTTGGGTCAGTGGACTAGAGAGACTATCCTTTTTGGCCTCCGACTTGGGGAAGTGCCCCAAGTTCTTGTATTGAGTCAAGTACCCATAGGACTATTAGGCCTGTATTTCCCTGAGGACACAGGACCCAGACAGTCCCTTCTCGGGGTGGTGGCAGCACACGTTACCCCTGGACTCTACAGTGGGGCTTGAAAGGGGGTCTGCCAGGGCTTAGGCGCCCCAGGAGAGATGCATGGAGTCCAGAAGGTGGACGGGCGTGGTGAGGTGGGAGGCTTAACACAGGAGCTCCCCCTACTGGCCCACCACAGCTACTACCTCAACAATAAGCACCTCTCTAGTCTAAGATCCGGCCACCTTGTCCTTCTGCTACTCTTCCCTACTACCAGCTCCTTCTCCATAGTAATGGGGAATCCCTGGCTTCCAGTTACAAAAGTTATTTCAAGAAGGCTAGTCCAACACAGGTTTAGCTTTAAGCAGACAAGTAGTTGTTTTATGGTATAGTTTATTATTTGTATTGTGGTAGTACCTATAAGTCCCAGTCAGGTACCAGGAATAGAATGTAGTAGATGCTATTCAGAGCTGTAGTGTAACTTGATGGGGGTCTGGGTGAGGGAGGAAAATGAGGCAGCAGTCCTAGGCACCACCTTGGAGGGGAGAATAGGGAGTAAAAATAGCTGCTGCTGGCAAAGAACTTACACGTTAAGTGGTTATGTGCTTTTGTATCTTCCGAAATAGAGTTAAGGGGACAATTTGTGATCTATAAATAAGAGAATATAGAAACCCTCTCCTTGAGGCTAAAACTTACCCTGGGGGTTGGGTAGGCTACATTGATTCAACTTCTTTCTTTGCCTTCTGTCCATTGACCCAGACTACATGACAGCCAGCATGGCTTCGTTGTGGGCAGGTCTTGTTTTACCAGCCTCATCTCCTTTTACAAGCAACCTCATCTCCTTTTCCCTGGATAAGGGAGAGGAGGCTGACATTGTACACCATGATTTCAAAAGGCCTTTGATCTAATATCCTACGATGTTCTCATGAGAAAATTGGAGGACTGTGGGCTTAACCTTGAGACAGTTAGTTAGGTGGGTAGGGAGCTGGTTTCAGGGCAGGACCCAGAGAGTTCTAATGAACAAATCTGTGTCATCTTGATAAGAAGTGGCCAGTGGTGTCCCTCAGGGGTCGGTGCTTAATCTAGTGCTTTTCAACATCTTTATCAATGATTTGGTTGTGGGGTGAAGAGCTCACTGGCCAGGTTTGCAGGGAAGTGTGGTCACATTTGAAGATAGGCTACAGATACAGGTGGACCTAGACAGGCTAGCAAGCTGGACCGATCGGAATCACATTAAGTTCAATGTAAAGAAATGTAAAGTGTTCACTCTGGGACAAAAACCCCCCTACACTCCTACAGGGTTGGCAACACAAAATTGACCAGCACCACAAATGAAAAGGATCTGGGGGTAATAATAGACCACAGTATGAATATGAGTTGGCAGTGCAACGCTGTAGCCAACAGGGCAAATAATACCCTGGCTTGCATGAATCAATGCATCTCCAGCAAAACTAGGGAAGTGATTCTTCCACTTTACTCAGCATTGATGAGACTGCGACTGGAGTACTGCATCCAGTACTGGGTGTTGCACTTTAACAAGGATGTGGTGAAGCTCGAGAGAGTGCAGAGAAGGGCCATCTGTATGATCAGAAACTTGCAGGGCAAGACAGTATGAATATGAGTTGGCAGTGCAACGCTGTAGCCAACAGGGCAAATAATACCCTGGCTTGCATGAATCAATGCATCTCCAGCAAAACTAGGGAAGTGATTCTTCCACTTTACTCAGCATTGATGAGACTGCGACTGGAGTACTGCATCCAGTACTGGGTGTTGCACTTTAACAAGGATGTGGTGAAGCTCGAGAGAGTGCAGAGAAGGGCCATCTGTATGATCAGAAACTTGCAGGGCAAGCCAAATGAGGAAAGGCTGAGGGACCTGGGACTCTTCAGCCTGAAAAAGAGAAGGCTAAGAGGGGACTTGATAGTGGCTTACTGCTACACCAGGGGCATACATCAAGGGCTCGATGAGCAACTATTCACCAGGTCACCCTTGGGGGGGGTGGAAACCAGGAGTAATGGCCATAAACACCTGGAAGACCATTTCAGGCTCAACATTAGGAAAATCTTCACAGCTAGGGTGTCCAGACTGTGAAATAAGCTCCCTTTAGTGGTGCCATTGCCTACCCTGGAAATCTTCAAGAGGAGACTGGACGGTCACCTTGCTGGGGTCACCTGACCCCAGTTGTCTTTCCTGCCTGATGCAAGGGGTTGGACCCAATGATCTTCTGAGGTCCCTTCCAGCCTCACAATCTATGAATCCATAAATCTATGACCCCTCTCCTCTCCTCTATCTTCCCCTTCCTTCAAAGTCTATCCTATTACAGATGTGTTCTATAGCATTAAAAAAAAAAGCAGCTTCTAACTCATCTTTCTCAAAAATCTGTCAACTTCCCTTGTTCAGCAAGAACCTAATGACTTCTGCTGCATCTGAAATGTACTGCAGCCATGAAGAAGAAACTAAGACTTTTCTCTTTCATGTGAAGATTAATTGCCCATACCACACCCCCTGGGATATTTGTCATAGGTGTATCCAATGCATGTCACTCAAATAACTATGACTAATTCATTCTGTATCTTAAAATAAAAAATCATCAGAAGGGACTGCAGAGGAGGAAAGCTCCTACAGGGGAAATTCCAAGCCTGCATGATGTGCAGAACTTTTCATGGAAACTGCTCATGAGTAGTTTTCATTGTCCCTAAAGAATCACTTTTTTTTTTGTCAACTCTTTTGAGTCATTGTCCCAGGGGAGCTGGGGTGGCAGGAGGACCCTAGGCCAAAAGAGAGCCCCACTTACCTCTCGCAGAGCCTGGAGAGCTGGAGGAGAGGCGCATGGCAAAACCACTGGTAAGGGTGATTAGCTGTGCATATATCCAGCTGCAGCTGAGCAGCGTAGGCGGGAGACGCCGCCCGGGAAAGATTAAAAAGTGGCCCCGATGAGTCGGCGGGGCAGCTGATGAGTGGAGGCTTGAGGGGAGAGCCCTCACATGGAGGGGATCAGCTGCCGCACCCGGCAGCATGGGAAGCTGGGGGTGGAGCCAGGAGAGGCTCCGATGACGCCGGCCGCGGAGCCGGCCGGGACGCCGGCCAGGACGCCGATGGGAGATCCAGCAGCTGCACCTGCAGCGGAACCAGCAGCAGCACCCACAGAAGAATCGGAGGCAGGAGGGGAGAGAGCAGCGTCGGGGCAAGCCGGCGCTGAGACCTAGGAGTGAGCCTGCACGGGAGCCTCGGAGAAGAGGTAACAGAGGGGCGTGTCCAATGGGGCCTTGTTGGGCCGCACCAGAGGGCGGCCGGAGACTGAAGTGGGGTCGGACAGTGGACCTTCGTGGCCCACAGCGGCCTTAGGAAGAGGCGGGGACTCAACACCCCAGTGGGGTGAGCCGCCCGAGCTGTGGAACCCGAGCCCAGGGCAATCCACGTGGCCTAGAGGCACCCTTCTGGGCCTCCTGGCCCAGTAGTTTAGGGGCCTTAGTTATCTCGGTGGTGGGATAGGCACGTCACGTCACAGGGTGATTAGTATAGGGTGATAGGGAGTCTTGTTGGAGGGACCAGGTCAGAGGACCTCGTCAACCATACACCTGGCCCAAAGACTCAGGCACGCAGCTGGCAAGCCATGGGCAAAGGTTGGGGGAAGAGCTGAGGACACCAAAGGGGCCCAAAGATCGGCAGCCCAAGGTGGCGAGTGGCCGGGGTGTAGGGGAGGTCGGAGCCCCGTGAGTGCTCGCCGAGAGGCGTGACGACGCTGGAGGCTGCTCCAAGGGGGAACCCCTCCACTGAGGTAACATCCCAAGTCGTGGCAGGCGAGTTAAGGGGACCCCATTTTATGTCAGCAGGGGTAGCCTGTCAGGTCCACCCGCGAGCCCAGGACAGACACGATCCATAGTTTGGGCTAAGGCCGCGTGGGAGCGCTTAATTGAACGGAGGTGGGCACAGTCATCATTAACTTTTTATTATGTGTAGATCCATTGACGAATTCAATGGAGCCCTGATTCGCTATCAGGCCCATAGGCACTACTCCAGTAGAAATAAGAAAATTCATAGCAAATTGTAATCTGAATCTTCTAATGGCCTTTCCCAAGAGAAGTGCCAGCAAACTCAAATTTAATACCTATCTATTTTCTGTGTTCAAGCCCAACCTTTTATGCAAATGACTTCACAATAAACAACAAGATCATGTTGAAAGAATGTTCTGAGCTGGAACATGTTGTACTGTACTTGAACCTGAAATAATTAGATGAGCTCTGGGGCAGGGAGAGAAATAAAACCTGGAATCTTGTGTTGTAATACTTGGGCAGCAAAATCTGAACAATATCATTTTTCTTTAGTTCTGAATGGTTCATCAGATCTGGTTGGATGTCACTTAGTTAAGGGGATACTATCCAATAATTTAGCTCCCAGAATCATATCTTATGATGAAAAAAACATTTATCTTTGCTTGTTTCTCTTCCTCCTTCCTAGAGAGAAAAAAAAAAGAAACTTTTGACAAATATGAATATTTTCATAAAATAATTTAGTGAAAACATTTATTTTAAAATTGGAGGTACATATTCCTCTGATTTTCCTGGGAAATCTACAGATGATGTGCACTATATCCCCAAATGTTTAATGTAGACACCTAAAGATTACCACTGTGCCTATACTAGGAGCAAAACCTAAAATAAAGAGCTATGAGAATATACCCATTGTACCCTGCTCTAATGGCAGCTACATTATATTTACTATGCAGACCAGGCAGGTCATGATTCATTGCAGTGCTCCCTACCATGGTCCAGAAAAGGTGTAGATGTGGTCTCATTTGTCCTAAAAGGCCAAGTGCAAATTTGCAGTTTGGGGGCAAAATTTGCTACCAGCAAATCCCAGCAGCAAAAAAAACACTGCAAAAAAGTGGTGCAGCACATGCCACAGGAGCAGGTCCTCCCAGGAGACGCTTTGGCTGTCAGCTTCTCTGCTCTAGTTCTGTCTTGACTCCTTCAGCACACCGGGAGCTGGGAGGAGCAAAGAAATGGTAGTTTCCCCAAAGTGGGGCATTTTTGTCATACACCAAGTATGCATGCAGGGGTGTGCACAGTGGCAAAAAGTAGTGGTACAAATTTGTGCTGCTACTTTTTTTGCCACTGCAAGCAAATGCCCCTGCATCTGGAGACATACCCAGTTTGTTCAATGGCCATTGATTTCAGTGGGACATCCATACCGGACTTTAGCGGTGATTTCCATAGTAGTAGACCTGTGAGCAACATTAAGTCCGTATACAGAGTGCTTTATAAAATTCCAAGTGTAACACTTCTTTTAGTGTTATGTAGCAGTAGCACCACATTTCTTCTGCATAGTCAGGAGCAATGTGAGGTCTTTGTCTTTTCTGTCTCCATCCTCAGCAGGGTAACTCTTGCTATTCCTACTGCAGTGACTTGACTTTGCATGGCCTCCCTTTCTTAGGATTTTGCCTGAGTGGCAGACTAACTTCCTTAGGAAGCAAGGTTTTGATGCACCAATTCTTTCAGAGTTAATCATCCATTTCTTTTATCAGTGTAAGTGCCATGAAAGTGCTAATGCATTTAGGAAGGGTTTTAGCAAGCGTGTTCATACCTGAGCCAGACAGATGAATGAACAATATCGTAGTATCTCCGTTTTTTTTTTAAACTGGTACGTTTATGCTCTTCATGTACTCACAGGGTAGTGCTTCACATAGAGTGCCTCTAAATATTTCAAAAAATCTTGCACTGGCTCTTAAAGGCACATGATATTTTTAAAGGTTTCTTCATTCTGCATAATGCACTATATAGATGTGAAGTCTAAATTTGTCTCTGAATAATTAACTGGCCAGCTGAGGAGAGGAGGAGTGCGAAAATGCACTGGAAATTACACATTTCTTTTCTCCATTAATAAAACAAATCAAATTAAACAAGGTGAAAGAGTTAAAATTCACTGAAAACATACAAATAAATCCAGTGTGGGACTTTCTGCTAGAGAAAGTAAAAAGGATGACCTGTTTTCTTCCTCATTGTACTGTTGTCTTGCAAAGCAAATACAGTGAAACTATGATCATAAATGGCTTAATTAATCCCAAAGTACAATGCCCTTATTCAAACTCACATAAGAAGACAATGATATATTGTTGACCCTTGGGAATCCATTGTTTTGTTTTCTCTAAATATGTTGCTATGGCTACCAATCACAATTAATGATATTTCCTTATCCATTGAAACTATAAGTGAAAATAAAACTTCTTTTGATTTTGCCCCAGATTATTTAATTTTGCATTATCTTCACTATAATAAAATTAGACAGGTTTTTGTAATACCTTTATAAGAAGAATAGTAAACTGGAAAAAGCATGTACAGTGAAGTTGTTTTTCCAGAAAGAGATTATAATTGATGTTGCATAGGTGTAAGTCATATTTTTAGTGAACCAAGATTTGTTCTGAATTTTGACAGTTCTTTCCTGCCCCTTCACACACCCTATAGGAAGATTTCAGACCATTAGAGATGTCAGGGCACATATATGGGGTTCTTATCTTAGTCTGCTTTCAATGTCCTCTCTACAGTGATTTATCTGAAATAGGCATGGAGCTCATGTCTCCAGTGCAGTGAGGAGAAATTCCATACCTAGCTTGGTTGCACTGGCAGCTGTTCCCTCAATATGCCTCTATATGAGGATGATGTCTGCTGGGGTGGGGATTACAGGTGAGTTTTAAAGTGGCTGAGCAGCCCAATCCATGCTCTGCAAGCTTTTTCACAAATATAACAAGTGGGGCCATAGATATGACAAGAGTTGGCCAGGATGTTGTACACTTTCCTTCCTCCTCTGCTGTTTCTTGGCTTCCTGAGCAAGATGGTTCTCTTTGAAATTTGCTGTAGCTTGATGTATGGTGCAGCATCATTGAGACCTGTTACCAGCTATCCCTTCCCAATGTGTAGGGTCGATGCCACCCTTCTTAAGGTATGCTTTCAGGGTGTCCTTGTAGCACCTCCTCAGGTCCTCTTACCATGGCTAAGTTGAGAGAAGAGGATTTGCTTCAGGAGACGAATGTCAGCCATCTGCACATAGTGGCCAGCCTAGTGGAATTGATGTTTCATGATTTTTGCCTCAAAGTTGGTTGTGTTAGCTGCAGAGAGAATGCTAGCATTGGTGCAGTGGTCTTCCCATCTAATGTGAAGGGTCTTCATGAGGCAACACTGATGAAACCATTCCAGGTGCTTAAAATGGCTTTGATATGTCACCCATGTCTCACACCTGTAGAGGAGCGTGGGGATAACCACTGCATTGTAGATCAGGATTTTAGTTTCCATATGCAGATCCAGGTGCTCCTGCTTCAGGATCTCCATTTGGGCGCAGTGGTCCCACTGAGCCCGATCCTGTGCTTCCGATCGAGCAACATCCTCTACCCACTAGGCCTGCTCTCACACTTCTCACTCCTCCAACACTGCCACCAGCCACTGGAGCAGGAGGGTCCAGTCCATTTTTACTGCGCAGTAAGGGCACATTGTATATATGCGCACCCATACTGTACAGTAAATTAGACTAACGTGCATTACCACGTCTCATGTAGATGTACCCGATACAAATCAAAATCACAGCAAAAAAGATGGAAAAAAGGGTTGGGACAATGACACAGTCCTGCTTGACACCAATACGGATGGTAAATGGGCCTATCTCTGATTCATTGCAAAGGACTGTGGTATCCCATCATGGAGTAACCTGAGGATGCTGATGAACTTCAGTGAACAACCAAACCTAGCCAGTACCTCCTATAAGGCTTCACTATTGATGGAGCCAAAGGCCTTGGTTAGGTCAATGAATGCATAAACACTCCTGGTGTTGCTCTCTACACTTCTCCTAGATCTGTTGTGCAACATAAATCATGTCCGTTCCGGTCAAGATGATCTAAAGCCACACTGAGATTCTGGAAGGACATCTTCGGCAAGGGAGAGGAAGTGATTCAGAAGGATGCATGTAAGAATCTTCCCAGCAACTGAGAGCAGGGCAATGCCTCAGTAGTTCCCACAGACTGACTGGTCCCCTTTCTTGAAGATGGTCACAATGTTGGCAATCTTTAAACCAGCTTTAAAGACCTCTGCAGGGTTTCCATCTGGCCCTGGCGCCTTATTGTTCTTGCTCTGAGTGATGGCACACCAGACTTCCTTGAAGGATGGGGGATCAGCAAGAGATTTTATTACTGGGTGTTGAGGGATGGACTTGTTGGTGACAGCTTAGACCTTAGATTCACAGGTGCTCCTTCCAGTGTTGCTTGATGGATACATTGTCTGTTTGAAGGGTGGAGCCATCCTGGGATCACAAGGGAGTTGGGCCATTGGCACATAGCCCATGGATGGCTTTTATTGCTTGAAAGAAACTTCTCAAGTCATGTTGGTCAGTGAAACTCTGGATCCTCATGGCCTTCGCTTGCCACCACTGGTTCCTGTAGCCTCCTCTGAATTAGAGCTTTGAGCCAGTGGTAATCCTCTCATTTTTGCTGGTTTACTGCTTCCTGCCTAATAACACTAGTTTGAGGCCATGAACAAACATTACATTTTTAGTGCTAAAGACACTGTTGTAGTATTACAAAAGTTGATCAAGCAGTTATGCATGTCTTATACAGTGCTACAGAAATGGCATAAGCATTACAGACCTGTTGCTGCATGAAACAGCAGCTTCTCTTGTCATGCTAGATTTTGTAGTACCACACTGTGCACCATGGCACAATGGGGGTCTCTTTGTCCCCACAGTGTTCCACGGTGCTCTGGAAGAGGAGAAGGGAGAAGAAGGTGGACAGTTGCTGCATGTTTCACACTCCCAGTTCTCATGGGGTGGAATCTACCCACACAGTGAGAGCCTGCCTGCTTGCTCTACATATATAACACTTGTCCATACCCATTGCCTTTTTTGGTTCTTTACACTGACACTCTTTGACAACAGCAACAACTCATGCTTCTGGGCATACAACTAGGAGTGAAAGTGTTAAAAAAATACCCCATGGTTATACTGTAAATGGTGTTTTGATGGCAAGTTTAAAGAAAAATCCCCAAAGTTACATGGGAGAATTTAAGGGAATAGGAGAAGCCAACATCTTCATGCCATTTCAGAGCATTTATCAACCCTTAGCCATGTTCAGCAGCAGGTTTTACATGGGTGCTAACAATAGGAGGGAGATGACTGCCAGCGCTCTGACAATGCAACAAATCGGAAAACAAAAGAGAAAGAGCCCTGTTGTCTGATGTAATGCCTGCCAAACACACTACTGCACATGCTACTTTGAACTAGGAGACAGCAAGCCTTTCTGACAGCCATGAGAGAGGCTGCATGTCCTAGTACATCATTCATGGCAACATGAAAGAGATTTGGGAACCAGGAAAACCTAATCATATTTTTAAGTCCTTTGCTCCAGAGACTTAAAAGCATAGTGGAAAGACTGTTGACACCTATGGATGAACATTAAGGAGTGTGGTCCACAGTTGCCTAATAAGAGAGGAGCCCAGTATCTGTTAGTGAGAAATGAGAACTGACTGGAAGAACCAGGCCACATTTAGACCATTGATACGTGATATTTTGAAACAATTTTGTTAAAATTTTAATAAGTTTTGAAGTTCTGGTGCATAAAACATTATTAATCATGCTTGATAACGACTGGATGAGAGAATTATGTACAGTGCGTCCAGAGTGTGGAGTCACCTTAAGGAGTGGGTAAAGTCCAGCCCATGGGCTGGATTGGGCAGACTCCATTTCCTAGCAGTCCCAGCCCCTGCTGTAGCCAGTTTCCATGGAGACCCCAGGAGCACTGGGCCACGTAGGGCCAGGGCTTCGATGGACATTGGCCCCAGCAATGTGGCTGGGCATGGAGCTGCTCCAGGCCTGGGATCTTACAGCTGTGGCAGTGGCAGTGTGGTCTGGAACCGGGACTGCCCAGCATGCCCTGCCTGCATGCTGGGCAGTCCCGGTTCCAGACCACACTGCCACTAAAACTTTACTCACGCCACTTGCAATCGCGACGCAGGTGGTCCGGTCATCGGAACAACCACACGAGTTGTTCCAGGTGGCGGGGCCCAAGCCAGTTAATCCATCCGCAATTCGAAGCCGGCAGGGGAAGGGGTATGTCGGGGGTGCGCTCGGTGACGGGAAGAAAGATCGATAGGTGATCAGTCTATCAATCGGCAGCCGCAAGTCAGATAACTTCAGAGGCACTCTGCAGTGTGCTCAAAGCTCTTCGACTTGGGCAGAAGTCTCACGGAATTTTAAACGGCCAGCGAGCCAATTACTAGCCGCCACGTGTGAATAATTTAGCACTGGCCAATAACGGGGCACAAATTTGCATCCGAATAGCGGGAACTCTTTGCACCGTGCATCTCTGTGCTGCAAAGAAGAAATGCATCCTGCAAAGGAAACTGCAAATTGGCGGGAACTCTCCTGCATGCAGGCTCTTAATTGCAGCAGAACACTCTGCTGTGCAAAGGAGCTCTCATGTGGCCAGGAAATTCCATAGTGCCGAGGCACAAAAAATCACTGGGTCGTGACAACCACCACAAGACCCTAGCCCCAGCCCTGGAGCAGCTTCCAACTCAGCCATGCACCCTGCCAGCGCTGCTGGGGCCAATGTCCATGGAAACCCTGGCCCCACACTGTCAGGGCCCTGCTGTCTCCATGAAAACTGGCCACAGAAATGAGGGCAGAGGCTACTGGGAAATGAAGTTTGGCCTCTGGCCAGATCCACCATTTTGCCTGGACCTACCCTAAAGAGCGCTACAGCTGCATCTGTTTGGATGAAGGAGTCACGGGCAAGACCAGAGACAGGAAAGGCAAAGAAAGCTCTAGTAAAAAATATCTCCTTTTTGGGGTCATATACATTATTCATCATGAGAATCTGCACGCTGTAATTTAGTTCCCAGTTTTGTAAGTGGAGGTCTTGAGCTGGTATTGTCTAAAGTGGGGGAGGGGCATTGTTTTGTTTGGTTGTTTTGTTTTTGCTTTTGTGAGAGAACCTATAGATAACCGAACCTGTGTTCAGTGCCTCCCAGAAGGATTATACCCAGAGGAGTGATTACCAGTGTTGGTGCTCTGGACAGAGATGCTATTGAGGGCCACCCTTTCCTTTCAGTACCATGGCCAAAAGCAGCAGTGGAGGGAGGGTTGAGGGGCCACAGCACTCAATAACATCTCTGTCAAGCAGTACTAGAATCATGGCCAAAGGTTGGGGCCATGGACCCCAACTGCTGCTACCATCGTCTGCACTCCCCATATCCCAGCTGCTGCTGCTGCATGGGGTCCCTGGGGAGCATCATTCTAGCATCCCCTCTAAAATTAGTGCCATGGGATTGGTGCCCCACTGGCCCATCCTTAGACACATTACTGATTATACTCCTTATAGACAGAACTATAAACTGGGCATGTCTACATGAGACATTTACTGCAGATTGCCTAATTAGCTCTGCAGTAAAAGTCAGTGTCTACATAGATTTCATAGATTTCCTAGATGTTAGGGCTGGAAGGGACCTCGAAGATCATCAAGTCCAGCCCCCTGCCCCAGCGGCATGAAGTCAGCTAGGGTCAAAGGATCCCAGCAAGAAAAGCATCCAAATGTTTCTTAAATGAATCCAGAGTAGGTGCCTGCACCACTTCTGGAGGGAGTCTATTCCAGGGAGTCTATTCTTGGGGGCTAGAACAGTAAAGACATTTTTTCTTATGTCCAGCCTAAAATGGTCTTGGAGGAGTTTATGACCTTTGGTTCTTGTTTTTCCTTGGGGCACTCTGGTGAACAGACATTCTCCCATATCCTGATGCACACCCCTTATAAGCAGCCACCAGGTCCCCTGAGCCTGTGCTTTTCCAGGCTTAAGAGTCCCATGGCTCTCAGCCTCTCTTCATAAGGCCTATTCTGTTGGCCTCTGATCATGCTCATGGCTCTCCTCTGGACTCCCTCAAGCTTCTCAACATCCTTCTTGAATTGTGGAGCCCAGAATTGGATGCAGTACTCCAGCTGTGGCCTCACCAAGGCCGAGTACAGTGGGAGGATGACATCCTGCGATTTACTTGAGAAGCATCTATGGATGCAAGCCAGGGTTTTGTTTGCTTTACCAGCTGCAGTATTGCATTGGTGGCTCATGTTCATCTTGCGGTCAGTCATGACCCCCAAGTCTCTTTTAGCCACAGTGCTAGCAAGTGTGGCACTGCCGAGCCTATAAGTATGCTGCGCATTTTTTTTCCTGAGGTGGAGTAGCTTACATTTATCGGTATTGAATGTCATCAGGTTTGTATCCGCCCACTTACTAAGTTTATCCAAGTCAGCCTGGATCACTAGCCTGTGCTCAGGTGTGGACACTATGCCCCAAAGTTTAGTGTCATCGGCGAACTTGGCCAGTGTGCTTCTGACACCAATGTCCACATCATTGATAAAGATGTTAAAGAGAACCGGGCCAGGGACAGAGCCTTGGGGGACACCACTGGTCACAGAGCACCATAATGATTTGCTACCATCGACCACTACTCTCTGGGTCCGACCTCAGAGCCAATTTCCCAGCATCAGACTGTGGTGTAGCCAAGACCACAGTTGGCCAGTTTTTCCATGAGGAGGTCATGGGACACCAGATCAAAGGCTTTTTTAAAGTCCAGATATATGATGTCAATCTCTTCAGCTTTGTCCAGGTGATGTGTCATGTGGTCATAGAAGGAGATGAGATCGGACAGGCAAAACCTACCCCTGGCTATCCCTCAGGATATTGCCCTCAGCCAGCTTATCAAGAAGCGTGTCTTTGATAATTTTCTCCAGAATCTTGCCGGGGATTAAGGTCAAGATGATTGGCCTGTAATTCCCGGGATCTACTTTCTGCCCTTTCTTGAAGATGGGTACCACATTGGTCTTCTTCCAATCTTCTGGTACTTCACCTGGGCGTCATGAGTTTTCAAATATTTTTGCCAATGGTTGGGCTATGATACCTGCCAGCTCCTTGAGTACTCTAGAGTATAATCTGTCAGGACCAGGTGACTTGAAGGTGTCCAGTCTCTCAAGGTGATCCTTTACTAGATCAACACCGATGCTGGGTATAAATACGCCCTCGCCCTGGCTGTCCCAAATCATGCTAGGAAGGGCAGTGCCGTTGTGCTGATGAAAGACAGACACGAGATGCCCATTAAGCAGGTTGGCCTTTTCTTGGGAGTCTATCAGTTGTCCCATTTGGTTCAGCATGGGTCCAATGTTACCCTTGCTTTTTTTCCAACTTGCTACATATCTGAAAAAGGACTTTTTTATTTTCCTTGGTATGTGAAGCCAGATGGAGTTCAGTTTCAGCCTTGGCTTTCCTGATCTGCTCCCTGCAGGTACAGACCAGTGCTGAGTACTCCTGTCTGGTGGTAATACCAGCCTTCCATCCTTTGTAAGTGTCTCTTTTTAGGTGTAGGAGGTCCTCAAGTTCCCTGCTGAGCCAAGGGGGTTGCTGTGCCCTTTTGCTACCCTTCCTCCGAGATGGGATGGCCATCCCTTTTGCTGTCAGAATTGCTCCCTTGAGGAGCAACCACTGCACTTGGACTCCTCTTCTTGTTGAGTCATGCTCCCTTAGGACCTCTACAGTGAGCCTGCATAGCTTGTCAAAGTCAGCTTTCCTGAAGTCGAAGACTTCTGTATTGCTGACTGACTTGCTAGCTTTGCGATATGTAGTAAAGATGATCAGCTCATGGTCACTATCGCCCAGCTTTCCATCGATTCTTAGGTCATTGACTAGGTTATTCCTTTTGGCCAGTACCAGGTCTAGCAACGCTCTATCTCTTGTCGGCCCATAGACTTTTTGAGTCAGGTAGTGCTCATCCACGCATGTGAGGAAGCTTTTTACTGATCGGATTTGGCTGAGTGCTCTTCCCATGAGATGTCTGGGTAGTTAAAGACCCCATGACAACCATGCACTGAGAGCGTGCAGTCTCAGCCAGTTACCTGGTGAATTCCTGGTCCAGCTCTTGTTTCTGGTTAGGACATCTGTAGTAGACTCCTACCATGATGTCCCCTGTGCCATGTTTCCCATGTATTTTAACCCAGAGGGACTCCAGTCATCCTTCCTGGGTACCAATGTCAATTTGCAGGGGCGTGTAGCTGTCTTTGACATAGAAAGCAACACCCCCACCCCCTTTATCTGCACAATCTCTCCTGTACAGGGTATAGCTATCTATATCTGTGGCCCTGTCATAGGTGGAGTCCCACCAGGTGTCTGTTATCCCTATGAGGTCATAGTCATTCTTGTTTAGCAGGAGGACCAGTTCCTCCTGTTTATTCCTAAAGCTCCTGGCATTGGTGCACAAGCATGTAAGTGCCCCATTGGGGGCCCTTGCCTTCCCTACAGATCAGTCCAGGGCTAGGGTAGGGGTAGGTTCCCCTAAATGCCTTAGCCTGCTGGATTTGCAAAGATTGCCCAGTGGGCTTGCAGTGGCGGTAATTGCCCCAGCCCCAGTGGGCTTAGTTTAAAGCCTGGTCAAGCAGGTCAACCAGTCTGGCTGAGAAGAGTCTCCTCCCCAGCAGAGTGAGGTGGAAGCCATCTCTTCCCAGAAGACCACTGCCTCTCTCACCAAAGAGCAGACTGTGATCATGGAAGCCGAAGCCTTCACGACACCAGCACCGCAGTCTTTGGTTGACTACTTTGATCCTCCTCTCCCTCCTCAGCCCATAGTCCAAAACCGGGAGGATCAAGGAAAACACTACCTGCACCCCCAACCCCTTAAGCCCTGCTCCCAAAGCCCTGTAGTGCCTCATGACCCGGCTGGGATTGCTTCAAGCCGTGTCATTCGTGTCCACATGGATAAAGAGCATATGGTAGTGGTCGATGGACAGGATGAGTTTAGGGATCCTTTCGGCCACATCCCGGATACGGGCTCCTGGAAAGCAGCAGACGTCCCTGGCTAAGGGGTCGGGGTGGCAGGTCACGCCCTCAGTCCCCCTCGGGAGGGACTCTCCCACGACGACCACTTTGTGAGTGGCCTAGGGAGAGCAGGGGTGGTAGCTGTGGGTGAACCTGCATTGCCAGCAGGAACAGTGCTATAAAGGTGGAGTAAGCTAATTAACTCCACCACAGGATAGCACTGGCAGATACAAGTACTATCATATGGGGGAGTTATTTACTCTGCCGCAATGCCCATGTAGTCATTGATAGGGCTGTATGAGGCATGAGGGTGCTACAGTGCAGGGGCTGCTGGCTAGCCCCACACTGAAACACCCTCATGCCTCAGCAAACCCCTGTGCAGCACACTGAGCTGGCTTGAAGCAACCCGGGGCTGGCAGGCTGGCCCTTGGGGGGGCCCTGCCAGCTGGGGCTGCTCTGCCCAGGCTCAATGTGCTGCAGTCCCAGACACACATGCAAACCGCATGCATAGGAGCAATAAACTCCAGCACAAACTGTGCTGAAGTTTATTCAGGCATGTGAACTACATGTGTAGACGTGCCTAGTATGTCACAACTTGTGAACTGCATTGGCAGATCTTGCAACATAATGTAGTGTTACCTGAGTTAGCATGTAGTGGGCTAGCTGGGATGCCAAAAGCAGTCTAGCTGCTGCAGCATGAAGCTCAATGTAGGCCAATTTACCCTGACAAACAAAACACTGGGAATAAGTCTGTGAATAAAACTGGCTCTACTGGCAAAATCTAAAGAGCCGTCTCCATCTCCAGCACTGATGGCTCTGTTGTTCTATTCTTAGTCTCTTCTTTCTGAGAAAATGTGGCCTATAAAGGGCACAAAGACAGAGATTTCAGCGGATGAGCAGTATCTAGAAAATATGACATCCTGACTCACAAGTCAGTCTATGAAATCATGCGCTTTCCTTGATAACGTGGTTTAAATCTGTCCCAGAATCCCAGATTGTAATGTTCAGCCAAACTGTATTGGATACATAATTTGAGGGGAGATGAGATAGAAGGGGCTACATAGTATCTTTTACTCTCCCAGACTTGCCTTTTTTCCCTCAGGCATCTTTGATTTCTTTTTCATCCAGTTTGTTATACAACAGCTGCACTGGCCAATCTGCAAAATTTAGAGGTTGTTCATCACATGTGGACATGGATGCCAAAATTGTGAATCCAAAGTGAAAACTTTCATTTGCCTTAGGACATCCCATTAAATAACAACAACTAGTATCTGTTTTTACGTAAATTAATGACATCCAGCAGTGAAGCTGAGATCTTTTTTTTTTTCAAAATATTTTAGAAAAAAGTGTATGCTCAGTACAAACTGATCAAGTCTAGTATAATATTTTTTCTTTCTTTTTCTTTTTTCTTTCCTACCAGCAGTTAGCATGCTAGATAAATATCAGAAAAAGGAGAGGAAACGATGCACTCACAAAATCTGATGAACAATACAATAGCTTCATGCCTGCAGGAAAGAAAAAAGGGTCTATGAAGTTCTGTTTCTGCTTTATATGTGTTTACTGGCAGCAAGTTCAGTGGTTTTATTTTATCTTTATTTTTCATTTTGAACTTGGGAATATTTGAAACTGGGAACATGACTGAAGGACAGTAGTGCACAAAAATAAAGTGACATCTAAAGAAGATTTTTTTGTCAAAAAACTTGCTGCATTTCACAGTCATAGTTGTTATAGACGATTCTCTTTTGGAAGAGAGCAGAACAGCGAATACAAAAACAGCATACAAGGTTTCCAGACATAGAAGGGTAACTTTCCAAAGGCACTTAGGCACCAACGTTCATTGACACTTCATGGAAATTGGGCACCTAAGAGCCCACAAGAGTCTGAATATCTCCAGGAGGCAAATGACTAGTGCTTCTCCTAAGACAGGGATCAGTAACCTATAGCTCATAGGCCAGATTCAGCCTGCCAAGAAATTGCATCCAGCTCATGGAGCTGAGCTGTTAACCTTAATTCTGCAGTAGGGGGACCAGCACAGTAGCTTTCTTTTGTCACTGAACAGTTTTTTTTCTGCAGCACCACCTGCTGCTGTGCCAGCCTGCCCTGCTCTCTTCCTCCCATCCTCTTACTGCAGCTGTTGCCTCTCTTGCCACCAAATTCATCATTGGTGGGAGTCAGTGGGAAGAGGAAAGGGGCAATAGTAGTGACACCCACAATAGAGGGTTACGAGAGGCAGAGGGCGGCTCTCAGTCCTCAGTAGGGGGAGCTGGGATAGCAACTGACAGCTCAGAATGGCAACTGAGGTGGCCGGTCTGCAAGCAGCGGTCCACTTTTGGACTTTGCCTTATTTCAGCCTGCTGCTTATTAAAGATTGCCAAGCCCTGGCCTAAAATACCTTCACAATACGTTCTTTTTATATTGCTCTTTGAAACAGTCTTTGTGTTAAATAGTTGCCTGATTCTTGATTAAAACCACAAAACAGACTATGGAGAAAGAGAATCATTTTTGTTTAATTTTGTATTTGCATAGGGACTAGTAAAATGGGGCACTGATCCAGAACAGGGTCCATAGCCCCAACCACAATTCAAATAGGAATAAGGAAATTCCAATTACACAATAAAACAAAAAGCAGTAGAGTAGTTGAAGAAATAACCCTGGCAAAGTGGCCATTTACTTTACCAAGGACGTGATCTGGGGTTATTACTGTAACAAGATTTGGGACTAGAAGAACATCTAGTAATATCTAAATGAACAAAGTTTTTTTTTCTCAAAATGCAAGTAATAGGAACATTTAGTCTATGTGTTTGCATGACAAGCTTTTGGCTTTGAGTTTTACAAAAATCACCCAGAGAAACATTTTTCTTAAATATTTCAGAAAGGAAGCTAGATCTTATGTTAGTGAAGCTCAAATGAGGGAAGAAAAACCACTTTTTCTTTTCCCTTTCTCTTTTGTTCATGGGGGGGGGGAGGGCCAAACCACCAACCTAGCTTGACTTTTTTTTGATGTTCTATTTTAACTGAAAAAGCCAACGTTAAAATCCTCCCCTTTATCCAGTTTCCAGATGTATACATTTTTAATTGAAAAATGGCTTTATCTGGAAAAAAAATTCCCAACTATAAAAGGTGCAAAGTTTTATTTGTTTGAACATGTAAATAAGCAATGTTATCACCATAGAGTTTGGCAAATAGCATTGCCTATTTACATGTTCAAACAAATAAAACTTTGCACCTTTTATATTATATAAACTGAATTTCTAGGCTATTGTAAAGAAAGACTTCATAAACTAGTACTTTTGACCAAGTTCTGTCTTAGCCTTGACAGATTTGAACAAGCTTGTTTTTTTCTAAAAGCAAGCAGTTACTGCACACTATTCACCTGCTTAGTGCCCTATATAACTCAGCTAAAGAAATGAACAATGTTTTCAGTTAGCAAAGAACATTACATTTAAGATGTAGAAACACAATAGGAGGATGGATGTCATCAAAGAGACCTGTGCAGTGGAGTCTAGCTTTTTAGTAATTTTTCTAGAGACTGTTTTTGAAGATTTGATATTTTTAGATTCTTCAAGGGTATAATAAATTATAAAGCAAGGAAGAGTTATTCACCACACTGCAGTTACACAATTTGCAGAGTAAAGGATTTTATATGTGGAATTTCAAGAAATCTAATGACAGATTGAATCCCATTTTCTTTATGTCCTCTTAAAAGATTAAAAAAAACCTCAACAATTTATATATAATATTTTTATATCTATTATATATTATGTTATCTATCTGTCTGGCGGTCTGTCTGTCTATCTATACTGAAGCAAATAAAACCTGTGCACCTGGTCTGAGCCTATTCTGACTATTTAATAACTAAATTTTTTCTTAATGTGACCATTTAGAGTCCATTTTCAAATGGTAGAGATCAATGACTCCATGTTTTAAAAAAGCACCTGGCAATGTTCACCCTGACTACTATTACAATCTCTACAACTGTGCATGGAAATCAGATTACTGACTAGCAAATAGCATCATGAACTAGTCATTTGTATGTGCAATTATCTAACTGGCATGTGCAATCATAAATAGGTTGCTACCTAATTCACAAAGGCTGCCCCCCGATTTTGCGGGCAGAATGTGGGCCTGGGCAGCCATTTTATGGGCAGAGTTTGTTGCCCCCCTCCCCCCCATTCTGGTTGGCCAAGGGCCCCTATGACCCTGGCCCTTACTGCTGATTGGCTGCAAGGGCTGCGTGCCATGCAGCCCTGCCACTCACCATTGATTGGTGGGAGTCACTGAAATATATACCATTTTTCCCCCTAACTATTGAACAGTGTCCTGTAAGCCAGTTCATTGTGGTTGTCACAGTCCAGAAGTAGTTGTGTTATAGTTGAACAACATACACACAATTTAATCTGAAGCCTGTCACAACCCAAAGGTGTGATTTTTGTTTTTGTGTGCGCTTTGGCACCACTGAATTATTTTCCCGCCAATTTGTAGCTTTCTTTGTAGGGTGCATTTCTTGTTGCAGCACAGAAATGCTCGTTGCAAAGAGTTCCCGCCATTTGTATTCTAATTCGAATCCCATTATTGGCTTGCGTTAAATTATTCACACGTGGCGGCTAGTGATTGGCTTGCTAGCCGTATAAAAGGCTTGGGTGGTTTCCACCCAAGTTGGAGAACTCCGAGGAGAACCCCCGTAAGGGAGGACTCCACGAACACCAGGAGGAGGAGACTTCACGCTGTGTGAAGATCTCTAAGCGCTGCGGAGCCTATTGGACCCAGTGCATTTCAAGCAGGCAACAGGGGTCTGATCAGCCTCTAGCCTCTCCCTGTCACCGAGCGCAAACCTCGAAGTATCCCTCTCCCTGCACACAAAAAAAGGACCCACGGAGCCTAGCAAACTTCATGTGAGTGAATTGTGAGTGAACAAAAGGATCCACGGAGCCTTGACAACTCCATGGGAGTGATCGAATATTGTCTGAGTCCTCAAACGAGGATTTAAGCGGAGCTGTGCCTGGGAAACTGTCCAGCCTACACCGTGACCATCTTCGGTGTAAGTAAACAATCTTGAATCAACCATTACGCATCTGTGCCTAATTCCAGCGTGTCGCCTGTTCTCTCCGACCCAGCGTGCCCGGGCTGCTAGCCACAGCCCGCGCGGCGCGAAAAAGGGCCTGGACCGCTCCCAGCCCGCACAAAGCCCTTTGCAATAAAAGAGGCTAAATGTGTGTGTAAAAATGCTATTAGGAACCAAGCATGTGTATTTTAAATTATTTTTCCCTGGAAACTTATCATTTTGAACAAATGATACCAAGAAAGTTTTCTTTTTACTCAAATTATTTACACTGCACAGCTTTCTGATTTAGGTTTACAGTCTCTGTCATGTAACACAAAGAAAGATTCAATTACCCACAAAATGCATCTAAACAACAGCCTTCTTTTGCCAGCTCTTATTTATGGTCTGTCAGTTTAAAATGCTCTGAAATAAGAAACTGGAACACTTCTGACAACTAGTGTTTGAGGATGGTGCCACTTTACATAAAGAATCAGTGTGTTGTGAAGTAGAAATTCAAACTAAGAAATCCATATATGTGACTATGTACTTGGGTACACTGCCTTCCTTCTGTGTGTATGCAGTAATCATTTGCCTTTAGTTTTATGTCACCAGTCTTCAGCCATCAAGTCGTAGGAACAAAGGAATCTCTGATTTTTCTGATGTCACATACCCTACCTTCACAATTTTCACCCCAAATAATGAATGATCCTTGTTTTAAAGCAATTACATTTGGCTGCTTTTATTTGGGTCCTAATCCATATGGTGTTCATGGGAGTTAGGCCAGACTCCTCAAACCCACTATATTCAAAGAATCATCGACAATCAGTCATGAATCATGCTCAAAATACTCCTGGTGTCAAAAGGACACCGTCAGTGAAATATTCCCTCTCAAACCAATCCATTCTATTAAAGTACCTCAGAAGGTAGCAGGCTCTACAGCTGAGCAAATAAAATTCAACATTTTTTAAAATTAATTTAATTTCTTTGTTTTCCGTTGTCGTTAAGGTAACTAAAACTATTGGAGTAAATTGAAATTCTTTCATATCTTTTCTCTCAGCCACTGTACTTTCACCAACCAGTAGCTACAGTGGCATCCATCTCTAGACCTTGGTCCTGCATCTTGGTCTTTACAGATACAGCCACGAGCCTGCTTGAAGTTCTACTGAAGTTTTATGTGCACATGGATCAGACTGCAGCACAAAGTACTAATACATCACTTGACAAATAACTTCCATCTGGCCCTTTACAGAACATCCAACTTTTTTTCTGTTCCTATTTTCCACCTGAAAAATTAACATTCTAGGGGAAGAGATAAATAGTAGGGCTGTGCGAAACACCATTGTTTCATTTCAAAGTCCGTTTTGCCATTTCAAAGGGACAGTGTTTCATTTTGTCATTTCATTTCCTTTCAAAGCACTGTTCCATTTCGTTTTGTCAAAACTGTTTTGCTGTTTCAACTCGTTTCAATGTTTTGCCCATAGGCTATAATGGGGAATCATGAAAATGCCTAAAACGTTGTCATTTGTTGCCTGATTTAGATGCAAATTGCAGAGATGGTAGCCCCTTCTCAGAGCATGAAGCCTGCTAAGTTTCAAGGAGATAGGTGCTGAGGTTTCCCAGAAACTTCACCTCAGTGTCTTGAAAGCAAAGTTTGCTGGCAGCGTCAGCCTTTGGTCATCTGGCATGCAGATCTGGGGCGCACAGATCTGGGGGCTTGTGGAGTTGATTGGCACAGTCTGGTGGCGGGAGGTGGGCAGAGCCGGTTCTGCGCTCCAATCGGCTCCGCCAGACCCACAGAGCACAGCCCAGTAGTGGCAGGTGGACAGAGCCGGCAATGCCTTCTGCCTCCCACAACCAAGCTGAACTCCATGGGGCGGGAGGTGGACAGAGCTGACGCTGCACTCCATGGGGCTGGCAGAGCTGATCAGAGTGCAGCAAGCTGGCATTGCACTCTGATCAGCTCTGCCAGCCACATGGAGCACAGCTCGGTCACAGGAGGCAGACAGAGCCAGCGCTGCGCTCCGCCTCCCACCACTGGTCTGAGCTCCATGGGGCTGGTAGAACTGATCAGAGTGCAGCCCAGTGGTGGGAGGCAGGCAGAGCTGGCACTGCCCTCTGATTGGCTCCACCAGCCCCGTAGAGCGCAGCCCGGCGGTGGGAGGTGGGGAGAGCCAGGCCTATGCCAGGGCTGTGCTCCCTGCTGGGCTGAGCTACATGTGGCTCAGAGCGCATCCTGGCTCTCCCCTGCCTCCCACCACTGGGCTGCTTTGAAACTCAAAACATTTTGAAACTTTTGAAATGTTTTGAGTGCCCTCATTTAGTTTCAAAGCTGTTTCAATGCTTTTTGTTTCATTTCAATTTTACTATTTCAAGCTCAAAACACATCAAAACAGCTTCAAAACAAAACACTTGTTGAAATTTTGCACAGCCCTAATAAATAGGAGGTGGAACATTGGCAGAGCATACTGGTAACAGTGCCATTGAGCCTTCCATCAGAGCACAGACATGGTGGAGCATGGGAAGTCTTTCTGGGTAAGTGTTTTTGGTATTCAAATATCAGTCATCAATTTATATGGAGGTAAAATCTTTCATAAATGTTCATGAGTGTGAAAACAGTGTTCAGTTCTCCTAATTACTTATTAATGGCCTGGTTTTCTTGTTCAGTGTTACAGTATAGTACATCATTATCCAGCAGTCCATTCACTTCAACAAATCAGAGCGCCTTTGAGCATTATTGTACAGAAGTGCTATGATGACATTTATTTAGCTTTGGTTTCATGGTATTAATAACCGGATCTGTTTCTCAATAACTTCACTTGCATGTGATCAATTACAACTGCTTTTACAATTCTGTACAATAGTATTACAAACTTTTCCAGCCTATCAAACTTTTATTCACTTTTATGCTTTCACAACGAACTTCAGTTACCAATGTTGTGGTTGCCAGATCTGTGCCTTGTGTATGGCTCCTCATGTTTCAGTTGGTTTCATTTCTGTCTCTCGTCTTTTGTCAATACATTTCTATCTTTATCCTATAGTTTCAATGACATTTAGCCTCTTGCATATTTGAAAAACAGCTCTCTTGCACATAGCATTCCATCACTGCTTCCTATGATCAGATGTCAATACAGCTACTTTTATCTGTACTTAAATTGCAGATTATTTGTTCCTTTTAATGACACTTTATTTGCTTATATATGATGATGTCATTTAAAAAGCCATGTTAAACAACTTGATAATACAATGGGCACAATTATATCAATGTATAATGTTTATCTACATATTTTTTATTAATGTGTTAATGTTTGCTTGGACAACTTTATCAAAAAAGAAAAAAAAAAACCTTTGGTTTACTATGTCCCAGCTGAGAGATCCAACTTCCCCCTAGATTTTCTGCAGACTTCCCTTCTATCAGACACTGGACTTAAAAATATTTTTGCCTCTGTATTTTGTAGTCTTGTATGCTGTGAAATACTGAAAAAAAAATGCCTTTGCATCATGCAAGTTGACTTTTGCCCTTGTTGATGTCAGTGAAACTAATTATAGGTGCATGCATGCATACAAATGATATTAATTCCAGTTTAGGATCAGTGAGTGCAATGTCTTTCCTTTCCACAGTAGAAGGTGTTAACCAAAACTATAATAATATACCATTGTTAGAAAGAATGACATCACATTTGGAAGGCTGCATGTTTAGAAAAAAATTTCAGTTATTTCACCATAGCCTTGTTTTTTCAAAAATAGTCAAACTGAGTATTTATCAGAAGCACAGATTTGCCTCAACCTCATGATTATTAATGTAAAATAATCACTTATTCCTTAAAGTAATTCATGCTTGTAGAAATATATAAGCATTGAACCAAGCAGTGCATGTATTCTTAATAGATAAGGACTGCAGAGCACCCTTTTGTTATACATGATAAAAAGTAGGAACTGTTTCTATATGGTATCTAAGAAGTAGCAAAGATTACAGTTTTAATGTTGTAATGAGCCAGTTTAAATTTGTACCATCTGACTGTTTTGTTAAAATCTGTGCTGAGAGAATGAATCCATTCATTCTTTTGATATCCCTTTGGCTCTTCCTGTTCTTGCTTTTATCTTTGTCACAAGAACAAGACATCTGAATTTCAATGCCTGACACGGGTTTATGAGAGAAGCTATGCTGCTTTCACCTTTTCAAAATTCAGTATTTCGATTAGCTGGATGTTCCAGTTCTTTCTAATAGCTGCCAAGACTATAAAGAAAGAAGAAACCAGTCAATCAAATTCTAGAATAAGTAAAAGGTCAGACTAGTCAATACATTGCTGTCTTTCACAGACTGCATGAGGGCCTAAAAATCTATTCATCTGGCACAGGGTACAGAAAACAGTACAAGTCATTGGCATGTCAAAGAATATAGTGAAAATAAGGACTAATATAACCATAAACATTTTATATTTGGGTTTTACCATTGCAGTATTGTGACTTTCCAGTGGCCAGAACAGTCTGGTCAAGTGAACAAGTATGAGTGTTGTCCTTGGTGATTATGAGAACAGGTTAAATCCAAAATAAAAAAAATTATTTCTTTATGTTAAGTCATTTTAGGTTTATACTTTTCTAATGAGTTTGACCTAGTTTTCTGTAAAACTATTTCAATCTAGAACCTGCTCAAATATTCTGAGGGCTATATGAATACCACATGGGATATGGGAGAGATGAGGGAAGGAGCTTTTGGAAGAGCTACTGCCCCTGCCCTGGGAAAGAAGCTGCAGGTCATAGGGACCTGATCTGGCCCTCCACCTTGTTCCCCCACCCCACCTCCTGGACCCCCACCTCCTGAACTGGCCCGTCTGTGATCTGGAATCTGGCTAGCTGGCTCTGGAGGCTTTTTACATGGGATTGGGAGGTCACATCCCTTGGAGATAGGAAGAGAAGTTCGCTTGGTGCCAGAACTTCCTGGGGAGTTCAGGGGCTAGAAAATTTGTGTACACAGAACAGGAGGGTGGAGGAGAGAACACTGCATCCTGGGATGCTGGAGGACTGCAACTTGGGTGGCTCATCTCTTAGGAGTGGCCACATATTACTGGAACACAAGCTGGGTAATACGGCTCAGAGATAAACCTGCCCTGGAGGGGTGTAACTTTAAACTGCCAAAAGTGTGCTTAAAAATAGTTTCAGGTGTTAATATGTAGACAATCCAGGGGTCAAGAGCTCCAGAAGCTGCCTAAAATTAATGTGTTACTAGGCCCTAATACAGAAAAACTAGCAACAAACACTTAAGAATGCTTAAGTATTTATTTTTGTAGTATAGAGGTGTCTACAGGCCAGAGGTGAGATTGAGGCCTCATTGTGCTAGGTTCTGTACAAGTATGCTTAAAAACAGACACTGACTTGAAGAACTTACATTCTGAAAGAGGCAGAGAGAAAAGAAATATTATTCCTCAGCGTACAAATATCAAGTACCTTGCCAAATGTCCCATAGGAAAGTCTCTGATACAGCTAGAAATTGTAACAGATCTAATTTGGTCCTGCAGAGCACAGATGGGCCCAGGAGTGGAGTCCGGGAGCTGAGGGTCCAGGAGGTGGGGTGGGGGAACAAGGTAGAGGGCCAGATCAGGTCCCTATGACCTGTAGGTTCTTTCCCAGGGTAGGGGCAGTAGCTCCTCCAAAAGCTCCTTCCCTCACCTCTCCCACATCCCATGTGGTATTCATATAGCCCTCAGAATATTTGAGCAGGTTCTAGACTGAAATAGTTTTAAAGAAAACTAGGTCAAACTCATTAGAAAAATATAAACCTAAAATGACTTAACATAAAGAATTTATTTTTCATTTTGGATTTCACACACACACACACACACACACACACACACACACACACACACCCCGCTCTAAAAGTTGAACAAATACCCTAAGAACATTTAAATAAATAAATAAGATAAATGGAATAAGAGCAAATGCCCATAGCTTATTAATTCTGACTGTTTGTCTCATCACTATCAAAGATTATGCCCTAATTGTGTACGGTTGTTCAAGGTAGCCTATATTAACAATAAAATAGTCTGTATCAGGAAAAGTTCCTGGAAGAGAGGTCCATTAGACTGAATTTCCCATCAAAAGAAAGTGGTGGAAGCCTCTTATTGTAAGTTGTTTGAAACTAGAGTAGATACTACTAGAGAAGTATGGGAAACAACTATCCTGACTTGGAATCCCTTAGTTCCTTGATTATAAAAAATGGCTTTTGGAAACTTGGAGTACTTCACATCAACTACTGTAAAAATGCTTTCTTGGATTTTGTTGATATATTTTTATATAGCAACATTATATTGACCTGTAGGTACTTGTAATTGTAAAATATGTTTCCCTTCTGGATACTTTTCTTTATATACAGTTTGTCTTTTGCGTCTGTTTTGGGGTTTTTTTTTCCCTTCTTTAGGAAAGCAACTTAGGTTATTGCTTTATGATTTCAAAAGGTTTTTATGAATTTTTAAATTAGACCTAAACATAAACAAGGGCTGACACTGGTGACTTGCAGACCTACTCAGGAATCTTTTTTTCTTGAAAGCTTGATTTAACATTTTTCCATGGCAGAATGGAGGAAGTTGAAGGCAGTGCAATAAGAGACAAGAGCAAAGAATTCAGGAGCAGAGCTGAGGAGGGGCTTTTAAGAGAGACAGAGATTTGAGTTTTATATGGTGACATAAGAGGAGCCAGTGAAGAATTGAAAGTAAATATTGGGCACATCTACACATTGCCCTATGGTGATGTTGTTACTGTGCCGTGCTTTAGTACTTCCTTTTGAAAGTACTAAAGCATGGCACAATAACTGCCCATACTGCGCCGTACGTGCAGCATCTGGTTATTTTTAGCAGCTACTTCGCCATAGTGACGTGCTATAACAGGGGAGGGTGCCACTATCACGAAGTAGCTGCTGGTCACGTGTAAATACCTATGGATACTACATTGCCGTAGTGCATTATTACAGCGACATAGCACCACGTGTAGACACACCCATTATGTGTTACTATGTATTGCAGCAGCTCTCTAACTTGGCTGCACTCTTTCTTGTAGAGAAATTAACTCTGCAGTTTGATAAAGCCATCATTTCAACTTCTATTTTTCTAATGTAACCATGATTTCATAGATTGTGTAGTGTAGTGCAGTCCTTCTCCCAAAACAGGCTGGGCCTCTGCAAGTTTCTGTTATTTCCAAGAATATGGTTGCTGTATATCTGTAGGTTATTTAAAGCACAGTCACACACATTTCTCATGTAGCATTTCATAGGCCCCCACAGGTTTGTGGGGCTCGTGGGATTTTCCAGACAAAAAGTCAATGGGACATTCATCTGGATCTGACCTTAAGTAAAAAGGTCATCTGTAAATGGAAAAAAATGTTCCGACAAAAACTTTACCCAAAGTACTCCACACAGCACATAGACACAGAAAAATCACTTTAGAGAATGTCACATAAAATCTGGTAATAAAGAATGACAATGATAGTGATCACTCTGAATCGCTTTTGTGCTGGAGCATCAGCAGCTTCCCCACCCCCAGTCAATTACAGTTTAAATATTGAGCTTACATTCCGGACATGTTCAGATAGCAAACACCTGCTATACGACTACCTGACAAATGGAATACCATCAACTTAAGATCAATCTCAGCTCATTTGGTTGATCTGATCTGCTTAACAAATACAGGAACTTCTCTGGTGTAAAGTCTCCAATATTTATTTTTCATTATATGTCTTTATCCTGCTACAGGTTTTGAAATGATACCTAATAGATTGTATATATTAAATAAGAACTGAGATTGCTAAATTTTGTGCATATGTACACAGAGTTCCCTATACACATGCACACAAGGAAAAATTGATTTTCTACACAATTGATACATTACAGCTTGAAAATGTTCTTGTCCAGGAGGAGTATTATGATCTTATTTGGGCTCTGATTACCTGTTCTCAGTGGTGGCAGATGACAGAACAAGGAGCAACGGTCTCAAATTGCAACAAGGGAAGTTTAGGTTAGATATTAGGAAAGACTTTCTGTCTAGGAGGGTAGTAAAACATTGGAACAAGTTACCCAGAGAGGCTGTGGAATCTCCATCCCTTCAGGAGGTTTTTAAGTTCTAGCTGGACAAAGCCTTGGCTGGGATGATCTAGTTGAGGATGGTCCTGCTTTGAGCAGGAAAGCATGGTGAATCTGAGGGATACACGGCAGATTATATATAGATCCTTTGGATCCTGTCATGATTTCATGGCAAAAAGAAGTTGCTTGAACTGAACTCAAAGACACAAATACAGTTTTACCTCTAAGGTAAATAGAAGGTACTTCAGTACCTAACCGTGCTCTTGTTGAGTCCCTGAAAAAAACTTAATTAAAAAGTCAGGTTAATGTAAAAGGTGGGTAGGGCCTCCTCTCCTTGCTGCTTTTTGTGACTTAGTCTTAAGGGTAAACTGAAAGCATGGCAAACTATCTAAGCTGAAACTTTTGTACTAAATAAGTATTTAGTTATGATATATATGTGTATTTCCCCCAAAGGTTTCAAGCAATAAAATAACCACTAAGCTAACTGAGGTTAGGAAGGAATTTTGCACAGGAGCAGGCTATTATATATTTGCCCTTTATGGGTGCGTCCAGATGAGCGTGCATGCGCACTTTGCCGCACCTCAAAGGCTTTTGAGGCAGCATAGAATGCACGTGGAGCATATGAAAGGGTTCTCTGTGCTGCATATTTGCAGCGCAGAGGCAAAATTAGTTACCGGGAACTCCCCATATCTTAAAAAAAAAAAAAATGCAGCAAAAAAAAAAGCGGGGTGACACACATGGCTGAAGCATGTGCCACCTGAAACTAGGGCCTAATTGGCTAGAGCCACATGCCAACTGCCAGCCCGGATCACTGCCAGATTGCAGCTGCTGCAGACCTGGGAGGCCCCCAAGACCCTAGGTAAGGCTGCTGGGGCCAGCCCAGGTGCTGGCCCCAGCCTCCCTATCCTACCTAGGTTAATCTGCCCCACGCAGGGGCATGTGCCACTGCTATTTGTCCCCAGGGAAACGCACATGTGCGCTTGTCTGGATGTTCCCTGAGATGAATTTTGCCTCCCTTTCAAACTTGACAATAGACCGTCGTTGCAAACAAGATAGTGAACTATTACTATCTTGTTTGCACCAAAATGCACAATTGGTTATGTTTTGGGAATCTCTATCTTCCTTCTCTGCTACGGAGCATCTTTGATAGTTCACTGTCTTGTGTTATGTCTACATCACAAGCTCAGACATACTTCAGTGTTCTACACACTGCTTCCTGAGCTAAATGCAATGTCTGTGTGGTCAAGCCACACTACAGGTCTAATTAGCTCTGCTGAGAATCAGTGCTCCTTACCCTACCCTCAGCAAACATGGCTAGACTGCTTCTGGAATGGGGGATAGTAGTGTATGTGGAGCAGTGTTGTGAGCCTGAGCATATTAATGTGGTTCCCTCTAAGAAATAATGGATGCAAGTGCTATGTACATTATTTTTGGCTTGCTACAGTTCTTATTCTGGTGGGGCCTACTGTTCTACAATATTGTGAAAGTGATAGGGCCTTTTGATTAAAGTGAAATTAGGCTTAATAGACAAACCAAGCTATACTTCTATCTGTCTGAACTGGATCCAAACATCTAGTTTGAAGAGTTCACAGTAGTCAAGAATTCCTCCAATCTCATTCCTTGTACATGTTCTGCGCAGTGAATTTGTGTCTCCTTTTCCATTAGCAGCCAGTAGATACTACTGAACTTTCCCATCACAAGAACTTAGATAATCCTGTTACACAGCTCAGAATCTCTACCATGGGCTTCTGATGATATGATGCATGGCCTGAGTCATGTGGTATTATATAATTTGCTCACAACACAGCCTCCCAGAGCACTTGCTATTGTAGGGGTGGGATAGGAACTCTGTAGGTCAGCCACAGCTTTTTCCTGCCATTCTTCCACCATGGAAGAGTGAAGGATGAAGATATATTAATGCTATTAAATGATTTGGCTATTTGGGAACTGTGGTGGAAAATGTGACTTCTAACAAATCCTTGTCATCCTCATCAGAATTACAGGGGGTACTCAGGACCTGTTGAATGCATGGGGAAGGTATCACAGAGGCCAAAGAGGAAGGGAATTGAGAGAGAGTAAGCAAGCAAGCAAGCATGAATTTCATGAGGATGGAATGTGTGTGTGTGTGTGTAGAGGTATTACAGTCTGAGTAAGCAAGTCTTTGGTACTAAGCCTAACTGAACTTCACACTTTAAGGTTTGACCATCGCTAGGGGGCACTGTATAATTAATCCTAATGGAAATTCACAACAGCCAGCAAATTCACTGCAAAAACTGAAGCTCCATCTTTAACATCCCTTGTGTCATTGTATTTCCTCACACATAATACTTCAGATCATAGCAAGATGAGCAGCAGTATCAGGCGCAAAGATAAAGACAAACACCTGTCCTCAAAGTGTCTGTCTCTAATGGCTAATGGGGTTGTGTGTGAGTATGTTTAAATGAAAGACATGTTGATTACTGGGAAATCAAAGATGAGGACTCTTAATGGACTGTAGGAGTTTTAAAAAGTACATAAACATGACAAAAAAGAATGGAAAGGAAATGATTGTACTTAATGAGCTAGAAATGATTCAGTTGAACAGATGGATCATGATAATTTGGCAACTCAAGGAACATAAGAGGGTCATTTTAAAGAAAAAATAAAACAAAAATCCTCCACTTAGAATTTCCAAGATGAGACAATAATATTATTAAAATCATATGTACCATAATTTTCACACACTTCTTTATTATGATATATGAACACATGCACTATATCCAGGAAGGCAGCTAGAAAAATATCTGTCAATGTCTCAAGTTGCAGCACAGTTTACAACCTAGTTTTGCAATGGTTGTTGTTTGGATTTTCCTTCTTATTGCAGTCTGCAGAATCATGCCCCAAATGAATGCCTGACAATTTCTTCATTAAAGTAGCTCATTTTCACATTTGCTGCAGTAAATGTTATACACCTTTCTGTTTCCAGTCTTTTGTTTGTTTTGTTCTGTTTCCATTCCTCCTCATTGTCAGCATTTACATATACGTAATTATTATGATCATTTCCATTGTTGGAGGTGGAACTGCTGAGTTTGTGCAATGGAAAAGAAATACGATTTTCCTGGATATGCTATTGCATATGATACTTGATAGGTCCTAAGTCCTTAATATCTCTTTTTTTATACTTCCAATTTTCCACCCATAACTAATTCCAAATGCAAATATTCAAGGGCACAAGATGGCATATCGATGTTTATATGTCTGCTTTCCAGGCACGGGCAGGTAGTTGAATGTCTGTGTGCTATCTCTTGTGTCTACAAGTATGTCAAAAAACTGTTCTTATACTAACCAACATGTGAAAAAGAGAGCGGCAGAAGATCTCATTAAAAAAGACAGTACTTCATTTATGTCATTGGCATACTTCATTTTTTCCTTATATGAGCTTTCTGTACATTTTTCAATGACCTTCCATCCCTCATGCTTTCAGTGTCTAGTGAAGAGGTGATAGAAAAGGCAGTACCACTGCTGACAATAACATGATGCTGTTTTGAACAGTTGTGAGCACTTTTGTGACACTTACTGTGCCCTATAGCTATGTCAGATGGTATTATTTAACTGTGACTGTCTAATCCACTTTTCTGTCTTGCTGCTGTGCAACAATGGGAATGTCATACATTTTTTTACCTTCTCCTGACCCTAATTATTCATCACTGAGACTGGTTGAAATAATGGCCCTGTGGGCTACCAAGTGTCTCTCTCTCTCTCCTTCCCCTCCCTATTCTCTTCACCCCCTCTCCTGAGATATCTTTCAGTTGCTAATGCAGCTGCTTCTTGCTCTTCTAACTGGAGATGTGGACTTGTCTTAGAAGCTAATAAATGTCCACTTATTAGACTTATCTGATACCGATTCCCTCCCCTTCTCCTTCTGTTTTCCCCTCAGCAGAAAACAATAATGACACACTAGTCCACAGTGGGTGCATCTACATTAGACACTTATTGCACAGTAGCATTGCTGGGCACGAACCATGACACAGAGCTACCATGTAGCAGTAACGAGCTACTATGGAGTCAGCATCGCTAGGCAACCATACTGGGTTGCTACTGAGCAGTGATACTGGTTAATGCGCAGTGGGCAGCTTGTGTAGATGGGTCCAGTCTGTTTTTATCATCCAGGATCTTCTTGAGCCATGTTTCTTTCTTCATTTATTCAGTGTAGTTGGCTGCTTAAGTAAGGCAGTAGAGGTTTTTCTTTTTGTTTACAGGGTTTTTATTTTGTGTTTTGGAAAAGACACTTTGTGTGCTATACAAAAGCTGTCATTGTTCCCCTGGCTTTCTCTCTTCTAGGGCTCCCAGTAGCTGTCTCTGTGCTTTCTTTTGCTCTGCATTTCAAGCTTCAGGCACCTCTCCAGTCACCAAGAACCATATTACTCCCTTTCAAAATCTGGAATTACATCACTGAATCTGGAGCCATTCCCAAAGCTTGTAAAGCCTTTACAGCTGTTTTTGAATTGTGAGCTTTCTGAGGACTTCTTTCAATTTCCCTCCTGCCCTCTTGTCTGCTTCTGTTCACCTAGACTTCCCACTCTTGCTACCCCTGGGATTTGCGTTTACGGTTTGCATCCCTTGAGTTTTCTGTAGGAACATCTTCCACAAGCTGACTGGCATGGGAAAGAGGCAGAAAATTATCTGATCTAGGTCAGTGCTTGGCAGTGGCATTCTGAATTCTAGCATAGCACTGCCAGGTGCCTAATGCCAGCCAAGTACGCACAGAAAATGGGCAACAAATATTTATTTTGTGTCTAAAGGCTCAAACCTTTGAATAGTTCATTCTCATCCCCCTACTCGAAGACGTCACTTTTGAACCTTTTTTCTTGCTTACAAAAAATGAATGAGAACATGAAAGGTCCTGCTGTCTCACATTGTCCGTTTCTTTGTGGAGAGGCATCCATCTGTCTTTCTCCCTCTCTCGCTTTCTTTTTAGAAGCCCGTGGGGACAGAGACTGAGTTTATTCTGTGTTTGTACAGCACCTACTGCAGTGGGTTCCTTTTCTGTGATTGGAGCTTCTAGGTGCTACAGGAATTAGTTGTGTAAATAATGGATTTACTTTGGTTTTCTGGCAATTTAAACAAAAAAATTGGGGAATTCTAGTTGAACATCAGACAATTTTGAAAATATTCTGGTAAATCAGAGCTGAAGAGAAATCTATTTTAGGTTTTGATTCAGTAAATGTAAGATATGAAAAGTCATGTTTCTGATTTAAAAAAAAAAAGAAGTATCACAATGTAAAATCAGTTTCAAACTACAATATTGAAACACTGAAAAGTATAAAAAACAAAAAGCTAGATTTTTTCAGGGTTTTTTCTCCTAAAATGTAGATTTTGATTAAATCAATATGAATTTGAAAAAAGTCATGATGTCACAGAATCTGCATTTTTCCTTAAAAAGGTTTTGGTTGAAAATAGTTGCCCAATCCTAACAATAGTAAAAATAATGATGAATAGTGGAGATTTAGCAGAATGAGGAGACTACAAGTATTATAAGTTGATTCCACAACATACTTTCTATGGTACCAGTGTCTGTATTATTATCTATCATATTTACTTGAACCTAAGTTGACCCTGAATTTAAGACAGCCTCAATAATTAGATTCCAAATATGGAAGATGTATAAATGTTATAATTTTCCAGGCATAGAATCTAATTATTAAAGGGTTGTGTTTCATAGTTTCACAGAAGTAGGGTCAGAAGGGACCTGAGCAGATCATCAAGTCCGACCCCCTGCCATGGCAGGAAAGAGTACTGGGGTCAAACGACCCTGGCGAGGTGTTCATCCAGCCTCCTCTTAAAGACCCCCAGGATAGGAGCCAGCACCACTTCTCTTGGAAGTTGGTTCCAGATTCTAGCTGCCCTGACTGTGAAGTAGTGCCTTCGGATGTCTAGTCTAAACCTGCTCTCTAACAATTTGTGGCCGTTATTCCTTGTTATACCAGGGGGTGCTAGGGGAATCAAGGTCTCCCCCAAACCCTTCTGGTCCCCCCTGGTGAGTTTATAGACGGTCACCAGGTCCCCCCTCAGCCTTCTCTTGTGAAGGCTGAACAGGTTCAGGTCCCATAGCTTATTGTAGGGTCTGCCCTGCTGTCCCCGGATCATGTGAGTGGCCCTCTGGACCCTCTCAATGCTGTCCACATCCCTCCTGAAGTGTGGTGCCCAGAACTGGATGCAGTACTCCAGTTGTGTTAAATGTGTCCCTCCCCTTAGTCCCACTGGTAAGCAGTGAAAGCAGTGGTTGGGGGAGTCAGATGGCTAGCAGGGTCAGGAGGCTGGTAGGGTTGGGTTGCCTCCTTGCCCTCTGCCACCCCCCACTTCTTCCCTATGTAGTTTTCCTGCCCCCCTCCCTCACTGGCACCTCCATACCTCCAGCTCCCCACAGCCTCTGCCCCTCCCCTTCTACTCTCCATAGTCTCTGCCCCTTCCGCTCCCTAACACCCTTACAGTCAGATGCTGCTTGGGTTCTGTATCCTCCTGAAGCACAGCGCATGGAAGCACCACCCCTGCCAGCAATGCAGCAGCGTTGGTGCTGCTGACTAGCTGGGCAGGGGATGGAATTTCCATGTGCTCCATGCCTGGGAGGGAATCCAGCCTGACCTTGAGCCAAGCTGTGCATGACAGAAAGTGGGGGAAAGGAGGGAGTATAGGAGAAGCTGCAAAGGGCATGTGGAGGTGGGAGCAGGAGCCTGCAGTGGGTCTGACTCTGGCCCTGAGCCTGGTTCACAGCCAGAGTTAAAGCCACAGCAGCCACCTGCCTTCGCTCTCCTAATGCCCCACACCCCTTTGTACACAAATCGAAGATGAGGGACTTTTTTCCCCATGCTGATTGAGGCGGGGGGAAAGCTTGTGTTAGATTTGAGTAAATACAGTACTTATTTGTATTATGGCAGACCCTGGGATCCCATTGTGTCCCATTCTGTAGGTCAGTGGGCACCAGCCTTTTTGGCAGATGTGTCAAAAATTCACCCTGTCTCTCCCCAGGTTCCTGTCCGACCCCCTTCCTAGCATGATCTGATGTTCCACTTTCTGTTTCCAGCCCTGTGCTCCCTGCCTGACCTGCTGCGCTGCTTTCTGCTTCCTTCCCTGTGCTACCTAATAGATTTGCTGCTTTGCTTTCTGATTACTGCCCTACCTGCCACTGGCTGTCCCATCCTTAATCTACTGTATGCCATACACAGGCTGCCTGTGCCACAAGTTGGCCAACCCTACCATAGGTAATGCCCTTTCTACAAAAAACAATGACAGGTACTATACATAGATAATATTGATACTGAAATGTATGGGCTGGCTGGTATGTGTGTGTGTATAAAATCATATGTGGATGGATAGATAGATAGATAGATAGATAGATAGATGTTAGGGTCGGAAGGGACCTCAGTAGGTCGCTGAGCCTGTCCCCTGCCCTGGGCAGGAAACAGCGCTGGGATCAGATGACCCCAGCTAGGTGCTTGTTCAGTCTCCTCTGGAAGGTCCCCAAGGTAGGGGAGAGCACCACCTCCCTTGGAAACCCATTCCAGATTCTGGCAACCCTAAATATGAAAAAGTGCTTTCTAATGTCCAACCTAAATCTGCTCTCTGCCATTGTTCCTAGTTACTCCAGGGACTGCCCTAGTAAATAGAGCATCTCCTATTCCCTGCTGCCCTCCCTTAATGAACTGATAGGCATCCACAAGATCATCTCTCAGCCTTCTCTTACAAAGGCTGAAGAGATCTAGGTCCCTCAGTCTCTCTTCATAGGGCCTTGCCTGCAGGCTTCTGACCATATGAGTGGCCCCCTCTGAACTCTCTCAAGATTCTCTGCATCCCTCTTGAAGTGCGGCACCCAAAACTGATTGCAGTACTCCAACCATGGCCTGACCAGTGTCGCGTATACAGGAAGCATCACCTCCCTGGACCTGTTCATCATGCATCTGCTAATGCATGATAAAGTACGGTTAGCCTTGTTGATCACTTTGTCACACTGATGACTCATGCTCATCTTGGAGTCAACTGTGTATGACTCCAAGATCCCTTTCCACTCCTGTGCTGCTGAGAAGGTCATCCCCCAGCCTGTAAGTGTGTTGGTGGTTCTCTTTGCCCAGGTGCAGCATTTTTCACTTATCTTTGTTGAACTACATCCTATTTCGTTCTGCCCATATTTCCAACCTGTCCAGATCCACCTGGATCTGTTCCCTACCCTTTAGTGTGCTAACCTTGCCCCATAATTTGGTATCATCTATGAACTTGGACAGGGTGCTCTCCATGCCCTTGTCCAAGTCACTGATAAAGACATTAAATAGCACCAGTCAAAGGACTGAGCCTTGCGGCACCCCACTGCCCACATCTTTCCAGGTCAATATCGACCCATTCACGTCCACTCTCTGGGTGCAACCCCTAAGCCAATTTGCCACCCACCTGACCATGTAATCATCTACATCACAGCCGGTCAGTTTATTTATGAGAACAGAATGTGATACAGTATCGAAGGCCTTCTTAAAGTCTAGGTAGATGACATCTACCTCGACTCCTGTGTCTAAGCATTTTGTGACCTGGTCTTAAAAAGAAACAAGGTTAGTCAGGCAGGATCTACCTGCAATAAACCCATGCTGATTTCCTTTCAGCATTATTTCCCCTGCTAGGCTCCCACAAATGTGATCCTTAATGATTTTTTCCAGAGTTTTCCCAGGGACAGAAGTGAGACTAACTGGTCTATAGTTTCCTGGTTCCTCCTTCCTCCCCTTCTTGAAAATAGGGACCACACTGATCCTTTTCCAGTCCTCTGGGACCTGACCGGAGCACCATGACAGCTTGAACAGCTGTGCCAGTGGCTCTGCTATGACACTGTCCAATTCCTTCAGCACCCTTGGATGAAGTTCATTCAGGCCTACTGATTTGAACACATCCAGCCCTTTTACTTCTTCACTAAGTCTGCCCTAACAGTTGGTGGGCTGGTGTCCCTCCTGTGTCTATGTATGATCCAGTTGGGAGATTTGTCTTGGTCTGTGTCTAGGAATACAGATGCAAAAAACTCATTGAAGAGATTAGCTTTGTCCCCCACCTCTGTCACTAACTGCCCTAGTTTGTCTTGTAGGGGACCTATGCTACCCTGTGCCTTCCTTTTGCTCCCTATATACCTGAAGAAGGATTTTTTTTTGTCCTTAAGTTTTGTCAAGGGCTGGGCAAGGGGTGCAGCAAGCTGCAGCCCTCTGCAACACTCACCTGTGGTCAGGCAGTAGCTCTGCAAAGGGGACAGGCCAGGCAGAGACAGCTTGTGGCCTGTCCGGGTGGGCACGAAAGGCCTGCTGGGCTCCTGGACACAGAACAGGCATTCCTTTAAGTTGCCCAGTGTGCATGTCCCAAGGCACAAAATGGCTTCAGGCTTTTATACCCTGAAGCTAGGGGCTGCCAGGAGGCACCCCAGTCCTGGAGCAGGAGAGGTGGCCAGCCAGGAGCCCTGGGCTCAGACCCACCACCTGTTGCTGGGCAGACCTGGCAGTAAAGTTAGTGCCAGATCGCATCTACATGTGTGTTACTGAGCATTAACTAATCGCGACTAAGTTTGATACTTGTATTTGCAGGTATCAAATTTAGTTGTGGTTAGCCTAAGTTAACGTGCAGTAAGGGAGCACATGTGTAGAAGCATGCCCATACTGCACAGTAACTTGGGCTAAGGCACATTAACATTTCTTGTGTAGACCTGCCCAAAGAGAACTTCCTGCCTCCAGAAATCACACTTACCCACACAACGCCATAAAACAAAGTTGACAGAATGAAGGCAAGGGGAGTATTTCAATGGGCTTTGCATCATACCACTAAATGATAATAGTGCTTAAGATGAGCCATTTTCTGCTTCCTGCTGCTAGCTTAACATTTATTCTAAAAGTGATATTTTACACTGCGTTTGTGCTCCACAGTTCTCCCTTGAAAAGAACCGAACACTTATTTCTTAAGTGGCTGACTGACCAACTGGGGAAATTTGTTCAGCTCAAATGAAATTTCCTCTCCCAGGCCAGATACAGACATTACACTTTTACCAGTATAAGTGATTGGAAACATATATATACCTAACAGAACAGAAGTTCAGCACACAAAACTAGTCTATACCTGTAACAGAACAGAAGCACACATATGTTAGTTTAAAATGGTGGAATCTGGTCTAAGATTTGCCCCCTCCACCCACCCCCCCCTCCAACCGAAAGGCGAAAGGTATGTTCTGTTCACTACCAGTCTCAACTATGCCTCTTATAGAAAACCGCATAACTTAGATCAGTTCTGCCTTTGGCTTTTTGAATGTCTGTTCCTAGGCCCAAAATTTATAGTTCCATGGATCTTGGTATGTATACTTGTGTGGTAGATGGGATTTTCTTTTTGAATTAAACCTTCTAAAGGTCATGCCAATAAATGTGACAGCAATGAAAACCAGGTGGTGTTTAGTGTTCTGTCCCACAATCTGACTGGAGAGAGAGCTCGTATATTGTACTTATTGTTCACTGTGCCCTGTCTTCACTTCAGCATATGGCATTTTTTGATCCTAGGCTGCACCATTCTGTTATGGCATCAAGCCACTGCCTGCACAGTCTGCCTCCTGGCTGCCTGCCCACCACCAGGCTAAAGTGCATGGTTCTTAGCAGGTGGTCATCCTTCCTCTGGATGATGTGTCCAGACAGCTGGAAATTCCTCCTTGTCCCTGCATCTCCTTCATAATCTTTTTTCTGATCATCTCATTCTTTTAAAGTCTATTAGGTATTTTTAATATAAATTAAGTCTATTTTAAAAAGTTTATTATTTTCTAGACGTGAGGCTCAAATCTGCCTTTACTCAAGGTGAATGCAAAGCAAAAAAAGCATGTGTTATACAAAATGACAACATTTAAAAGGGCTTTTTGCCTAAGTAAAAATTACATCTAAGCAATCACCAAACTTTTTTACATCCATTTTTTTCTACATATATTAAAACTGGGTTCTTTTAAACATACTAGCAGATACCAGAAACTCTAGCATAATTTTTTTTTTCCAAAAGGCAAGCTGCACTACACAGCTCAATACATTTTGGTTGCCCTGCCCTTGATTACTTGAGGGAAAGCAAAGCATATTTGAATACAGATATTCTATTTGTAATCCTTTCCTTTGTCTAATACATGTGCTGAAAATGTACCCCACCAAAGAAATGATAAACTGTCTGTGGGCCTGGGGACAATTCAGAATGAGTTCCTCAGGCCCTCTGGCGGGGAAGGGACTGGTTGCTTGGGTTCCAACCAACATTGATTAGTGTCCAAGCAAATAAGTAGAAATATCAACTGCCTAAAACAGAAATGCATTCCAAAAATCTTCAGCAATTGTTGTTATGGTGGCATAGTAATGAAAAGTGGGTGAAGTTAACTGGTCTGTCCAGGGATTGTAGATTTTAATGCCAACTTCAAAAGAGGTTGATGTAGGGGTAAAGTAAAGCAAATAACTGAGCTTGGGCTTGCATGCAACTCTCAGAACCAAAAAAAAAATGTTTAGCAAACTGAAAAGCTGAAAAAAAATTGTAATCTGGGGTTAAAGACTGATTGAGCTTTTTAATTTTTAAATTGAAATATATTCTTAAATGAAAGGTTTCAAACAAAATAATCATTTTGTTTTTGACTGAAGTCATTAGCTGATATAGATATAGAATCGTAGAAAAATCAGGCTGGGAAGAGACCTCCAGGAGTCACCTTGACCAACCCCCCACCAGGCACAGGATCGTCCCAATTGAAATCATCCCATATAAACCCATTGCCTAACCTATTAGTAAAACTACTCACTCAACCCTGACACACATTTGTAAAATTGTTCAATCAATTAGAATTTTTAATATTTGACAAAATAGTGTTGTGTTAAAAATTTTACCCAAATCTAATTTGGGAGGGGGAAGGGTCAGTTGAGTCACCAAGATCAAAATCTAGCCTTAAAAGCTTTCATTATATATTTCTTATTTAATTAATACAAATATGAAATTATTAGTTTACTTGGACACAGTCAAGATTGCCAATGATGTCACTTGTTAGTTCTCCTAGCTTCTGTTTTTGCAATTTTGGGCCTGTTTTTTTTAATTATTATTATTATTTCTTTCCTGGAAAAGAACTAGTCATCTCAATAAACGTGGAACTACAAAATAGTTCACTTTTAACCTTTCCAGTAGCCAGGTTTGGGGCCTGTCCTTGTTTTTTTTCCTACTTATACTCTGAATTTGACTTATCAAGCAATGTCAGACTTTATTTACTAAGTACTTGACGGAGATAAATAAAATACTTGACAGGCTCTAACTGATAAGAATTTTGAAAGCTTCACTTTAAAAATGAATGAAGTGAAGATGGAAATGGAAGACATGGAGATAACAATTGACAGACAGAGGCTATTCCAATGGAGAATAGCTAAGTCTGTAGAACATTGTGAAATTGAGTTTATCACCTGGAAAATAAAGTTAGAGTAAGAAATATCAGGTGTGGAGACTGGAGAAGCTCAGTTAATCTTTTGAGAGTGGATTCTGAGGGGCAGGAGATGGATATCTTTCAACCTTGTCTAACATATGTTATGTGCCACATGTCACGGCAGTAGTAATGTCAGTTAGACAGTATCCTGATATTGTACTTGTAGAATGTATTATTGGCTCTATATAGACAATCTGAGCTTCAAAATGAAGTGGTTAACCTTACATTACAACTAGTCTGGTTTTAAGTCATTCAAAATGTTCAGAGTCTAATTTTCAAATCATGTAAATTGCATAGTTTCAATGACTTCACTGGAGTTTGATCCACTGATGTTCTAGTCCAATACTTAATATGAATAATAAACACATGTACAACTTTTAAGTAAGCCAGATCATGTACCTGCTTTATATTATAGCATCAAATTGAAGGTTCATTTCATGGGGGATTGAATTTTTGTATTTCTCCTATCTTAAAATACTACATAGGTTCTGGGTAAGAAGCTCAGCTACAGGTGGACTGTGTAAAATAGCTGTTATTCAAGCATTGAAGAATCCTTATTTTCCATAATGTGGACTCTCACTGCTTTGCCTCTTATTTTTAAGATCTACTGAGCCCATCTATCAGACTAGACAATACACTAAGTTAGTACTGCAATTAATATGTCCGATTTAATTTTGCTTATTTTGGAATATCATGCACATTTCTATCTGGAAGATACTGGTTTCAAACTTCAGTATTATTTCACATATGAGACAACTGAGACAGAGCTGGGGAAATAATAAATCTAGACCAAAAGCATCTATGAAATAAGGGCTATCATGTTTTCGGGAGGAGTGATTTCAGTCTTCAGTGATTTCTGGGCCAGGATGAAGAAAGATGGAATTTAAAGCCAGAGAGTACTACGAACTGTCACAGCTATACCAATCAAACCTTTCTGTAATATGCTTTTGAGCACTGAAGACTCGAGCTTGTTAGAGATTACATAATACTTGTCTAATTAATTGCACGGCAGTCAGGTTTGGAAACAGATCATTCATAATCAGCGTGTTTGGAGATTCAAAACAACAACTGGATATTATTACAAACCAACAATATTTTGAAGTGTTCAAGGAATGTCATGCATATTTTTCTTGAATTCATTTTACTGATATGGCATGTGTAGTCTCTATGGGTTCCTATAGATGTGTGAGGAGCCTGCTCTGAGATGGTGGAAATCCAGTGCATCGAAGCAAACTTGATTAATTGGGTCTGCTGGAGCACAGAAAGTGACGTGCTCTGGCAGCCTTCCGCGTCACATGTATCAGCATCCCTGTATGTTCCTGTGCTGAAAAAAATGATGATGGGGCACTTTGAAATAAAACACATTCAATGGGCTTTAGTTCAAAGTGCCTCACCACCATTTCTTTAGTGTGGGGATGCACAGGAATGCTAATACACAGGATGCATGTGTGCTTTTAATTAGCATTAGCTTTTAATTAAAGTGCCCAGCACCATGCCCAAAACACATGTAAAAGTACTGTACATCTGGGTAGCCTTAAGCTGTCTTTAACATTATCATTATTATGTCTGTATGCATTATTGTAGTAATAGGGGTGTAGGTTGTAGCCGTATTGGTCTAAGGACATAGGCAGACAAGGTTCTTTGGGTGAATTTGATATCTTTTATTAGACCAACTAAATAGTTGGAGAACAATATTTAAGCAAGCTTTCGGGTTCAAAAACCCTTCGTCAAGCTAAGGAAGTTTCAGCAGTTGGTGTGTGCACTTCCTGGATGAAGTGAAAAGTAAAGAAGCCAGAGGCTGGGGGGGTATGCATACAAGACAGGCAGTCAGTGAAGATGTAGATTGAGGAGTCAATGGGTGAGAGACAGGCTGGGGAGGAGGGGGAAGAGAGAGAAGGGGGATGAATAGTGGAGAGGTACCTGGGGAGTCAGATGTCAGGCAGGTTATAATGTGTCATAAATCCAATATTTAGTCCATGATTTTTAGTATCCAGGAGGTTGATGAAGTGGAGTTCATAGGCTCATCTCTGGGAAGCGTTTTGTAAGTTTCCTTTGAGGATCCTCTGAACTGTTACACACCTCCCCCTTCAGTTCACTAGTCCTTCTAATGAGAGGGTACCAGGGAACCTGTACGGGCCCCACTGTCCTTGCAAGCAGAGAAACCAACAAAACGGGAAACAACAAGAAAAAAAACCCACCAAACAGTCAGACAAGACAAACAAAAGAACAAGGAAGAGTCCTTCTCAAGCTTGTATCTTCACTCAAGTTCTAACAGGTAAGCCTTGATGTTGCCTTATGTGCTGTCTGGGCAAGAAAGGAAGTCCACGTTCCCGCTCCGTCTTCCTACAATGCTTTACTGTGAAATAAAAGGGTTGTAAGGCCAGGGACCACCTCATCAGTCTAGCATGATCTAGCTTGGTTGTCCTCAGCACAGTGGGGCATGGTCAATGATCAATATAAATTCTCTCCCTAGGAGATAATAACGGAAAATTCTATTCTCCACCGTATGGCTAAACACTTCCACTCAATTGTAGAGTAGCACGTTTCTGCAGGACTTAGTTTCTTACTAGCAAAAGCTATGGGCCTTTCTTCACTCTCATCCTTTTGGAAGAGGATTGCCCCTATAGCTACTCCTGAAGCATCCATCTGTAGGTAGAATTTCTTCTGAAAATCCGGAGTATATAAAACTGGATGTTGGCACAAAGGTTCTTTAATTTCATCAAAGGCATGAAGTGCTTTTGGGTTCCACTGTACTGGGTTTCAACGTCCTTTGGTTAGTTCTATTAAGTGGCCCGCCTTCTTTGAAAACCCTGGGATAAACCTTCAGTAGTAATTAGTGAACCCCAGGAATGATCGCAATTGTTTGAGTGTCTTTGGCAAAGGATGTTGTCATATGGCCGCCACTTTGTCTGCTACCGGTTTTGTGACTCCTTGGCCGACTATGAAACCTAGGTACTGTATCTCCCTTTTTCCGAGTGTACACTTCCTGGGATTGGCCGTGAGTCCTGCTTGCTTTAGTTCTGTCACTTTCTGGCATAGGTGTTGACAGTGTGTCTCCCAGTCTTGTGAGACGATGGTTATATCATCAATGTACACTGCAGCATAACCTTGGTGTGCCGTTGGCAACTGATCCATCAACTGCTGGAAAGATGCGGCTGCCCCGTGAAGCCCGAATGGCATCTGTTTAAACTGGTACAGACCCCAAGAAGTGCCAAAGGCCATTTTCTCGTTATCGGCGTCTGCCATAGGAATCTGCCAGTAGCCCTTGGTCAGGTCCAGGGTGGATATACTGAGCTTGGCTGACTTTCTCCAGCATGTCATCCATTTGTGGCATTGGAAAAGTATCAAACGTTGCAATTTTGTTTAACTTGAGGTAGTCAATACATAAATGTATTGAACCATTGGGTTTGGGCACCACAACCATGGGACTTTTCCACAGAATCCGGGATTCCTCAGTAATTCCCAGTTTTTTCATCTGATCAATCTCTTGTTTTACTGCTGTCCAGAGGTGATGAGGTAATCTTCTCCAGTGATTACATATCACCTGACCTGGGGGGTGTTAAAATCTGGTGATTAACACCCTTTGCTATACCTGGTACCTCTCTGAACATGTCATGGAATTCTAGGACCAAGGTCTTCAAATCTTCCCATCGTTTGATGTTTAATTGGTCATCAATCTCTGGATTACTACGAGAGTCTGCTAGGCCCTGAGGTATGGTTACTTCACCTTCATCCAATTAATTTACTTCTTTCATCAACCACCCATCTTGCTGGTGCCATTTCCGTAGTATGTTGATATGGTAAACCTGTCTCTTTTGAGTGGGTGTGGCCTGGAGGACCTCGTAGTTGACTGGTCCCATGTGCCTCATTACCCGAAATGGTCCTTGCCATCTAGATAAGATCTTGTGAGAGTTATCTGGAAGTAATACTAGTACCCAATCTCCAACTTGTAGTTCTTTCTCTGTAGTTTGGGTGTCATAATGTTGCTTCTGTTTTTCCTGGCATTGAGTCAAATTCCTCTGAGCTACCTCCTTAGCCTTTCTTAATCGTTCTTGGAAGTTGATCACTACTTGGGGTAAGGTCGTATTACCATCTTCTCTTTTCCATTCTTCACAAATGAGATAAAGAAGTCCTCATGGATTATGACTGTAAACTAATACAAATGGAGCATACCCAGTAGAGGCCTGTGGAGCTTGCCTTATGGCAAAGAGTAGGGGAGGTATCATAGCATCCCACTCCTGGGGGTCCCCCTGAATGCAGGCCTGAATAATCTCTTTTAAGGTTCAATTAAAGCACTCCACAAGGCCATTGGTCTAGGGGTGATAGATGTATGTATGTAGTTGTTTAATCCTCAAGACTCGGCAGACCCCCTTTAGGATTTTAGACATAAAGTTCTTCCCCTGATCAGTAAGGATTTCACTAGGGATGCCTACCCAAGCAATCCACTTCAAGAGAGCCCCAACTACTGCCATTGTTGTTTCTGATCTCAGGGGAACTGCTTCTGGGAAGCAAGTAGCATAATGATAATTACCAAAATAAATTGATACCCTGATCTGCTTCATGGAAATGGTCCTGCTACGTCCAGAGCAATCTGATTAAACAGATGTCCCACCAGGGGCATAGATATTGGGGGTACTGTCATGGGTTTTACCCCCCTGTCTTTTGACACTTGGGGCATTCAGCACACAACCTCTCTACCATTTTGTAGAGGCCTTGCCAGAAGACCCATCGCTTCAGACGCACTTCCGTTTTATCTCACCCTAAGTGCCCACCCATAGGGAGTGTGTGGGCAATCTGAAGCAGAGCTTCCCAATATTTGTGAGGGATAAGGATTTGGCACCTCTCCTCCCCATTTCCTTGATTCTGTATCTGATACAGGATGCCCCTCCTTACCTCATATTTTGGGCTCTGTCTGGCCTTCTGCAGATCCACTATCTCCCCTTCATCTTTAGCCAGTTGAGACAGGCACACATTCTGGAATAGGGGTTCTTGTCTTTGTTCTTCCTGAAAATACCCCTCACCTATAAGTTGTTCTATATCAAGGTTTTCCTGTCCATCCTCTTTTGGGTCCCTGAAGCAGGCCATTCTAGAGTCTCTCTCCCACTTACCACCCCTCTTGGTGATAACTCTGGCAATTACTTCCTCCAGATGAGGCCAATCCACTCCTAGGAGCATAGGACATGGTAGTGTTTCAGCAAGGCCAACAGCAATTTCTTCAGTGCGACTGAGTACAGTGAGTTGGATCTTCCTGCACTCATAAGTGTATGAAGCCCCATGAATACAAAGCATGTTCACCAGGCTTTCCAGAATTCCTAGATGAGCGGGAAAGAGCTCTGCCCATATCATCGACTGTGAGCAACCAGTATCAACCACCGCCGGTATGATGGTGTCTCCTAATTTTACCTTGACCATTGGTTTATTCTGTCGGCCTGGACCCTTGTGTCTGCTGAAGCTACAATCCATTTTTTCATCATGGGTGTTCTCAATGGAACTTTCAGTCTGTGTTCTTCACAGGCAGAACCGGGAGATGTGTCCTTTCTCCCCACATCTGTAGCAAATCATATCTCTAGGTTCCCAGCTTCTAAGTACTCATCCAGAATTCTGGGTATTTTCACCAGTCGTGACTGGCTGGGTGTGCCTTGCTGAGTCCCCAATGCCTGAGCTCCTGGCCAATCTCTCTTAAGAGCTTTGCCCTCCCCTTCTGCAGCAGCATAGTCTTTCACCAGGCTTAGAGCTTCCTCCATGGTCTTAGGTTGATGTCTTCGCACCCATTGCTGAGTGTCACTATTAAGATTGGTCAAAAACTGTTCTAGGATTATAAGATACATCACTTCTTGAGGAGTACAAGTCTCGGGTTGTAACCATCGCTTTGCCAGGTCTCTTAGTATCTGAGCTAAAAGACAGGGCAGTGCCCCCTCAGGACCCACGGATCAAAGGGGACAAGAGGGCACAAAAGCCCCCTTGGCTCACCAAAAGCATGCAGGAACGTCTCCTAGCTAAAAAGGAGGTGTACACCCAATGGAAGGGAGGGGCCACCACCAGGGAGGACTATACCTCAGTTACTCGGGGCTGTAGGGAGGCGGTCAGGAAGGCCAAGGTGGAGATGGAACTGGGACTAGCTACCCAGATCAAGGACAACAAGAAGTCCTTTTTTAAATACATAGGGGGTAAAAAGAAGGTACCGAGTAACGTGGGGCCTCTGCAAGACACACTAGGAAATCTGGTCATTGCACCAGATGACAAAGCTAACCTATTCAACAATTTCTTTGCCTCCATTTTCCTGAGCAGGGATCAGGTCACTCCCCCCCC
>NW_005842106.1:1208873-1211022 GCF_000455745.1 Alligator sinensis
TGGTGTTGATGCCTACATGGTCAGATGGGTCACTAACTGGCTGGAGGGCCACACCCAGAGAGTGGTGGTGGATGGGTCTTATTCGACCTGGAAGGATGTGGGCAGTGGGGTTCTGCAGGGCTCGGTCCTCGGGCCTGCACTGCTCAACATCTTCATCAGCGACTTGGAGGAAGGGGTAAAAAGTACCCTGTTCAAATTCGCAGATTACACTAAGTTGTGGGGGGAAGTGGGCATGCTAGAAGGGAGGAATAGGCTGCAATCAGAACTAGGCAGGTTACAGAGGTGGGTGGATGAGAACAGGATGCGTTTCAACACTGACAAGGGCAAGGTACTGCACCTGGGGAGGAAGAACCTGCAGCATACCTACAGGCTGGGGAACTCCCTTGTCATCAGCACAGAGGCAGAAAAAGATCTTGGTGTCATTATTGATGCCAAAATGAACATGGGCTGACAGTGTGAGGGCGCGGTCAGGAAGGCCAACCATACCTTATCATGCATCCACAGATGCATCTCAAACAGGTCCAAGGAGGTGATCCTCCCCCTCTATGCGACACTGGTCAGGTCACAGTTGGAGTACTGCATCCAGTTCTGGGCCTCGCACTTCAGGAGGGATGTGGACAACATGGAGAGGGTCCAGAGGAGGGCCACTTGCATGATCAGGGGGCAGTAGGGCAGGCCCTACAAGGAGAGGCTAAGGGACCTGAATCTTTTCATCCTCCACAAGAGAAGGCTGAGGGGGGATCTAGTGGCTATTTACAAACTAGTCAGAGGGGACCCGAAGGCACTGGGGGAGTGCCTGTTCCCCCGAGCACTACCAGGAGAGACTAGAAATAATGGTCACAAGCTGACAGAGGGTAGATTCAGACTAGACATCAGGAGGCACTACTTCACTGTCAGGGTGGCTAGGATCTGGAACCAACTTCCAAGGGAAGTGGTGCTGGCTCCTACCCTGGGGGGCTTTAAGAGGAGGCTGGATGAACACCTTTCTGGAGTCATTTGACCCCAGTACTCTTTCCTGCCATGGCAGGGGGTCGGACTTGATGACCTGCTCAGGTCCCTTCCAACCCTACCTACTATGAAACTATGACCCTTCCAGGCTCAAAACTTTTGACGATAGGTCTTAGGGGAAATTTCCAATCTATATAATATGGCTGCTTTTACCTTCCGGTAATCTTTGTCCTCTACCCGGTTAAGGGCTCGGTAAGCTGCTTGTGCTGGTCCGATGAGAAGAGGGCCAATCCGTGCTGTCCAACTTCCTGGGTCCCATTTCGCAGCTGTTGCCGTCCTTCCAAAGGCCTTGAGATATGCCTCTACGTCATCATTTGGTGACATACAAGGTAACCTAGCACCATCTCCTTCTTGCCCCAGGGACATTTGTTGAGCCTCAATTTTTTTGCATAGGTCCTGCTGACAAGAGAAAAGATGGATTCATGCCTCTTGCTCTTGGGCACGTACTCACACCATCTCTTCCAGTTGCACTTGTTGTCCCTGGAGTAGTCTCAGGGTGATATTATGTGCCTGCTGCTAGTCTGTAGGGACTTGAGTATCCATGGATTCCATACTGCTTGGGGTGGCTTGAAAAAATATTCCTGGGGTAGCTGAAATTCAGTTCCTGGCCAATGCACCACTTTGTGAGTGGGTTGGGCAATCTTAGGTGCATCTCCCCCTCTGTACTCACCTGCCACGACTTGGATGAAGAAGAAAAAGGAAGGGGATTAGTGCCTTTTGATGAGGGAAATGAATAACTGCTGTCCCCATGTTATATACACAAAGTGTTAGTTTATTTTTTCAATTAAAGAGATATAGTAACCATAGTCTCATCAATTACTTCATTGATGAGGGCAGCCTGGACTGTAAATTTGAAGTTTTCACTGTAGAACACCCAGATACTTTGTAACTGATAGTTGCCGCCAATTGCCTCATTAGTGGGACGTGTCTGCCGCATCTCTCACTCCTTACAAGTGTCTCGTGCTGGGAGCAGCCCCCTGCAGCTCCCTCTCAGTTTATCTCACCGGTTTCAGTGTTACCACCTTTACAGCCAGTTCAGGGGTTGTATTAATTCCAGTCATACCCCATATACATCAAGGGACTATATCCCTCTCTCCTCAGACTCCCGGTAGATCCTCCTTCCAATGCCTTTAGCATTCCT
>NW_005842106.1:1211160-1214257 GCF_000455745.1 Alligator sinensis
TCCCATTCCTTTATCATTCCTGCATTCAGTAGTGCCATAGCTTATTTCCGAGGTGAACACTTTCTTTTGTACAAGACCTACTGAGCCTCCCAGAGTCCCGCACTCCCAGCGTCTTCCCAAGTTACTAGTCAGTCTAGTTGTTTTCTTCTCTGGAGTCTTGGAGACTCCCCATCCCTCTCCTTGTGACCAAAGGCAATCAGTGTTTCCCTGCTGCCGGCTTTTATGCCGGTTTTGGCAGGCTAATCACCCGATCCTCTCTTGGGTGTGTAAGTCCCTCCATCTGGCAGGGTTCATCTTTAGGTCAACCCTGCCTGAATTTTACCCAAGTGACAGGGCTCGTGCCTGAGCCCCTGTTACACCCTTCATATGAATCTTCTGAATAGTATGTCTTTATTTCACAGTGACTTAGGTGTACATTGTCCAGGGTTGCTAACTGTCCATACCTTTATACACAATCTATTAAAAAAAAAGGAAGGGGCCACTAAAAAACCTTGTGCATAAAAGAAAATTAGCTATCCATAAAAAAAACTAAGAAACCATGAGCTTGACTGAAGCTCCATCATAAGAATGAGGCTGGATGTGAGAAGTATTTAGCGAGGCACAGGCAAAGCAACTCCAACTTGTGTCTGAGTGGGAGCAAAGCACCCTGCAAGGAGCACTCTGTCAGGGCTTTATAACCCATGGGATCCTCTGTAGTCCCACACCCCCAGCCATGTACTGCTTCTGAATCTTTCTATGCTGCCTATAAGAATGCTTGCCTTAATGGTGGGCAGGGCTATGTGACCCTAGGCAGTTTGAGGCACTAGGCAAGACAAAAAAAGGGACTGTTATGGGCCCTTCTGACCTAGTGGTTAGGTATCTGAAGCCCTGGTACAGTCCAGATTGATTTCCTAGGAAATAGGGATATGGTAGGGTCCGCTGTCCAAACTTGAATAGTCAAAGTCAAGACAGAACAAGGTCAAAAGCCAGACTTGGAGTGATCAAATAAAAAATCAAGAGCAGAAAACCAGAATCAGGGGATGCCAAGGGTCTTACCAAAAATCAGAAGCCAGAATCGGACCCAGAAGTCAAAACTCCAGAATCGGCAGAGAAATGCATAGGGGGATCAGAAAATTTCACCTTTGCCCACACAAGGATACTATGGGTTGGGTATGACTTTTGAGAGCTGAAGTGGGTGTGGCCTGCTGCCTGTGGTGTAAGGGGATTGGCTGCCCTGATTGCCTCAGTCAGCCCAGATGGGACCAGGGTACTGCTTTGGGTTTGCTGTAGGTGGCACCTGTACATGGTATGAATTGCCCTGATCGGCTGGGTCCAGGGTTCTGATCTGGCCTCATTACAGTGGCAGTGTGGCTAGGATTGAGCTGCAGGTTCAGGAGGGCGGAAATTACTCCTGCAAGGATTGACAGTGTTGATGTTTCAATATATAATCACAAATAGAAGGATTCCAAGGGTGGTTGCAAAAATTCTAAGTTGTGTATATTTGCATAATTTGTACTTCCTTAATGTAACCCTGCTATGTTATGTACGTTCAGCTATAGTTATGTTCTCCTGTGGTAACTGCATATTTCTTCTTTGTACAGCCTCATTGGTATGCAAGCTTGAAGACTGCGGGGTTACTCATGCCTATTTTACTGCTTGTGGGTCTCAGTCTTACAGTTTGGGAGCCATTTTTGGCTGGTATAGATGGTACAGTCCATGGGCAGCAGCCCTGGCTGAATCTCCTTTACCAACACACTGAACTAGGTAGTAGCTTTCCTGGGCTGGTTTGCTACTGAGACTATTAACTGTTTGTGTTTCACTAAATGTTTAATGGTTGTGTTTGTTGTTTAATGTTTCTAAGATTGTGTTTGTCCCCTTTCCCCTTGTAATAAACCCTGTTTCAGTTGAATGTTGCTTGTGAATGGGAAAGTTTGCTCAATTTCGATCACCCAGTTAAAATGTATTTATTTGTTTATTTATGGGGGCTTAAGTCAGATCTAGAAAGCTGGTGTAAATCTCCTATATCTTGAACTGGTCCTTGTTATTGCCATCTAGAGCCTCTAGAGCCTGGCAGATGGGTTACATTTACATGATGTAAAATGTATGTCAGTAAAAACATATGCCAGTAAAAAGGTTTAGTTGTAAGTAAAGAAGTTTGCAAATTGTCAATAAAAAAACTTTTCTTGAGTAGGCAACCCTGATAGTGACTAGGTCCTCAGCACATTCCTTCCACTTTCAATTAGTGTGTATGTAATTTTTTTGCCTTTTGAGTGGCAAGTGAAAATTCCCATGTTCAAAAGGAGCCAGTCATAAAATCTTCAATCAGGACCACACTGAAAGTATTGCAGGAGGCATAGACCTACATGATGTGTGACACCAAGTAGTTTTCCAGAAGTTCCCTTGTTCCTGGCATACAGTGGAAGTTTACAGAAGATGGTCACATGACTGGTGATGTGTTTGTCTGTAGTTGCTATCCTTAAACAGGGTGAAAGATAACTGAATACAATAAGATTATGGGCTAAGAAAATTGAATGTGTAGAGACATTTGGCTTGATTAGTTGACCGATTCTTGGTACAGACTACAGGTAATGACAATCCATCCTCTGAGGATAATGCTGTATAATAAAACATATAATACAACATACTGGGAAACCTGAATGAAGGAAATAACTTAGAGAAAAACTCACATTAGATGTCACTTGGTGACATCTCTCTACATGAGATGTTTACTGTAAGTTGACTAATTAGCTCCACGGTAAAGTCTCAGCATCTACATGTGCAGCCCTATTCTGTGATTAATGTGTAGCCCATGTGTAGACACTGACCATGGGCATAAATAGTTCCTGGTCAACCCAGCCAGACAGGTGCCAGACTCCTGCCTGCTGCCTAGCCATACAGCTCTGTACTTTCAACACCTTCGTGCCCCAGCCAGCCCTTCCGCTGCCAAATGCCATCTGGGGCTGAGCAGCCCTGGTATAAACTGCTGTGCCCCAGCTCAAATTGCTGCTGTCCCAGATGCACATAGAGACACTGCACTGCACCTGCACCTCTAGCTCAAACTGCTTCAGAGTTTATTGCTTCAGATTAATTGCATATGAAGACACACCCAGTACCATTT
>NW_005842106.1:1214288-1217430 GCF_000455745.1 Alligator sinensis
GCTGAAATCAGACAGTGTAAGTCTTTCATTATACTTCAAGGCTAGTTGTAGATACTTTAAGGCTAGTCTTTCATTATACTTCAAGGCTAGTTTCAAGCACTCAATGCTTATCCTTCTGAACCTCTGAGTTTTTAGTGATTTGTCTGGTAATAGGTTAAACCAACGATACTAAACTGCACCTGGAGATTGATGAGTTCTGGTCTTTGTCTTTCTTGCCAGATGAAAGGTTGTGAGAACAAAATGAACACATCTGCTCCTATTGCATATTTTCCTAACATTTGATATCATACATCATCTTGTAGAAAGTCAGATGGGAAAAGCTAGTAAGAGTAGCATGAAGTTATAAAACAAAATTATAATGTGGCAGATTAGTTCATTACAGTCCATTTACCTTTAGATTTTATTGTAAGATGGCAGTATTTTAACAGAATGCTTTTAAGTGAGCATTGGAATTCTGTGCTGTGAACCTTGAAACATTTATTTTAAATATTTATTACACCAATGGAAAAAAAATGTCAGTGGATGTGGTTTAGAAATTGTCAGTTCAAATAATCAACTCTCTCTCTTTATCAAGAAATGTTCTTTTGCAAAAAAAGAAAAAAAAATCTGCTATGCTGCATGTCAGGAAACTGAACATCTCACTTGGGTTAGATGAAAATTTGAAATTCACATGCTGTTAAGGTGCTCATTCCTTAATTTATTGTGATTTGCTTCTGTTTGAGATTTGCCGAAAAGTGTTCTGAATGAGAAGACATTAAATATCTTACTGTCAAACTCTGCCCTTCATTATGGCTGTATAACCCTACTGATTGCAATGTATTTTATACAGTATATTGGGGCTGTGATAAACACCTGATCTACATTCAGTTTGTAACACAAGTCCAGTGCCTCAGAAGAGATTGGGGCTCACATAAGTATCACCTCCATTAAGAAGGTCTCTGATAGTAAGTTGAGGCCCAATTCTGTGAGGTAGAAGGAACTGTAAGTCTGGGGTCAGGCTCCGCCCCTTTGTCCTAGTGCATAAATATCTGCATGCTGCCCTTTCCCAGTCCTGTCTCCTTGATATAGGGACTGTCTGAGGGCTGGAAATGACTGTGACTTCTCCATGCTCCAATGAACACTGTTGGTATAACGGTACCATGACAGGTCACTACAGACAGACACACCATGGAATAGCCTTAGGGATGGTTTAAGTTATGGGACCCAAAAATTATCTGGTGGCTTCCAAAGTGACAAGGTAGCAGAAAACAATCTTTATAATTCATTCCTTTGTGCAAGCTATGGCACATCTATGGTTTGTGTTGCGCTGTTTGGTACATATGTTTTTTTCTCAAAGTTCATTCCAGTATATAAATACCCAAACTCTTATCCTGCCTAGATGGAACATACTTATGAAGTCAATAAATCAGAGAAATTCAGCTATGGAAAATGTGTTTGGTCAATCTAAGTGTCAATCTGCAAATATTCAAGGAGGTTACCTGAGCAAAAAATGGCTTGCCCAATCTAAATTAGTTCACCTAAGCAGGTGAACTAAATTTGATTGAAAACAGGTTAGCCCAATCTACCAAACATGTGCACATGTTCAGAGAGCAGCCCCAGGGCTGGGAAAGCCCAGCCACTCACCCCAGCCCTAGGCCTGTGCTTTTCCTACCCCCTCCCCAACCCTGACAGCTATTTTTAGTCCCCAACCTCATGGACCCACTAATGTTCCCCCCTGCAGACCTGTCAATCCCACCTGGACCCACCACACCTCCCTATCCCCCACATTACTTAGAGTGGGTTCCTGGTGGGGCTTCCAGCATTGGCAAACATGTGCACCGACTGCTCTCAATCTACAATGACACGGCTTAAAGATCAAGTACAGCAAATGTCTGCACTGATCCTCAGTGGCTAGATGGCAGGTGTAAAGAAAATTCATTAGCAAACAAGGGGAATGAGATATGTTTGTAAATCCCAGCATCATTGAAATACCTAAGCCAGTAGTTTATTACTGTAATTCATATATTGCCAAAGAAGCCAGGTGCTTTATAGATTAAATAAAAATACACAATAAGAATCCCACCCTGAAGAGCTTTCAGTCTATTTTTAGATATAATAAGTAAGAACATGAAAAATAGGGTGAAGAAGGACAAAGGAAATAGTTACTCAGGTTTGGTATGTGAATATCTTGATGGCTGCATTATATTCAAATCCTTCCTCAGACATTTCTTCATTTGTCTATGGGGAAGATGTGTTTTAGGGTGGATTTTAATAAATAGCAATAGCTTGGAGTTTCATGTATTTGCAGATTAGTATAGGTCACAATTTTTAAAAAGACAGAAATTTATCTGCTAGAAGGAGGGAAATGAGGTGCAGGGGAGGGGAAACCTGATACCTTTTTGCTCTCAACTACATGAATCTATCAATGACAGGAAATACATTCTGAGATGCTGAATGGAATGTATTTTGTGCAGGGATTGGCTGCAAGTGTTGATAATAATCACTTCCTGCAAAATGGGTTTTTTTTTTTAAACTCATTTTCTATAGAAGCAGTAAAAAAGGGGCATTGCTGGAAGAGACCAGCTGTCCATCTCCTCAGGTATCTTATTATTTCAGGTTTCAGTATTAGATCATTGAAACATAGGAATGAAAGGGACCTTGAGGATTATGTAGTCTAACCCCCTAATACTTATGCAGAATGTCATGCTTTTGGCTTTTTGAATGCCTCTAATGAAGGAGAGTCTACAGCAGGGGTGGGCAATTATTTTGGGTGGAGGACCGCTTATCCAGTTTTGGCAGGCTGTCAAGGGCCGCATAGGTTGCCCCGCCCTTTGACAGGTGCCCCACGCCCGGTCACCATCTTGGGACTAATGCCCCAGGGCCAGCACCGGTCTGTGGAGCCGGGCTGGGCTGCATCAGCAGGGAGGGGGGAGCTGGCCCAGCTCCATAGAGCCCCTGCTGGCTGGGACCCTGCTCTCCTGCCACCCTGCTCTTGGCCCCACTGGCACTGGGCCTGGGACACTGGTGTGGGCCCCATGCTCCCACTGGCTCCCCGCCCACTCACACCCAGTGCCCCCCAGTCCCATGGTACAGGCGGGGGGCAGTGCTCAGCCCTGACCCCCTGCTCACCAGCAGGGAAGAAGCTGGTGCTGAGCATGGGGAA
>NW_005842106.1:1217443-1220016 GCF_000455745.1 Alligator sinensis
CTGCTGACGCAAATCGACGCCCACATGGGGCTGTCTGGAGCAGGCACCAGCCTCATGTGTGCTGCAGTGGCTGCAGTATGGGGTGCTGGCCATGGGGCAGGCGAGGGGCCACTTTTCCCCGCACTGCAGCCACCCGCAGCCTGCCCCACTGCCACCTGCTCCACACAGCCCCGCGTGGGCTGCGAGCGCCTGTGCAGGGTGCCAGCTGTGCCATGGGCGAGGGGCCACTTTTCTCCATGCAGGGAAGGAGCCTGGGGAAAAGCTGAGCGGGTGGGGGAAGCAGCCCCTCCCCCACCCCACAGCCAGTGACCCACACTGCAGGCGCTCGCAGCCCATATGGGGCTGTCCGGAGTGGGCACAGGCAGCCCCATGCAGGCTGAGAGCAGCTGTAGCGCCAGGCATCGGGCGTAGGCAGGGCCACTTCTCCCCCTGCGCTCCTTCCCTGCCCGGGTTCCTCCCCTCCCCTACTTACCTGAGCTTCCCGCGCTGCCAGGGCAGCCATGTGCTTTCAGCCCAGAAACCCTGGAAGGGGTTTCCGGCTGGGGGCAGGGCCGGGGGGGCCCTGCTGTTGTTGGAGGCCGCTGCACTTCCCCTGGGTCCTACTGCCCTTCACTTCTGTCACTTTTGGCAGGAACCAAGGGCAGAGAATATTAATTTTCAAAAAATGTTACAGGTCCCATGGGCTGGATAGAATGGCCTCCAGCCCGCGGGCCATATTTTGCCCACCCCTGGTCTACAGCTTTCTTAGGCAGCTTGGTCCATTGTAGTATTATTCTTAAAAGACTTTCCTGAGATTGAACCTAAATGTAATTTGCTTTAGTTTAAACCCATTCCTTCATATCTTGCTCTCGGTGGTAAGAAAGAATAATTTGCTTCACCACCTTTCTGGCAGCCTTTCAAATATCTGAAAACTACTATCAAGTCCCCCATAATCTTCTGTTATCTAGTCTAAAAGTTGCTTTAAACTTACCTCACAAGGAATTCTCTCCAGTACTTTTTATAATTTTTTTCCATCTGCCTCTAGACCCTGTCCAGACTCTTAAAATACTTTAAAATGCAATGCCCAAAACCAGACACAGGACTCCAATGCCTCACCAACACTGAATAAAGTGGTGTGAATAGATGCTGCAAAAGAAAGTGAAAGAAATGTTTAAAGGACACTTATAATCTACTTGTGGGGAACTTTCTTCATGTCAAAACTTAGTAAATATCACATGTCCTCATACATTCTACTTATGGCATTTTGTAGGGAGGGGAGGACTATTTAAAAAAAAACAACAACAAAAACTTGGGAGAAAGGGGTTCTTTTAATATTTCAGCTTTTTTCTTGGACCATACATTTTGCTAATTGACACTCAAGAGTGACCTTTTAAAACACAACTTTCTGAAAAAGGACCTAGGAACTTTCTTTCATCCTGCTCACCTGCAAGCAAACTCCAAGCTAATAAGAGTTAAAAACATTTAGCAGCAGCTGTGGATACTTCCTCTATTACCTACAGTAAACCCCTTCTGGATAAAGTCATGAGTTCAAATAAAAAAATAAGAAATGACCTCTGAAACAAGCATAGGTCAACAAGCCAACATAAAAGAAACATGCAGAAGAGAGCTTGATAGTTGTTTGTCGCTTCAGAATCTATAGTGCCCCAGGCAGATGCCACGTGTTGAAAGTAATTCAATTAGGAAAATAAATTATCTACACCTGAAGAACAAGTGCATACAACTTTGGTACCCCTTTGTCTACATTACAGGATGTATTTCTGTTCCTGGTAAGATTTGACTTCTCAGAAAAGTAGCTTGCTTCTTTCTTGTTTGCCACTGGAAGACAGGGAAGGGCTAAATCCAAGTCTTTCTCTAGGAGACATTTATATAGCTTTTAGGCATCTAAATCACTAAGCACAATGCAAGATGTGGCGAGCATCATAGCCCAGCCTCTAGCACGGATCTTTGAAAACTCTTGGTGCTCTGGTGTAGTGCCCGAAGACTGGAAGAAGGCCAATGTGGTGCCTATCTTCAAGAAAGGGAGGAAAGTGGATCCGGCTAACTATAGGCCCATCAGCCTGACTTCTATCCCGGGGAAGATCTTAGAAAAGTTTATTAAAGAGGCCATCCTTAATGGACTGGCCGACGCCAACATCTTAAGGGATAGCCAGCACGGGTTTGTTGCGGGTAGGTCTTGCTTGACCAATCTCATTTCCTTCTACGACCAGGTGACCTATCACCTGGACAAGGGAGAAGAGATTGATGTCATATATCTTGACTTCAAAAAAGCCTCCGATCTGGTGTCTCATGATCACCTCTTGGAGAAACTGGCCAATTGTCGCCTTGGGTCCTCCACGATCCGCTGGCTGGAAAATTGGCTCCGGGGTCGGACCCAGAGGGTAGTAATCGATGGAAGTCACTCATCATGGTGTCCTGTGACCAGTGGGGCCCCTAAGGCTCTGTCCTTGGACCCATACTGTTCAACATCTTCATTAATGATGTGGACACTGGAGTCAGAAGCAGACTGGCCAAGTTCGCAGATGACACCAAACTTTGGGGCAAAGCATCCACACCAGAAGACAGGCAGGTTATCC
>NW_005842106.1:1220182-1222148 GCF_000455745.1 Alligator sinensis
TGCTTCCAGTTTTGGGCTCCACAATTCAAAAAGGATGTGGAGAAGCTTGAGAGAGTCCAGAGAAGAGCCACGCGCATGATCAGAGGTCAGGGAAGCAGACCCTACGATGACAGGCTGAGAGCCCTGGGGCTCTTTAGCCTGAAAAAGCGCAGGATCAGGGATGATCTGATGGCCACCTACAAGTTTATCAAGGGTGACCACCAGCATCTGGGGGAACGTTTGTTCACCAGAGCGCCCCAAGGGATGACGAGGTCGAATGGTCACAAACTACTTCAAGATCGTTTCAGGCTGGACATAAGGCAGAACTTCTTTACTGTCCGAGCCCCCAAGGTCTGGAACAGCCTGCCACCGGAGGTTGTTCAAGTGCCTTCATTGAACACCTTCAAGATGAAACTGGATGCTTATCTTGCTGGGATCCTATGACCCCAGCTGACTTCCTGCCCTTTGGGCAGGGGGCTGGACTCGATGATCTTCCGAGGTCCCTTCCAGCCCTGATGTTTATGAAATCTATGAAATCTAAGATGTCAAAGACAGCCCATTTTGGCTTTTTGAACATGTTCAAGGCTCCCTCTGGTATCCACCTTCCCTAATGCTCTCTGTAACCCTACAGGTATAATTGGGTAGTGAAAGAATCGTAGGTTCATCAGCTAAGCAGATGGGAGGGAGTGTGATTCTGTAGCCCAATGAAGAGGTGCTGGTCAAGGTGGGAGCCCTGGGCTCTGGCCTCTGCTTCTTATACTATTTGTGCATTTTGCTTTGAACAGACATTGGAAAACAGTGAATGAATAGATTGGGCCTCCCTAAACGAGGCCTCACTAAATGAGGACTAAACTACCAGAAGTTAGTTTTCATCTACTGGAGTCTGAGTGCATACACAGAGAGTTATCATGGACCAGAAAATGAGTGGTAAACCCTTGCACCCTTTTATTTTGCTGCAAATTGTTCATCTGTGGGCCAATCCTTACCATGCATAGAACTAAAGGCCTATTAAAGGTAGCTGGGTAAGTATTTGTTACTAGCAAGTCAAAGCTTACAAAACACATTTCTAAGTAATATCATTTTCTTCTTCTCTCCTTCTTCCTTTTCAAAGGAGGGCATATCATGATAAAACATATACAGCTGTCTAGTAAAGGGACTAGTAAGGGGAAAGGCAGTAGTAGCAATGGGGACTTCAGAAGAAGGTGCAACATATAGTCTGTTTATAGAGGTTACATTTTTCTAGGTTTAATCTGGACTACAGCTGTCACTATATACATGCAGATGTGTGTAGTCCGAATTAAAACTGGCTCCCGTCCGAATTCACTATTTCTCACTGAATGAGGATTAAAGACTAAGGCAGTCCAAATTAGGCCATATGAATGTATTAAATATATATATGTATGTTAATTAATACATTCATATGGCCTAATTTGGCCTATATATATGTCAGTCCTTAGGAACTCAGTGGATAAGCATTGCAAATATCGGTCCCCACAACGGAAATTCAATTTAATTTTTGCAACACAAAAAAAAGGCTATCAGGCACAAAGTAACACCTTTTCAAAGGCAAATGTGGGAACACTACCTCACTGTGACTGAGTATCAATTGCAGGTCAATTGTACCCATTACGGCTTCTGGAACAGCACTTTAAGGCATTTGTACATGACACAGTGTTTGATCCTCCTTAATTTACTGTGCCTTAAGAATTTTAACCCAGGTTATTGTGGTGCATCACATTTGTGTTTGCATGCCATGCACTTTCAAGAGAGTTAAGTCCCGTGTGTCATTCTCCACACATTCCAGCAGTGGGAGGCAAAAACCAATCTACCCCCAGTAATGTCTTTCCTAATAAATTACAGGAGGAGGCATATGTAAACTGGCCTTCATAGTCCCCGCACCCTGCCCCCCACCAGGAGTCTTCTGCTAAGTCCCCTCTGGTGACCCCGATGACAAGCCATGTGAATCATCTCCTCCCATCTCTTTCCC
>NW_005842106.1:1222158-1256844 GCF_000455745.1 Alligator sinensis
CCCCACAAAGTAATGAGAGTTTATATATATGATTAAAAAAAAATTTTTTTTATTATGTAACTGATATGACATCAGAAATGTATGAGGTTGAGAATAGTGGGTGGGTGGTAGCAAATGTACAGGGTTGAGAGTAGCAGGTGGGTGGTGGCAAATCCAACAGCTCTTACTCTTCTGGCTTTTTAGAACTACATTTCCTAGCATTCCCAAGCTGCCAGGGCATGGACCAGTTTCCATGCGGATATGTCATTAGGGCTGCCTCCCCTGTCCATGGTCTGCCATGAATCTGTTTGTTTACTGTGACGTATGGCTTTTGGAGGGGTGTTGTGAAATGTTTTTGAAAAACTGAGTTAAAGGTGGGCTTGGGGTGGAATATGCCCCCCCCCCCCAGCCACACTCCTAAGCCAGACTGTTCATTTACTCCCTATACTCTTAAACCAAGCCTTAAACCAAGGTACTCACTCCTCATCCATCTGCAAACACCACACCCCCCCCCCCCTATACTTAACCCTTCCATCTGCAGGACATGATTCAGGCTGGCTAGGTGCCAGCGTGTAATGAGCCCTCCCCCCCCCACCTCCCATCACTGCCAGCCTCAAAACAGCAACCTCCTACCCCAGTCCACATTCCCCCTGCCCTGCTTGTCCTTGCCTTTACCCCCCATCTGCTACCTTCCCCCGCACACCCCTGCAGACCAATACAAATGTTTATGTTGTAAACTGTAAAATAATTTATTGTAATCAAAAGAAAAAACAATCATGAATACTGTCAGTAGGACTGAAACATTGTAGCAGTGGTTAAACAGCCTTTTATCACCTCCTAATTACTTCCAAGCATAAGCTCACACAAAGAGGCTGTGAATTGGGCCTGTTAAGGGGCTGTCAAGTGTGTAGATAGGATGTAGCTAGGTCCCCCTGCCATGATGGTCAATGATCGTCTATTAACCCTTAATTCAAACTGAAATTTGTTTCAAACTATATGATGTGAATCAGTTAACGTGGTTTAGAAAATGGTGAGCATATCTACAAATGGCCATAGATATTAGAACTCTCACTATTGGCCTGAGGGGAAAAAAATTGAATAGGGATGCTGTCATCTCTAGACCAGAAACCTAGTCACTCAGCATTGTGATAGAGGAAGAATACTTACTTGACAAAAACCAACTATGAATTTTAAGAGGTTTTATGAGCTGGGAAATAAGAAAACAGTTGTGGCTAGCGACAGTTGCTTACAGCAAATACAGCAGTAGAGTTTCTTACCATTTGGCATTCATTCTGAACCTATTTACCATGCTGCACATAGCCTTTTCCCTGTAACAGAAAAAATGCATGCCTTGTGAAAAGTATCAAACACCTCCTTTTTCTCAATAACACCTACAAATCCTCTATGGATATGTGATTCCCTCTCATATTTTTGTAGGATGATAGAAAGGCAGATCAAAAGAAAGTTGAATAGAAATTGAAACCACCAAAATTTACTCCCTGGGGTATCATCCAAAATCGTTCCATAATGCTCTACAGGCAGGTGCATTTACATTTCTCTGCCATAGAACCTTTCCGCTATGCTCTGCTTGCTTTTATTGCTGCAAGATCCATTTGACTTTGGACTCTAAATCTGAAGTAACTTACTTGATTTCACTCTGGATTAACAATAGCAGGAGTTTGAGTAGACTCTGTCACAGTGTATTTGACCTACTGGCATTGATCAGTGCTAATATGGTGTTTGGTGTCACTATAAGGTTTCAGAGGTTTGAGATCTATCCCTACTCAGACCTATGTCAAGGATTGCCCCCAGCTGTAAAAAGGCACCTGATCATTCTACCAAAGGTTGCTGGATGAAGTGCTGACAACATTGCTTCCATTTGTGCCATTAGGTTAGAAACCAGTAGGTTAGACATCTCATGAATATGACAATTATGTGCCCATTTAAACCCCCAAATATCCTTTTATTTCCCTTTACATCTCAAATTTAGCTGGTCTACCATTATCTTTCTTTTTTTATTTTCTCTAGCTGTCAAACACCAAACAAATAATAAATCAACAAGGTTAGATCAGTATTTTGGACATTATAGCTTACTGTTTCTTCGTTATACTCAGGTTAAACCTCAGTCCTTCCTTAGCAGCATACAGATGTTTAATACAACACCTGACATAAGTGTTTGGTTCAGTATTGGAGACAGAGAATGAAGCATGATTGAACCTAGATTATTTTTGTTTCTACCTCTAAAACTAATCAGGAAAGAAGTAATTTGACCCAACACATCTTTATTTTATTAGCTTTTTGCCCTTTGTGATGTATTTTAAGATGAACCTATTTTCAGAAGATGCCATTATAATATCCTCAGCTACATCCATAGATCATATAAAACAATTATTGGAAAATCTTGTCAGGATATAGATTATTACTATTTTTTTAGGAGCAATGACAATGTATAATTGTGGACAGGTATGACCCAGGAATATATGTCCCAAGGTGGTGTTATTAGAGCTGGGAAAGAAACCATTTTCCCCATCCCACAGAAATGTCAGTTCTCAAAAAATGTGTACATGCTGCATTGAGATAAAACTAAGACCTTCCAACATTTTGCATGCATGCACACACACAGACACCAGAAAGAGATCTTTCAAACTGTTCTATTTTGGCAAGCAGTAAAAAAGGTTAACACTTTTTTTCAAAATCTTTTTTTCCCCATTAAATTTGCTCTGAAAAAGCAATGTCCAATCAGTTCAATTTGTAAGAGTGGCAGCACCTATTCATTGTGTTTGGCCTCTGCAGAAACTTATGTTGGATTCAATCTGAGCTGCCACCTATTTTGCTACACTTATTTTGACATCAAGTAATTGGCTTAAGGGTCACACCCAGAGAGTGGTGGTGGATGGGCTGGTATCAACCTCGAAAGATGTGGGCAGTGGGGTCTCCCAAGGCTTGGTCCTTGGGCCGGTGCTGTTCAGTATCTTCATCAGCGACCTAGATGAGGGTGTGGAAAGCACTCTGCCTAGATTCACATATGACATCAAACTACATGGTAAAGCAAGCACACTGATGGGAAGAAACCAAATCCAGGCAGACTTGCACAGGTTAGAGAAGTGGGCAGAGAACAATAGGATGCAGTTCAACAAGGACAAGTGCAAGTGCAAGGTGCTGCACCTAGGGAGAGGGAATCACCAGCGTACCTATAGGCTGGGGGGTGACCTTCTCAGCAGCACAGTGGCCTTCACAAGAGAAGGCTGAGGGGGATCTTGTGGCAGTATACACATTCACAGGGGAGGGGCAGCAGGGAATAGGCTGTTTACCAGAGCAGCCCTTGGAATAACCAGAAACAATGACCACAAGCTGAGAGAGAGTAGATTTAGGTTGGACATGAGAAAGAACTTCTTCACAGTTAGGGTTGCCAGAATCTGGAATGGGCTTCCAAGGGAGGTGGTGCTCTCCCCTATCTTGGGGGTCCTCAAGAGGAGACTGGAGAAGTACCTGGCTGGGGTCACATGACCCTAGCACTTTTTCCTGCCACTGGTAGGGGGTCGGATTCGATGATCCTTTGAGGTCCCTTCCAACCCTAGCATCTATGAATCTATAAAAAGGTCTGGTAACGAAGATACAAATTAGACTTGTTGACCAAGGGCCAGGTTTGACCATCTCAGAAATTGCTAAAAGGCATTCTTCTCTTTCCAGTCAGTTTGGATTGCACAAAAGTCAGGCACAGTTGCCATTTCCATGCTTAGGGAAATACACGAAATGCTCCCTGTCTTCTTGTCAGTGGCAGGGTGGGACAGGGAGTCAGTAAGCTTGAAGTGCTACTTCCCCTCCACACTGGCCTCCAAGGAGAGCCAGCACACAGGGGGGATATCAGCTGCACCTCAGTGTCAGAGTAAGGAATTCATTCACTGTACAGGATAGGGCAGGGATGTAGGCAGAATGGCTAGTGATGCTCAGCGCTGTACCATCCCATACTTCAAGTGTACTTAATGGTGTGAGCCAACACTAGGCAATTTGAATAGTGGAATGACACTGTGCTGTAGCACTTCTGTTACACCTTTTTGTATGTGTATGCTATTTGCCTCCAAATGTATTTAAACTTTTTTTACACTCTCTTTGGCCTTTCAGTTGCTTTTAAAGTAATAGAACCTTACCTTTTCCTGAAAAATGCCAAACTATCTTCATGCTTCAAGAATTTCCTTTATCAAGTCAAAATAAATGTCAGTGGGTTCCCTAAGATTAATTTCTGTGTGCAGACAAAAAAAAATTGCCAACAAAAGCAATTTTACTCTACTACTAGCTCTGGAAGGCTTACTATTGAGACAGCAAAAAGTGAATATTAAATATTCAATAAGCAAAGATCTATGAGCCCAAATTTAAAACACAGACAAGATATAATTTGTTTGGGGGGGTGGGAGGGGTTGGCTTCCTTACTGTATTCTTTTTTACTCTCTACTAGCTTTAAATTTGCAGATATCCTGTATTTTCAAACATTTTAGCCAAGTAAAATAGCTCAGCATGGTTGCAAATACAATGTCTCTCCAAAGCAGTCATCCAGAAAGAAGCAGGCAGAGGAAGTTTCCGAGTATCTGATGTGGTCTCAGGCCTCCAGTCAACCATGGCAGAGCACTATTGAGAGCAGTTATTTCTTTTGATACTTATTCTACAATAAAGTGCATCACATAACAACAAGCAAGCCACAAATGAGAATTGTGAGGCAGCACACAGTATGCTTTCTAAAAAGGGTGGTAGAAGTCTTCATCTGTCACTTTACCTTTCATTTAGTTTACAAAAGCTTTTAAGAAACATAATCGTCACTTACGCCACCAGTATCTTTATTAGAAGGTCATATTTTTCATAACATATTCTTGTACCCCCTTCATGGACACCACCCTTTTTGCCTCTCATTAAACCCACCTTGTTTTGAATAGGAATGGTTTAGGACAGGGTATCCTTATCATACAAATAAGTGGGGGCTTGGAGATAGTTGGAAAAAATGAAAGGCTCCTATAGAAATTACTTTAAAAGCCTATAGAATATTGACATTTTTTGAAGCCAGGAAGTAAGATTTTCTATTTGATTCTATAGGGCTCTTTAGAAGAATTTTCAGTGTAGGGATGGCCACGTTTCTCCAGAGCTGGTAGAAGGCAAAAAGAGGGAAGAAAATCAATTCTTATTAAACACCATAATTTCTAAGAAATAGCACTATTCACACCACAGCAGGGTATGTTTCAGGGATCCATTAGGAGCCATCTAAGGTATAATGATGGAATACTGTTACACACCCTGGAGTGATATAGTGCTAGTACAAGGTAGCTCTTAAATTCTAAAATTCAGTTTTAAAGATTTTATTTCTGAATTTTCTACATAAAGGAAGTTGACATGTGCCTCTAATATTCCTTTAATTTTACATGTGCAGTTTTGCACATGCAGCCCTTTGTATTTGGCAAAATCCAAATGTGTACATTAAATCTTGTTTTGTTTCTTAATTTATTCTTATTTTATTGAAAGTGGATTGCCCAGCCCAGATGTACACTCGTATGGCCTCTTTGTATACCCAGTGGTATCATGCTGGCAGCTGATTAACATTTAATTCAGTAAAACAGGATTATTATGCATTTCCCTATTTAGACATAGCATTTTTAAAATCTGTGTGCTGGTTGATAGATGGTGCAGACAGAGCACTGGCAGGGGTGGGGAGGGATTCAAAGAGAAGAGATAAATGTATTTTTTAAAATAACTTTAAGATGTGCTTGGTTTAAAGCATATCACCCATATTTTATAATCATTAGATGTTCCAAAAACTGTTTTTTGTAATAGTTTAATTTTCCATGATACAAGTGACTGCCTCATACATTAGTAAAATAATATGTAACCCACATGATTTCAAATGGGGGGTGTATGGGTAATTTAAACACTGGTGAGACATCATGAGAATTGCCCAACTAATCCCTCAGAAAGCAATCTTGGAAAATGATGTTCATTTTCAGAGCAGTACTTCTTGGCTGCTATTGAACTCTAATGGAAATTGTATTACTCACTTTCCTTCCTGGTGGCCTGCGTATCCACAACTTTTTCTTTGTGATCTTTACAATAAGACACCAGAACACTCAAAAATTGTAAAAACTTAAATCCAAAAATTCCACCCAAAAAACAAAGAATAACTCCACAAAAATCACACAGGAATGAGCTTATGTACACACAGACGCACCAGAAAATATTTTCCAGGTGTTTTTTGAGTCTCAATTAACTTTTAGCTTTAGATTTGGTTGCAGTTTTCACAGGTGAATTTATATGCTAGACTTGTAGACAGGGAAATTGTACATATTAGGACAAATTTAGCATTAAGTTGTCCTTGTCTCAGGTTTCCCTTGGGTTGTTCCTGGTTTCCTTGGTGAAATTAAAATAGGGGAAAGCACCAAGGTAAATCTGAGCAAAAGTCTCCAGGAGCTTTGTTTCTGTGCCTTAGAGAATCTTACGAGGTTAAAATTATACATCTATAGCCAGAAATAGTTTTTTTGTTCATCACCAACCTCTATGTGTAAAAAAACCAATTAGGGCTTCAGACTTTCCACACTAAGCACATGTCAGGCACAATTTTGAGAGGTGTTGGTAACTCACAACCCCTAATGTTTCCAAGGGAAATTACTCTTGAACTGTAGGCTACAGTTATAAGTACAGGGTTTAAGACTGGAATTACTAGGGGGAGCACAAATAGGAACCTTTCTCCTCCATTCTGTTCCACTACAATCCGTATGGTCACCCAAGAGCAACCTCCATTTGTTCCAAGTTCCATTTGTGCACCAATTGTGCACCAAGTTCATTTGGTGAAATACATGGGAAGCTATTCTCAGTAATATCTCCTCAACCCTTGTGGCCTGTCAAGACCAAAGCCTACGCATTAGGGCTGTGCAAAACAGCACCGTTTCATTTCAACTTCCCTTTCGTCAGTTTGAAGGGACAGTGTTTTGTTTTGTTACAAAGCACTGTTCCGTTTCATTTAATCAAAACTGTTTTCCTGTTTCAATGTTTTTCGACGTTTTGCCCATAGATTATAATGGGGAATCATGAAAATGCCTAAAACCTTGTCATTTCTTGCCTGATTTGGATGAAAACTGCAGGGATGGTAGCCCCTTCTGGGGGCATGAAGCTTGCCAAGTTTCAAGGAGATGGGTTCAGAGGCTTCTGGGAAACTGCACCTCAAACAGTTGAAAGGAAAACTCAAATCATTTGCTGGCAGCAGCAGCCTCCTGTTATCCCATGTGCAGATCTGGTGGCCCACACCCCTGGGAGGGCTGCAGGGCTGTGATGGACTCCTCCTGGGAGTGTGGGTCCCTGGATCTGGGTGTGGGATCACGGGAGACTGCCACTGCCGCCTGGGACAGGCACTGGGTGCAGCCCATACCCGGTGCCAGGAAGATTGCTTCTGCCACTGGCCCCAAGCAGCAGTGGCAGCCTCCTGTCATCCCACATGGGCCTCCAGATCTACTGGTTCCGGTTAGCACCTATAGAGCAATGGAGCGAGAGAGGACGTTCTGTGCAGATGGAATTTGTAAGGAATATTGCCAGCTTCTAACAAATTCTTCAAAGCAGAAGCATAAAAGTACTCAAACTTCAATAAGATGATCAAGTTATTCCTGATTTCCTCAGTGAAATTAAAATTATTCACCATCCATACTGGGCAAAAAAATACTAACACCATCCTAGTGAGGCAGGGCATTGGAGGTCTTTTCCTGTAATTGCTCTTCCAGTCAGCTGTAGACTGGTGGGATGCCAAGTACTAGAATCGAGGGTAGGGAGAAGAAAGCGTGGAGAAGAAGGAAAAATAAATAATTCTGTTGCATTGCAAAGTGTGGGAAAGTGCAATAGAAGCAAAGGAATAGCTAAAGTGCAAATGCTGGGAGAATGATGGGAATTAAGATGGGGACAGCATCATGCCAAGCCATAGATGGCTAGGTCTGGGAGTTAACTCAGGTCAGGAGAAGTAGCTGAGGTCCAAGGGGAGCATGCCTAGTCAGAGTGCAGGGAAACAAGAAGATCCAGGTTCAGAGATCCAGAGAGTACAGGGCCAGGAAGCTAGCTAGGTCAGGTATCCAGAAAATCAAACTAGAATTGGGTCAGGCTGAATTCAGGTTTGATAAGCAAGCCAGGTCAGCTATCCACAGAATCTGTCAGGAAGCCAGTATCATCACAAGACAAGAGTGAGGCAGCCTGGCAGTTGCCCAGACACTACTGCTTCCAGTTCAGGGGTTTATACTGGAGAGGGTGAGGGGTCAGCTGACCTTGGCTAGCCACTCTGCAAAGAGTGGGTTCCTGCTAGCTGTGTCCACCCCACTGATCTGCTGAGGAGGTGGCAGATTAGGATGTGCAGCTGTGCAAGGTATACTGAGTCCCCGGGATCAAGGCCATAGTTAGGGAACAGTTGAAATTGGGATTTCATGGATATTGCAAAAGCTGACATTGCCCACAAAATCAGGCAATGCCCATGAAATCCACAGTAAAAAGAAAGTTACTGAAAAGAAAATGCTGCAAGTAGTCTCCAGAGTGGTGTGGCAGCCCACCGAGACAGGGAAAGGGGGAGAGGGCCTGCTCACTCGAAGGGCTGCTGGCAAGATGCTGCTGCTGGCCTACCCCCACCCTCTGTGCTGATTGGCTGTGAGCACTGCCTGTCATGCAGCCCCGCCCCTCTCCACCAATTATTGGCAAGGGGTAGGGCTGCATGACAGGCAGGGGGGGCAGGGATAGAAGGAGCCAGGCTTCATGGGGATGCACCTGGAGAGAGACATGGCAGACACAGGCTGAAGACAGTGGAGCAGAAGAATCTAGACATGCTAGAGCACACTCCTATCCAGAACCAGCAAAACCAGAATTCTTGATTGCAAGTTCTTCTCTTCTGTCAGTAGATAGATGTGAAATCCATTGGCAGCGTCTGTATCTCATCTCCCATTAGTGTCTACCCCAAGTAGCCATACATAATAACTTTGTACCTCAGCTTGAGAACCTGATTTGCCTGAAGTGCTGAGTACTCACAAGCCAGAAATTGCTTTGAGCATACAATGTACTATGCAACAGTAAAGTATTCTGAAAAATCAAGTCCTTGGCATTTCAAATGAAAACATAAAATTAGTCAGTACTTTTGATAATTTTGACCCTTAATTTGGTGTTTAATATACTGACCTATGAGGGTGTTACAGAAAGTAATGGCCATTTCTAAATTAAACCATTTTGTGTGTAATGAGTGGGAAACAGAAGGGACCACTTATGGTGGCACTATTGAACATACCCACCAGTTATGATTATGTAGAGAAGTGGCATGGTCCAGTAAATGGCCATGGCACACAGTGGTTTATTTCAAAATTGCCATTACTTTCTGAAACAACCTTGGATAAAATTGAGGTAATAATACTATTTAACCTCATTGGCAGGAAAGGTGGGTATTGTGGAGAAAAATGAACTAATATGTTGGTAATATTCAGACTCTGCTATGGAATTTAATAGAAAATGACCAGTAGAAAATATTATAATCTGTATTTAGAGCCTGTGTACTATACAAAAGTGAGGGAGAGTCACATAGTATATGCTGACAATTTAAAGTAAAATGACTCATTCAGGGAGCGATGTCCATTCCATGCACCAAAAGAAACAAGTTTTTCTGGAAAATATCTTAACATTTTAATTGAGACAGTATTATAGGGTGCCTATACACATGCACAGGGGCTGCTCGGACACACTGTAGTTACAGCACATTGGAGAAGACTCGATTAACCAAGTGTATTGGAGCATGGTAACTACCTCCCCCTCCCACTCCTGGAGCATGTGTATAAATACCCATTATGTAAGGGGGTAAAATTACAGCTGCAACTGGCAATCTATGTATATATTTCAGAACCTCTATCTGCAGAGCATCTGCAGAGCTTCTTAATACAGATGCAGAAGCAATTTTAGCTGGCATGGCTATGTCCTGAATGACATAAGCCAAGCTGACCAAAGCACTATTCCCTCAGCATAGGTGTCTTTACATCAGGGCTTCTGCTGACATAGTTGTTGTAAAGTGAATGCAGTGTATGTAACAACAGGAGGAACCAGGGGGCAATCTGCAGAACTGTGCTGATTTAATTTGGACTACAACTCCTGGAAACCCGCAGGAGCTGAGAGGCAATGAAAAAGGAAGAGGATGTTTGAGGCTGCAGTAAGAAAAAGAAAGAGCAGCCTGCATGTGGAACCTGGTCAACCTTACATGGAGGAATGTGCAACGGAGCTGGAGCTCTCACTGCCTCAAGCACCAGGGCAGTGGACTGAAGGAGCTAGACTCAGACTTGGGGGTAGCTGCAGGCTGCTGTTTGAGCACTCTAGGGACTAAAGGATTATTTTCAGACACCTCCAGAGGGGTGGAGGAGAGCTTAAGATACTAAATGTATGTTAGGGGTACCATATGTCTGAGTTTTCCCAGACATGTCCTCATGGCCAGGCTAGTTTTTGAAATGCGAGCAAATGTACAGGTTTTTGCTCTACCTCTGCTTTCTCAGGCTGGCTGCTTGGGGCTGAGGCAAGGTGGTTGGCTGTTGGGGGTCACATGCTCTGCGCATGGGCCCCAGCAAACTGGTCCCAGGTAAAGAGAGTGTGTGTGTGTGTGTGTGTGCGCGCATGCGCGCACGCGTGCAGGTGCAAGCACACAGGCAGGAGCTGCTTGGGTAGCAGGGCTGGGGGGGCAGGGTGCTGCAGGCTGGGAGTGAGGGGTATTGGTAGGGCTGGAGGACAGAGGGCTATGGGTTGGGAGTGAGGGGAACTGGCAGAGCTGGGGGGGCAGGGACTTAGGAGTGAGGGGCAGAGGCAGGGCATGGGCATGGGCATATCACTGCCCCTCATCATATGCCCCTCCTCTGTCTCTTTCTGCCTCCTCCCTCTCACAGGTGCCCTCTTTTTTTATACTGGAAATATGGTAATCCTAGTATGCTACTATAGTGTTGGTATTTCTTTATCTTTTACCTGTTTCCTTCCTTTGGCTTTTTGGCCTGACACCCTAACCCCTATGGTTTTCTGTATACAAGTGGAAACTCCCCCTGACTTCTTGTGCCAGTTTCTGGGGCTGCAGGGTTGGAACACTATATCAGTCAGAGGTTGTAATATTTTCACACTCCCACCTGCCATACCAGAACTTTGTAGTTTAATCCAAACCTTAATTCTGGTATTTCCTGCTGTCATAGTGGTTAACTTTGCAACCTACATTTCATTTAATGTAGTTTTCTTGTATATACTGTACACTAAAGTATAGTAAATATTGAACATCCCATTAACAATTATTTTAAATTACTTTCATTAGAATAAAAGTCATGACCTTTAAATTAAGAGAAATAAATAGGTTTCAGACTTTCTACATCAAGATATATGACCACAAGAAATTGGAAGACTTTAGCTTCTCTATCTAAATTAGAATAGCTTCAGATTCTAATTAAAACACTGGATTTGAAAAAGTTCAGCATAAAAAATTTGTAGGAACAAGTGAAGGGAAAAAGTGTCATAATAAGTACCATTGAAAGTACCATTCAATCCATGGCACAGAGTATAGAAACATAATAGAAGAGGATAATATATTAAAGTGGATTATATGACAATTTAATGCAAGATACATATGTGTTTAATTATACCATAAAGTCCTAAAATAATTTACCTAAACATGAATAAAATCAAAGAATTCAAAGTACTTTGCAATCTTGCCTTTATTCAACAATTATAGGTATTTTTCCATTACTCCTATTATAGCTAAGTAGTAGTAACAACAGCAGCATTGATAATACGAATAATAAAAGTCATTTGAATGGTAATATTTGTGTTATAATATGAAAATTGAGAAAAGCCTTAGTTATGATTAAAAGTGAGGAGATCAGACAATGATGTGGTACTAATGACTGTTAATTAACTATATACACTTTCACTTTTGGTGCCAGTTTGAATCCAGCCCAAGCATCTGTTTCTGTAATTTCTCCATTTATAGAACTTTTGTAGAGGGCAGTGGATGCTCTTTGCACAAGAAGTCCTTCACAATTGTGTTCCAAATAAATTTGGTTTTATAGCCACCATTACGGCTCTCAAATGAATTCTGAATTAATAATGATTAGTTATTTAGGTATTTCAGTAGCAACCAGGAGTCTCAATTGAGGTCACGACTCCATTGAGACAGACACTGTACAAACACTTAGGAAGAGACAGTTCCAGCCCCTAACCACTTATAATTTAAAAGGATGAGACACCCCAAAGATGAGAACAGAAAGGGGGTCTGTAGCTGGTTAGGGGTTAGTTCAGCACAGTATTTTCCTGGGCACACTCACCTCACAAGAAACCCCATAAACATAAATCAAATCAGCAGATAAACATAGTCCACACATTCCCTGAAGTCTTTTCCTAGACCCCAAAAAGGTGACTGTGCTGCTTCCTTAGTCCCACAGTCCTTCTTTTCCCTATCTGGAGTGAGTTCCCTGTCTTCGTGTTGCCATTTCTAGTCTTGCAGCCCCTGAGTCCTTTCCCAGACCCTGGAAGAGTCCCTGAAGTCTCTTGACTCCCAGTCCAGTGCCTAGTTCCACTACAATTGATGCTAGATGAGAGTCTTCTAGAACAATAAAAAAATGGAATGCATTTGGAAGGGGGATCATTGCATTTCTTTTAGAATTGGTCTCTTTAATCATGATCAGCACACTACTTTGTGAGGCAGAGTAGAGAAACTTGCAATACTGCTACTTTTCCTTAAAGCAAATACAGTCTCCTGGTTGATTGCTATGGTACTATTTGTAATCCAAGAGATCATACCCAAAGATTTACAGAGGAAACTATGTATAATAATTTATATCATGGGTTATCAACTTTGGGATTGCACACGAGTGGGAAAAGGTCACGGTTATCCTGCACTGGTTATGCTACCAAAAAAATAGGGATCTCAGATGGATCCTGGGGCTTGTGGTATGGAAAAATTGAAAAGCACTGCTTTAGACTGTCACCATAAGCTATAAATAATCATCCATGTGTTACATTACCCCCCTTGACTATATTGGTGCAGATAGTTCTTTTTTGAATCAGTAGGAACAGAGGCCTGCAAGCAGCTACTAAGCCAATGAGTCCAATCCACTGTATTCACAGGCAATGGGCTCATAGCACTGCAAGTAAGAGAGAAAAAATCCTGGGAGCTGTATTACTGAATTGCTTTTAACTTCTAGATTTATCATATTTAATACAGTTGGCTACAACAATTTACATTTAAATTCATGGCTTGTTAAGACACCATGATCTAATTATGGTAGAAACATGGGAGTATTGGTCTCTGTTTATTTTAGACCACTAGTGATACTGTTAAATGAATGTTAACGTTTTCAAATTATTTAGATTGACACTTTCCATGTCTCAGCTTCATAGATTCAGGATTCTGGGTTGTAGCCGTGTTGGTCTAAGGACATAGGCAGACAAGCTTCTTTGGGTAAATGTGATATCTCGTGAACCTCATCACCAGAAGCAAACTTCCTATGGCCCAAAGCACACCAAAAGTATCCACACTGTGCCAGGACAAGAAATGTAAAACCTGCTAATACATCTTCAACACTTCCACAATAACCACATCCCACACCAGAACCATCAACATTCCTGGATCTTACACCTGCACCTCCAGAAATGTAACATATCTCATCCAGTGCACTAAATGCCCTGATGGAAAATATGTAGGAGAAACCAAACAACTGTGTACCAGGATAAATGGACACCAAAAATCTATGAAGGACAAAAATATACAATTACCTCTCTCAGTTCTAATCATCAATGGAAATTTACAAAACACTTTTCATAGACAAGCCTACGAACTTCACATCATAAACCTACTGGATACAAAAAATCATGGACTAAATATAGACATTTGATTTATGGTACATTGTAACCTGCCTACCATCTGATATCTCCAAACCTGCCTTTTGGCTTCTATTTACACTCAGGAGAACATGGAAAATACAAACAGATTCTCCCTATGCCTGAAGAAGGTGTTTGTACCTGAAAGCTTGCAAAGAACAATTTTTCCAACTATTTAGTTGGTCTAATAAAAGATATCACATTTACCCAAAGAACCTTGTCAACTTCATAGAGGTCTCTGTCCTTCTCTTAGAGCTGTTTAAACACTGACAAATAAATAATCCTGAATAACAACATTCTTGGGGTTTGATTTCAAACACAATGTGTATCCATTTATTCTTTGCTAGGTAATATCTAGGAAGGTACTACTAATCAATCTAAAGCCAAATTCAGCAATGGTATAAATAACCCCTAAAGCTGAAATAACTGGTAACTTACAGAAATCCTTTATCCCCTTGCAAAAAAAACCCCAAATCCTGGCATGGGAGTTAGACAAGTGGCTACATTACCCACCTACCAGCTTCAAGTGTAAGAGTCATTCTCAAAGTAGAGGATGGTTGATTCAATTCATTTTAGTATCCCTGTACCTGAGACTTTAGGAAACAAGACATATGTTAGAGCAGCCTTTGGACTAGTGAATTCTATTGGAGAACAGTCTTGCAGGCCCCATGAGTCAGAAGACATGGTGACACAGATCTAGCCTCAGTGTGCAAGGCAAGTATTTATTTATTCCCTTAGAATGTGAAAGACAACAGTAGCAGGAAAAATCACTAACCTTAAGTTAGGGCATAGTTGCTTCTCTACTATCTATTGGCACATTAGAGGCCCATGTTTACAACTTTTTGTTTATATGAACCAGTTAGTCTCTAAGGTGTGACCTCTCCCTACCTGCTAACTAAACACAATATGTAACTTATCACAAGTTTTTGTAAGAACTTAATTTAAATCAGACATTTCAAATTGTTATAGTTTTTTGAAGATTAAGGGCATAGACTCTCAACATGGTTACTATGAAGTAAATTGGTTTTACTGTTTTGTAAAATGGAGTGGACCCGCTGGTGTAAGTCACTCTGCTCCCCAGAAAAGTTAGTGCTCTAGAACTGAGGAGTTAGTATACACCAGTGTAAATTAAATCAAAGTGCTGGCAGAGTGGAGCTCACTAACTTACCAGAAAAAGGCTGCATATACACATTCAAATAATAAGGTTTTCTTTAAAAAAAAAAATTACGTAAATCTAGTGAATTTTGTAGGCAGACAAGGTTCCTTGGGTGAATTTGATATCTTTTATTAGACCAACCCAAATAGTTGAAGAATAGTTATTAAGCAAGCTTTTGGGTTCAAAAACCCTTCGTCAGGCTAAGGAAGTTTCAGCAGTTGGTGTGTGCTCTTCCTGGATGGAATGAAAAGTAAAGAAGCCAGAGGCTGGGCTGGGCTGGGCTGGGGAGTCAGTTGCCAGGCAGATTATAATGTGTCAAAAATCCAGTGTCTATATTTAGTCCATGATCTCTAGTATCCAGGAGGTTGATGAAATGGAGTTCATAGGCTCGTCTCTGGGAAGTGTTGTATAAGTTTCCCTTGAGGATCAGGACTGAGAGATTGGAGAGAGAGTGGCCCTCCTGTGAGAAATGTGTCCCCACAGGTAATTGGGTATTTCTGTCTTTGATAGATTTCCAGTGTGCGTTCATTCTGGTGCACAGTTGTTGTTTGGTCTCTCCTACATATCTTCCATCAGGACATTTGGTGCATTGGATGAGGTATATTACATTTCTGGAGGTGCAGCTGTAAGATCCTGGGATGCTGATGGCTCTGTTGTGGGGTGTAGTAATAGTGGGGGTGGTGGAGATGTGTTGGCAGGTTTTGCATTTCTTGTCCTGGCACAGTCTGGATCCTTTTGGTGTGTTCTGGGCTTGAGGAAGTTTGCTTCTGGTGATGAGGTTGGCAAGGTTCGGTGCTTGTTTGACGGCTAGGATGGGTGGCTCTGGGAAGATGTTTTTAAGAATAAGGTCTCTTTCTAGTATGGGTTGCAGTTGTTTGAGGATTTTCCGTACAGGTTCAAGGGAGGGGTGATATGTCATAACCAGCGGTGTGCGATTTGCGGTGGGGGGAGGAGGTTTCTGTACTGCAGCAGTTCTTCACGTGGTATCCGGGTGGCTCTTTCAAACATGCGATCTACCTCTCTGGAGGAGTGTCCTTGTTGGGTGAAAGCCTTTTTAAGATTGGTGAGGTGGCGATCCCGGGTGTTCTCTTCAGTGCAGATTCGGTGGTATCTGAGGGCTTGGCTGTGTATCACAGCTTTTTTGGTGTGTTTAGGGTGATTGCTGGTTCTGTGCAGATATGTATGTTGGTCTGTGGGTTTCTTGTATACTGTGGTATGTATTTTATCATTTTGGATACTGATCATCATGTCTAAAAAGGAGATGCTGGTGCTGGAGTATTCTAGAGAAAATTGGATGGACAGATGGTGATTGTTGAATTTCTAATGGAACTCAATCAGAGATTGTAGGTTTTCAGTCCAAATGATGATGATGTCATCGATATATCTTAAGTATAGCAAGGGTTTGATGGTGAATTTTGTAAGCACTCGATTTTGTCAGAAATGCATTTTCCAAGGAAAGTATGGTTTTCTAGAAGTTTGGTGATTTTTTGCCCCATGCAGCTCTATTAATTAACCATTAGAACAACTTCAAGATATGACAGATTCTTCATCATTTGAATTCTTTAAATCAATACATGATGTTTTTCTAAAATATATTTGCTCTGGATCAATCTAAAATTATGACCTTCATATAGGAATTATTGAGTAGAATTATATGCATGAGCAGAGATTGGATGATCGTAATGGTCCCTTCTGACACTGAAGTCTATGAATTTTATGCCTTATATCTTCTGAGTCAAGTTCTACATATGCATGACTTCCACTGGTAGCAATAGAAGTCACAATATAGTGTTGGAATTAGAAGTTTAGTCTTTTTTTTTCATTACTACTAACAGTTTAGCTAGTATACGTCTGTCTGAAATTTTCCAAAACATCTAGACCCAGAAGGAAAGAAAAAGTAAAAGAAAGGTGCAGAGCAGAAACTACCAATGTCATTTGGCTGTCCAGCAGGCATCTCTGTCCCTGCATCATGTGTCAAGAGGTTTGCATGCTCTTCTTCTCAGATACCAAGGAAGACGTTCTGTCAAAGGAAAGAAGACTACACTATGTGGTCTGGGGCATTTCAGCCAGCATATTTGGGCCATTAGTAATCAGATTCTGGGAGAGTAGTTCTCACTAGCCCTGCATGCAGTAGTCCTAGGCTTGCAAAGATAAACTCTAAAAACTACAGTGGCATATCATGGGTCTCCGGTGCCCAGGGACCAATGCTTGCATTTGTGCCCCCAAGGGGTGATCTGAGCAGGGTGCAGGGCCTGAGGCAAATCAGCTTGTGCAGGGCCCCGCCTTCTGCCCACGGCACTTCTGTGGGGGAATTAGCAGTGCAGCACACCGGTTGTGGGGGGAGGGGTGGCAGCTGGAATTTCTGGCCGGGAAGCCACAACCCGCTGGCAATCCTCCACCCCAGGCCAGCACCCAGGGGCCATGGCCCTCTCCCACCCCCATCCTCCCCCCATCAGTACGCCACTGAAAAACTACTTACATCCCTAAATTGATTTGGCACCTCCATTTTGACCTGAAAAACCCCTAGATACTCCAGTTAAGGCTTCTTCATCTAGTTCAAGCATATAAATTCCTAATTCCTGTCCAGAGAAGTTTCTTTGGGTAAATCCGATATCTTTTATTAGACCAACTCTGTTAGTTGGAAAAATGCTTCTTTGCAAGCTTTCAGTTACAAATACCCTTCATCAGGTGGAGGGAGCGTCTGCAGTTAGTCTGTGCTCTTCCTGAATGGAATAGTAAAGAAGCCAGAGGCAGAGAGGATTTACCCAAAGAACCTTGTCTGCCTAAGTCCATAGACCAACATGGCTACAACCTATACCCCTAATTCCTGCCCAAGCTCCTTTTCAATCTAGGTCAGAACTGGGAAGTGCCTTCAGTCTACAGTCCATGAGGCATTGGCAGCTTTGAATTCAGCACACAGTGTAGAATCCACAATTGCTCTCATTCAAAATCTTGAGGGAGACTGCCCAACTTTTGCACAGTAGCCTCATAATTAGAGCACTTGGGAAGTGGAAGACCTGGATTCTAGATCTTTCTTAACCTGAGGTGACTCATACCAATATTAGCCTCCTTTTAGCAGACTGCCCTAACCATCAGGGCAATAGAGAACATGACTCTGTATTGAGGGCATTGCCTGGTGGGGATGAGACTGTTTATTTATTTTGTATTTTAGAACAATTGTTTACAAAATAGAAATTGAAATAGCAGCAAAGACCAGAACCCAGATTTTCTCCTGCCAAATTCAGCTCTGAGTTTTACTGAGCAACTGCGCTGAAGTAAGTGTGAATGTGTAAGAGTAACAGAGGGTGAGTTTGGCCCATTACCTTCTGTTGGATACTCCTTGGTTATTTCGTTGTTCACTCTGAGCCCAGTTGTCCTAGGAAAGCTGGCAAACACTTTTAGAAGCTAAGGACTTGCTAGCTATTTGCTAGCACTGAAATTCAGTTCAAGTTCTTCATGTTGCACTCTTATCCCAATCTGTTTTTTCACCCACATGCTGCATGTCATCCCAATTTACTGACTCATATAGTTACTTGGTAGATGCTTACAAAGCAGAATAAACAACCCAGTGCTTGCCAACTGCTACAGTGTAAACTGGCTTTGCTTCAGTGTCCAGCCATATTTTAACATGTCATTGACTGTGCTTCCAGCTACTTTGCTTTGTATCTGGAAACCATGTTCCCAGTAGCACAAAAGAGGCTTGTCTTTTCAAAGACAGTCAGTGAACTTTTTATTTTATTCCAGTTATAAAAGGCAGTATTTTTCATCAGCACCCCATTTTATTCTCGGGGACCTTATTTTACTCATTTTCTTATTACTGTATCACTCAGAATAATAAATTAGTTAATTGATGCAAAAATGCAAATGTAATTATAACAAAATACGATTACCAGATCAGTAACAAAGGACTACATCTGAGCAGAGCAACTGAGTATCTGGAGGACAAAAGAAATCCAGTAACTGTTTTTTCTGTAAAATATTAGTAATGCATGACTACAAAGTTTCAATGGAAGTCCTATGTATGATGTCCATAGTAATATGTTACTCAATGAATTAATTTTAAATCATGTTATCTTTATGAATACCAAAAAAATCAATAGGTTATTTCAAGTAATAGGGGGACTACAGTAATCCTGGAGTCTATAAATACTTTTTGGTCTTGGTAATGTCTTTCTCAATAGTTTGCTGCTCAAGATCCAAGCTGTGCTGTATATCAAGCAATAGAATCACAATACCGTGGATGTCATTAGATGCTAGCTCATTTTTCTGTTTTAATGCTTTCATGTTTAGTTAAAATACAATCACCTAATTCTTCGCAAATCAGAGCACACAAAGTTCGCTGGCACCATGTGGCTGTAACAAGCAGCTTTCCTCTCTCTTTCATATTGTTCTTGTAACACAGCTGTTTATACAGAAGGAAGACAATGTAGATTTTGTTAACAGCTGGCAGTTAGCAATAATTTATTATGGAACTGGTCTTTAACAGCCCAGTCTCCTTGACGATGAAAAAACTAAGATGTTATGTTCCTTTCAAAACATTTGTTAGGGGCTAGTACTGAAGATTTAGGTCATGCCAATATTAGGTATACAAAAGCTGCTTACAAATCCCCAACTCTTGTCCAAAGCAAAGTGAATTTTGTGAAAAAGACTTTGATTACTAACATTATGATGCGCATGCTTCAGTTCCCATAAACTCATCAAGCCTATCTTGACTTGACATCTTTTTTTGTCCTACACTCTGGAGCCACAGAACATATCATTTCTACTGCTGTTGCAAACCCACATCTCTGGGTGGGTTAATGACAAATAGTAATCCCCAGCTCCCAGTCATTCTCAAACCATTAACTTGATGACTTGGATTCCAACTCCTTTTGTCTTGCCTGAAATCTTAGAGAGTTAGTGTTAGGGAAGTGATTTGCCAAGTGATTTGCCATTATCTTGGAAGATGTTCTCCCTGTTCTCTGTTAACTTTTGCTTCCATAATGATGGAGTTCAGACAGGGGTTCTGGGAGTACCGCACAGTAAAAGTGCTATGAGCACAAGTCTGACATAGTGAGATATGAAGAATATGATTAATTAACTAGGGGCTCGCTGGAATACACTCAAAGGGCGTGTCTCCACATGCATGTGGTGTGCAGTTGCCATGGCAAAAATAGCAGTGGCACAAATTTGTGCTGGTGCTTTTTGCTGCTGCACATAGCCCTGCATGTGGGATTGGTGCAGGGTAACGAGCTTCCTCTCGTGCGTGGATGACCTCTACCTGACTCAAGAAGTCTATGGGCCAATGAGAAGCAAAGCGCTGCTCGACCGGTACTGGCTACTGGGGATGACCTAGTCGGCGACCTAGTGATCGATGGGAAGCTGGGTGACAGCGACCACGAGCTGATCACCTTCACCATCCGCCGAAAAGCTGGCAAGTTGATACATTGTCACAGGTTGAAGGTAAAAATATTTGCTTTTCTTTCCTTCAACTTGTCCTGCAATCTGAAAGTTACCTTTTACTACTTCTGGTTTTGGTATTGCCATGTCTGCAGTTGAACATGAAGATCTTGGACTGATCTTCCCAATCATCTATGGAGTCACATGAAGCTTCCCTATTTACTGGAAGACTGTCACCCTTATATTAAGGGACTGATGCTGCCAGTTCTGATATCAGGGATAATAGTGATACTGCAATTTGAATGACATTGGTAAACGGGTGCAATCCATGAAACAACTTGATATATTATTGTAGCTGTGTTAGCTCCTCCATGACAGTAGAAGAAATACATAATAAGCCCTTATTTTGCCGTTTAACTTGGCAGATACAGCTTAGCACATAAACAAGGAGCAGAGCTGTTAAGAGTCCCATGTTTTTTCATGTTCCTTCTTAAAGTCTGACCTCCACAGACCTTTGACATTTTTCTCCTTACAATTTGTAAACCCCAGTCTGTTCTTTACAACTTCTGGTATCCCACCATTGCTAGTGTGGATGTCACGTGCTGATCACCATGTAACTTCTGGTGTGTGTCTATGCTGCATCACTGGCTTATCCTGGAAAGGATTTTCTCAAGTATGTTCTGCCACCTACTCTCACTCACATGTGCCAAACCTATAAATATGGTACTGAAGCTACTCCAGGCACACATTAAGCCCCCTGTCTCTGGGACACAATTTGAATGCCATTTAGATATATTCTTTGCATCTAGGAATAATACAATGCTATTTGAAGATACCCTTAGTTATGGTTTATAATCAAGTCTCTCATTGTTAATTCTGGGAATAGTTTTGTTCATAAACATTTTCAGGTGATATCTCAGTGCTAATTTCAGTGCTGCTGATGCTGCTACATGTCTTTTAAGGATGTTTCCATTTCTGTGTATTCTTGCACTCCAGCTCCTGCCACAATATGCTTGTGCCTGGCAAACCTGCCTGTCATCATCCACATTGCATTATGCATGCTGTAGTATACTTGCTGTCTCTTTTGATACATAGCTGGTACCAGGATTTGAAGGGGAGTTTTCAGGAGCCCTAACAGGCAGCTCTACCTGGGCTGATTGGACCCTCATTGGCCACACCTGCTTGGGCCCTGACTGGCAGCCCTACCCCAGCTAACAATCCAGGGGCTCTTGATCGACTACTGGGGAGAACAACCTCTCCATGTAATCCCCACTTGTGGCAGAAGGCTGCAGGCAGCCAACAGTTCTTCTGAGAGTCTGATCTGGTAAGCTTCCCTGATCCTGTACTTGTTCTCAGACTCATGATCCTGCTCAGCTCTGTTTCAAAAAGCCAAAGTCCAGGCTTTTTCCCCTTGGAGTTGGTAACTTGGTCTCTGACTCTTTGTTCACCCTAACCCTGGCTTTGACTCCTGGCTTGCTGTGACTTTGAATCCAGCTTCTGACTTCTAGATCTGGTCTTGGCCTTTGACTTGGTCTCTGCCACTGGATATCCCTCTGGATCTGGTAACGCGATCTCTGATTCCCGATCCCTGACTCAGTCTGTGGTTTGGCTCCTACCCAACACCAGTGGCCTAACCAATAGGGAAGACCACCCAGTCTTTACAGGAGAAGCCAAGTTTCCTAACACCACACATGACCACCTCTACACATGCCCAATGCATGCTCCAGTGTGTTCTCATTAGAACGCATTGGAGCAGACTTGATTAATCAAATTAGAATGTTCCAGAAGCCTTGGCATCACGTGTATTCAGTGTCCCCGCATTTCAAAATGGCCACCTTGAAAGAGCTGTCAAATGAGTTCTAGTTTAAGTGCCCCTGCCACCATTTTGAAGTGCAGGATGTTGAATACTAGACGCTGTGGACATTTTAATTACAGTAGCTCCAGAGAGCTGCTCTAGTTAAAACACTCCCTCCCTCACCTGTAAAGATGCCCAAAGAGAGTGGATCCTTTCTAGGAATTATCTAGTGATACCTTGTGATATACTTCGTCTTTCTTTGGCAGAACTTGGAGTGGAAATTATTTTAACTCACCACTTCATGAAGCTCTTCTGGCTCTACATGCTTCTTGCTTCTGTTCCTCTATGGCAGTAGTCTAGGCCATGTTTTCATTGTGTAACCTGTAGGGCTGTGCAGAGCTTCGGGTGGAGATTAGATTTGGAGGAGATTTGGCCTGATTCAGTGGCTGAATCTGCATATCTGAATTGAATCAGGAGACCAATAAAAAGGTCCAAATTGATTCAAAGCTCTCCAAATCTTGGGAAAAGATTCAGAGAGCTTTGATGATTGGGACAGTGCCTGGTGGCTGCAGCAGGGAGCTGCAGCCGGATTCCATGCTGATAAGTAAGGGGCAAGGGAGCGGGGAGGGGAACATGGGGGGACCTCTGCCAGGGCCCATCCCCTGCTTGCTTCCCCAGCCCCCACAGTGCCCCTGATCCCTGCCCACTCTCCCAGACCCCTGCATGGCATCCCTGCCCGGCCCCAGCTCCAGGTTGTTTAAAAAAAACAAACCTACTCACCAGGTGCTGACAGGTGGGAAAGCAATCCCTGCTGCTCCACACTGAGCTTTGGGGCTTCGGGCAGCTCATGGAAGAGCCCCTCATGTGGTGTGGGGTGGAGGGGAGCAGTGGGGATCACCCCCCACTGGGCAGGACAGGTGAGTTCAGGGTTTTTCTTGGGTTTATGTACTTAAGGGGCTGGAGTTGGGGTGGGTGGGGCAGGGCAGCCATGAGAGGGGGCTGGGTGAGCAGGGGGAGGGCCAGGGGGCTTGTACAGAGCCTTCCATGCAGTGTGGGACAGCGGGGGGGGGGCAGTGGGGATGGCCCCCCTCCCAAGCAGCACCACTGATCCAGGGCTTTTTTTTTTCAAAGTGCTGGGAGCAGGGGCGGGCAGGGCAGCCATTGCCAGGCTGGGAGAGCAGGTGGGGGATGAGCCTGGCCTGGGGGATTTGGCAATTTGATTCGGGACAATGATTCGAATCGCTGAATGAAATCACTGTCCCCCGAATCGGCCGAATCCAAATCCAAAGTGAATGCTAGCCGCTTCACACAGGCCTACAACTTATCCTGGGTGGAGTAGGGGAGGCTGGGGCTAACATCTGAGCTCGGCCCAGCAGCCTTCCCTGAGCTCGTGGGGGCCTCATGGGGCAGCAGCAATGGCTATGTGGCTGATTAGGGCCTGGCTGGCAGGCAGAGTGTGGCTCTGACTGGCCAGTTTCCCTTTCTGGTGGTGCATGCTGCTGCCATGTACACTGCAGCACATTTTTCTGTGGTGGTTTTTGTTGACACTGGAAGACCCTGATGTAAAAAAAAACCTGTGCTGTAAATTAGCAGCATGGCAAATGGCTGCACATGCGCTGCATTCAGTTTGTGGCACTAAAGACTGTTTTGAGACACTGCAAACCACACATGCACACTTGTGGGGATGTGCCCAAAATTTGCACGTGTGCTGTTTGGATTAGATGGAAAGAAACAATTAACATGGTTTAACGAAACCTGGTGATAGTCATAAAGATGATGGGATGAGACTACTGAATAAATAGCAACCACAAGATAATAAGGCCCAGACTTTACACAAGGGCTGTTCAGATGAGATTGCTATATTTTAATTGGGCAAAAGTCAAGCAAATGAGGATACTCTATAAAGGCAAGTAGTAAAATAATGAGAACTAGACCTGTGAAGGTTCTTTTAAAAGCCATATAATCAGAGCTTGGGAACTGAGTGTATCAGTCAAACAGTAATAAAAGTAGGGGATAAGTGTTAGGCTAGATACAAATATTCAAATGGCCAAGGCGGAACCGATCCAAGTTACGCAGTTTTCTGTAAACACTTTAGTTTATATTGGTAGCCAACAGAGCACACATTTGCCCTTTGGTGAGAGGGGCAAATCTTAGACTGGGTTCCACCATTTTTAAGCCAGTCTACATATGCTGAACTTCTGTTCTGATATGGGTATAAACTGGTTTCCAATTACTTATACCAGTAAAAGTGTCTGTACCTGGCCATAATACTAAGTAATAAAAAAACTCTCTGGGGAGGGGGAATGCATGGCATGAATCCAGAAATAGAACCAAATGTAGAGACTGACTTTACTTGGGAAGATGGAAACAGAAAGATTAAGTGATTGAAATAAAAAAGGGTGCTTAAAACTGGGTGAACCAGTTGCGGGTAAGTCAAAGAACATTGCTTGCTTTTTTTTTTCTCTTCATAAATTATTGCCTAGTATATTGGGGGTCCTTTAATTAATGTCCTTTTGAAATTGTTCACTCAATAAGGTCTGCAAATTATGGACGGCCTGCAAGATCAATCACCAGCCACACCTCTTGAGCCTTCAGTATTTAGCTGTGTTGGCTGGAATCAGAGTTGCAAGGCAAATGCTCAGAAATCACTTTCTGCTCTGCATTGTCTCCAATATTAACCCATATGCTGAGATTTTAATGTGCCACCACAGTGTTCAGCATGGTGGAGATAGGACATAGAGTAACTTAAAACCACTTATGTGCTGCTTCATTCCCGGAGGCAAAAAATAAGTGAATTTGTCCAGTGTAAATTAAGCTAGCCCCATGGCAGTGCATGCTGCCTCCAATCAGCCTTTTCTATGGCCTGGTGTTTCAGATTCTCTCCTGGGAGGAAGTAAAATGTGAGTTTGATATTCCTCTGACTGACAAGAGCTTAAAACTCTGCTGCTTCCTGGGAGAGAATTATTATAAAGCTATTATGAAATGGTGGTTGGCACCAGCATCACCGACCATTTTCCCAAGTCAAAATGACCATGGATACTGTGCTTTATACCAATCAGAATGCTGTCAGTGCAAACTGAGCATGCTTTGTGGGTGCCAAGTGAATTAGGCAGGAGTGACGGATTTAGCAGAATGAACTGAATTGCTCCTGAGTGGGCACGTCTCCATGAGATGCTTAATGAGCAGTAGATTAATTCCACTGCTCATTAGCAAATCATGGCAAAAGCCATGATTAAGAATAAGTCTACTGTACATTAAGCATCATGAAAAGACCATGTGTCAGTGCTACTGCTCAGCAGCACCAGTTACTGCACATCTAGTTAGTACCTCATATTAGAGGTACTAAACTTAATGCACACTATAGTAATGCATATATAGATGTGCCCAGTGTGATCAGAACCTTAAGACTAGGCACATACAGAAATTTTCAGGACAAAATGGAGGTTCCTACAATCTAAGTGCCTAACTGGTTTTATGGCAGCTGGAGCAAGGTCACTCTGCAGTGGGGGTTTTATTTGCGACTTAGGCAGAACTTGGGTGCCTGAGCTGTTTATGTAGCTTTCTAACTGATTTGAGTCCTTAGGCTTTGCAAATCAGTGCTGCAACACCTAACTCTTAGACAACTGGCTCCTGGACTTCCCTATACAATAGAAGGGGATTCACAATAGGCCACTGAGCAGGGACCTACACTAACCAATAGGAAATGCTGCAGGGAAAGATGGGTCCCTGACATCCTTCCCCTGTTGGGGTTTAAGCACCTAACTGCAGGCTGAAGAGCGGCACCCTTTCTGAAAGGAGAAGGGAGCACTGTTTTCTTCAGTATTGCCCCCCTCCACCCGCTTATTTTTGTAGCTAATAGAGCACACACCCATGAGGTTGGAGACCAAGTTCAGTACCTTCCTACATCTCAGCAAATTCAAACCCACATCTGTCACTTCCTAGGAGAGTGTATAACCAAGTGGTAACAGGTTGCTTGGGGATGCAAAAGGTATCTTCTGTCCTTCCTTTTGAAGATTGTGCCACTGTGCAACAAAAACAAAACCCAGAAAAAGTCATGAATCATTGAACTAGAGAGAAGTAAGAGTGTCCATGACTCTGTAACCTAGTGATTAAGGTGATCACCTGGGAGACAGGGTTCCAAACACTGCTCTGAGACCTGTTTATGCATTATGTCCAATGACTGTTTCATGTAAAATGCAGAGACCCAGGGGCTGTGTTGCAATATTGAGTATCATGACATTTAATTATCTTCATGAGCTTAATATTTAGTAGTTCTGTACCCAATTCCCCAGATAGAAAATGGGAACAACAGCCTTTTCTTGCCTTTTGTGAGGTATTCAAATACTTTAGTAAAGGATCCTTTTAAAATAAAATGCACATCAGAGTCACAGATAGACTGGTGACATCTATTCTCCTGCATCTTCAGCCTTTTTATCCTGTCCCCAGAGTTTTGTCATTATCCCATCCCATGTGAGTGATCCTCAAAAGATTTGAGTGAAGTTCTGGTCCATTAGGATAATCACTTGTGGTGTATCTGATGGGAGAAGTGTGGATCCTTTACTAAATGAGGGGAGCAACCTAGTGACAGATGATACAGAAAGGCTGAAGTAGTCAATGCCTTTTTCACCTTAGTCTTCACAGGCAAGGTCAGCTCCCAGACTACTGTACCTGGCAGCACAGTTTAGGAAGGAGGTAAGCAGCCAACAATGGCAAAAGAACAGGTTAGAGACTATTTAGAAAAGCTGGACAAGTACAAGTCCATGGGATCAGACACGATGCACCCAAGGGTGCTGTGGGAGTTGGCAAATGTGATGGCAGAGCCACTGGCCATTATCTTTGAAAACACATGGTGATTGGGAGAGGTCCTGGATGATTGGAAAAGGGTAAATATAGTGCCCATCTTTAAGAAAGGGAAGGAGAATCTGGAGAACTATATACCAAAATCATGGAGCAAGTCCTCAAAGAATCCATTTTTAAGTACTTGGAAGAGAAGAAGGTGATTAGGAACAGTCATCATGGATTCACCAAGTGCATGTAATACCTGACTAACCTGATTATCTTCTATGAAGATGTGACTAGATCTGTAGATGTCAGACCAGTGGATGGTGATATACCTTTTAGCAAGGCTTTTGATACTGTCTTCCACTACATTCTCACAAACAAGCTAAAGAAGTATGAGTTGGGTGAATGATCTGTAAGCTTGGGAGAAAACTGTCTGGATTGTCAGACTCAGAAGGTAGTAGTCAATAGCTTGATGTCTAGTTGGCAGCTGGTATGAGGTAAAGTGCCCCAGGGGTCAGTCTTAGGGCTAGTTTTGTTCAATATCTTCAACACTGACCTGGAAGGTGGGATGGAGTGCACCCTTAGCAAGTTTGCAGATGACACCAAGCTGGGGGGGAGTAGTAGATACACTGGAGGTTAGGTTAGGATTCAGAGAGACTGAGAAATTGGAGGATTGGACCAAAAAAAATCTCATGAGGTTCAATAAGGACAAGTGCAAAATACTGCATTTAGGATGGAATAATCCCATGTACCAGTACAGGCTGGGTATAGGCCTTGCTTGTGTGAGCAGCATTGATCAACATACACTGCTCACACAAAGGCCTAACATATTAGCCAGATAGGCCTCACTAGCAAACCTGACTGATGCATGAATTCCTCACATACACAAAACTTGGAATAAGGGCCAGATGTGCACTCCTAACAAGAGATGAGAAGGAAAGATGATGGTACAAGGTAGGATAGTCCAATACCAGGATGATAAGGCTGGAATGGGAATATTGAGGTCAAAAGGTGAAACAAGCCCACAGTACAGGACGGTTGGAGACTTTCAAGATACAGATAGAATGCAATATGTAATTTGTTTTGATCATTGTATAAAAGGAGAATTGGAAAGCAGGGAAATGTAGCAGCCTATGTGAGCTTTTCATTTTTCATAAAAATGAAAACCTCTCCAGTACTACAGTCAACTTGCTTTGGCCATCTCATGCAGTTTGCAGCTCTAATGCCTTGTCCATCCTTTTACATTTATATATGGCCCACTGTGTATGGGCAATGTCTTCTTTGATGACTATGTGTGGTGGTGTGCCAAATAACTTGTCACAGGTACAAATGCCTTAGCTCCTGGTCTGATGTACTTGTTAGGCCAAAACATGTTAGGGCTGTGCTTATAGATAATAACCTGGCTGAATCTTTGCCAGTGAACTGAGCCTGTGGTTGTTCTTTAAGACAAGATTAGTGCTGGAATCTCTTGGCTGCAAGTTTGCCGGCACTACAGTTCTTGTAACTTCAACACTGACAGGACATCAATAACACCAGATGAGGATACTATCAGTGATGACACTGATAACCACAGATGACACCGGGGACTGACTGGCTAAGAAGCAGCTCTGCAGAAAAGGACCTGAGGGTTATGGTGGACAATAAGCTGGATATGAGTCAACAGTGTGCTTTTGTTGCCAAGAAAGCTAACAGCAAACTGGGCTGCATTAGTAGGAGCATTGCCAACAGGTCGAGGGAAGTGATTCTTCACCTCTATTCTGCACTGGTGAGGCTAAGTACTGTGTCCAGTTTTGGGCCCCCAGGTACAGAAAGGATGTGGAGAAATTGGAGAGAGACTATTGGAAGGCAATGAAAATGGTGGGGGGGCTGGGGCACATGACTTCTGAGAGAAGGCTGAGGGAATTGGGCTTATATAGTCTGCAGAAGAGAAGACTGAGCAGGGATTTTATAACAGCCTTCAACTACCTAAAGGGTGGTTCCAAAGAGAATGGAGCTAGACTGTTCTCAGTGGCAGAGAACATAACAAGGAGCAATAGTCTCAAGTTGCAGCAAGGAAAGTTTAGGTTAAATATTAGGAAAACTTTATCACTAGGAGGGTAGTAAAACACTGGAACAGGTTACCCAGGGAGGCTGTGTGGATTCTTCATCCTTGGAGGTTTTTCAGACCCAGCTAGACAAAGCCTTGCCTGGGATGATCTAGTTGAGGATGGTCCTGCTTTGTCCAGGGGGTTGGATTAGACCACCTCCTGAGGTCCCTTCCAACCCTAATTTTCTATGATTCTATTATCCTCTTGGAGCTGGATTTGCCCTGTCAAACAGATCTTTTCACCAGGTTGGCTTCAGTTCCATTTCAGTCTTTATTTAGTGAGAGGTCTTCAGATTCTTTCTGGTTCCTGAGTTATTACAGCTCTAATGACACACGTAATTTTAAGATACAGGGAAAATCCCTAAAACTGAAAGGAACTCATTAGGTATATTCATTATAGCACTAGAATTGCCTTTCCGTGGTTGTCCAGAATTTTTTGTTTGGTCCTGTCCCATGTTCATTTGGAGAAAGCCATGCACCTGCACATGTGCATGCACCTGGTCTGAACATTTCAAAACCTGAACAGGTTTGGTTTGACTCCTATTCTGAAAAGTGTGTGAAAGGCTGAAGGGTGTGCGTTGTTTTTTGGTTTGCTTGTTTTTTCCTGAATGGGTTCATCCATCTGCAATCTCTGCTGTGCGTGCATCTCCTCCCTCCCTGTACCTTTGTTCTTGGGTATTGCTACAGTACCCAGTCTTCCCCTCCTCTCTGTATAATATTTAAACTGCTCTCCTCTGGCCACACATAAGACCTTTCTCTTCATAGTTCCACTGGCTGGTAAGTTTTAATTAATCACTTACACAGTGGTATTAGGAATGTATGTCACTCCTATCTATCTAGGTATTCATACCTACAACACCATAGGATGGAGCAACTGTGGTACACCCCTGCTGTCATTTAAGTCAAGGAAAATTTCCTTGCCTGCTCAGTCCTTCTCTCACTAAAATATAATATCAACCTTCTGCCACAATGTGATTTAATTAGACCATATTTTGTGCATCTCCAATTTTTACCTCAACCTTCTGAAAGAGACAATGAAATAAGTAATCACAAGAACAGTAGGCTTTTCTACAGCCTTGGCCAGAGGTGGGGCATGGTGGGAATAAAGAGAATCAGCTGTAAACCAAGCATTAAAAACAGGCCAAATTGAATCCAGGAAATCATACAATAAGGGCTGACCTAAAGCTCTTTTAAGTCAGTAGAAAGGCTCCCACTGAATTAACTGGATGTGGGAATAGCCCTCAACACAAAAAGGCTTATTCTAATGGTTGGCAGATAGTCTTCTTTGAAGTTGCTAACCGACACCCATTCAGAAGGGGGCCTCAGTGTCAGGGTCCTTGAGTTGAGAAGCCTTAGGGCATCTTATGAAAGTCCCAGATTGGGACACCTCAAAGACCACTTTTGAAAATTTCCCTTAAGATCCTAGTTCTGTTTCCTAGTTCTGTTTTCATGTAAGCTGGCTTTACTCTATTGTAACTCTATTGACTTCCCTGGAGCTAGCTACTCCACATTTACAGTAGTGCAAATGCAAGAGAATAAAGACCTGAGGCCACAAAATGATAGGCAAATTATCAGCTAATAAAAACAACTCTGGGTGTGTCTATACATGAACTTATGTGTTCCTAAACTTAACGTACGTTAGCCTAGGTGTGTGTCTACATATGAACACGTTAAGGAGCCTTAACAAAGCTCACAGGGCAGCTTGCACTGGTCAGCATCCTGGACAGCTGCTGGAAGCCTGTGGCAGTGTAGCTGGGCAGTGCAGCCCAACACTGGACAAGGGGGTGGGAGCCTCCAGTCCCCCCAGACATGGTTGGTCTGGCCCTCACCCTGCCCTTGGCTCTAACCCCCTTCCCATGTTCCTGCCTCCCCAGATTCAGATGACAGCGGATCAGAGCTGAACCCACCGGGGCCCCGTGCTGCCTGCAGGTGCCATGAAGAAGATGCAGCAGGTGAGTGGCGGTTCTGGCAGCAGCAGACCTTGTCAGTGTACAGTAAGACAGCAGTCGGGCAGGAGGTGTGAGGGCTTCTGTCAAAGCAAAAGGGAAAACTCTCCCCCTACAACTCCCTGCAGAGGAAGGGGGCAGCGTAGCGTTGGCAAAGCCTTTGCTAACGGTTCACCCACACCTCTCCCTAAGGGCGGGTTTGCTGGCCGAGTAGTGCATCCGTGCAGGGGCAGGATGCCTCGCTGATCATCGGATTCAGGTACCCTTGGAAACCCACAGTGGGGCTCCCACCTGGGAGAGCAGGCAGGCTGGGACTGCGTCTGCCCCCAACAGCCAGCATGGCTTTCCCTGCTCCACCCACCTCCATCTCAGGCAAGCACCTGGCCTCCATGCCAGACATTGCAGGTGGAAGAGGAAGCATCAGTCCTGGCAGGCTGAATGCCGCTTCTCCCACCCACCATGTCCAGCATGATGGCAGCATGGGGCCCCACAGGCTCAGTTCCAGCCTGCTCAGTTGCACAGCATTAAGGTGCCTTACCACATGTACATTTAGGGATTAGCCTAAAATTGCCATTTTAAAGGTGCATTAAGGGTGTAGACCTGTGCCTTTAATGTGCTTTAAAAATGGCTAATGTGCCTTAAATCTCCAAGTGTAGATGCACCCTCTGTATATAAAATAAAACTTGACTGACATATCTGCTGGATTTTATTTTTGAAGAAATTATTAATAGAACAGAGAGATGTGAGACAGTAAACATAATCTACTTTGATCTTATTTTTTTAAGCAAGTGAGACTATATTCCCCAGCAGACTAAAACAAAAGGTTCAACAAGTTAAGTACAGAGTACTTTATTGTGGAAGGCATAAAGGGCTTGTTAAATAACCATGCACAGATTGTAAAATCACTGTTGTGAGATTTAGATCCGGAAGGAGGAATCACATGGAAATTTTTCACTTTGTCTATTAATTGTTTAGACATTAGGACAGATTTGTTCTTAGTGTAATCATTTATACCTATGCCAGGCAAGTGTATAACAATGCAGTTCTGATATGTTAGCATTTGACACTTATTTTCCACTTATTAATCTGGGCATACAGAGCTGCAAGGCAGTAGATTATTAGGATCATTGCATCCAAACAAGAAAACAGCAAATACAAGGCAAAAGAAAGGTTTTAAGAAAGAAAGGATAGTAGAATTATTTAGCTTAGCAAAACAAAGCTGAAAAGGAATATGATTACTTTCTGAACTTGGGGGGAAGCAGTAGGGTGGGAGAAAAGCAAGAAGAGGATTCTTGGCACAGGAATAAATGGGTGTAAACTAGTACACTGGAAATTAGAAGATGGTTTTCTTCCAGTAGGAGTAACAGAGAGAAATAACCTGACTAATGTGAAGATAGAGTTTGTTAAGTTTCTGAATGACAACATTATGATGTGGTTGCTGACAGTAGCAGGGGCTGGACTTGAATCTGGAAGTCCCTTCTAGTCCTACACTCCATGTTCTTAGAAAAGATTCAAAAAGTGCCATGGAAGTGAAAGGTGCCAGGTAATTGCTAGTTTTTGTCACTGACAATGTGTTATCCTTAAAAATGTGATGGATTAATGTACATAGGCAATCAAGCCCCACATACATTGTACTTTCATTATGGTGCCTCATATCAATACTTTATTCACTATCTATATTCTGTGGAATTTTGCCCATTTAACAAACAAGAGGACCAATTCTTCCTTGTTTTTCACTATTCATCAATGCATTCTCATCAGATTCAGTGAAGCCATTCTTATTCTCCCCCCTGTGGGATGAGAATGGTGCGAGTGACTGGAGTTTAAAGGACAGTTAATTGGTTTCTGTTATCACTTAAATGGATTCAGTGCCCAATACAATCAATATGAGTTTTACCTGAGTAGGTGAGAGCAAAACCTGATTCTTTTCCCACTGTAAATCAGGAGTAATTCAGGTCCTGATTCTCTCACAACACTGTAAATTAGCTGTTGCACTGAGAAAAGAGCTGCCATAAATTAGAAGAGATTTAAGGTAAGCCAACCTACATTGTCTGTAAAGGACTTTGCAAAAGAAAAAGCGGACATAAAGAGAGAAACAAAATGATGTTAACAAAATAAGTCATCAATGAAGAATGGAACAAGTTTTATGATTATATACCCATATCTTGTGTCATTGCTAAGTATCCAAGTAGAAAAAGAAAAATATAAAATAGCAGTTAAAATTTAGAAATCAGATGAACAATTAAGAAAACTGCTTAAGAAGCTCTGAAACCAGTAAGAGAAATACCTTAACAGATGCACAAGTGCACCTTGGAATGAATACATTATGTGTTATAGATTCAAGACTGACATAATAAACCTCATAATCACTTTTTCACTTGCTCATGTGTTGTACATCTGCGATTTGTTGGCAAAGCACTGCAGTGAGAGAAACTCTTGCTACCCTAGCTAACCTTTCCTCTTTGGCGGTTTTGCCTTGCTGCTTCTACTTTTTTACATATCTGTTGTGAGTTGCTGAAATATATTTTTTTTCAATAGCATATGCTGTATAGGCTACTCCAACTCTTGAAAATGTGCTGCACCTCAATGTAAAAGCAAGGGAGAAAAGATTGAGAAGGGCCAGATTGCAACCCAATTTACATTGGTGTAAACATGAAAATTCTGTGCTGATATTTTGGATTTACATCAGTTTTACTGACATCACAATCTGGTGAGCCTGACAATACGAAAAAGATTTTAGTGTTTTTTGGACAAGCTACTATGCTCACGTTTTACGTCATTGCTCAGGGGAGAAATGAAAAATTGAAATGTCAACATCTATAGTTACCTCATGTAAAGCAGCAGCATATATAATAGTGAAATGATAGATGCTAGGGAAATGAAGTAAATGTACAACAGAACACCACACCAGTCATGGAAAATGAAGTATGAGATCTTTGCATAAGGGAACAAAGCCTCTAGGAAAGACACATATCTGCAGAGATGTGAACTAGATTCCCATATTATAGCCCAATGCATTGTTAGCAAGCTGCAGTCAAAGAGAGCAGACCCAGTAAAAGAGAGCTGCAGTCAAAGAGAGTAAGATCCAGTGAAAATATTATTGCAAAGATGAGCTAGATATCCATAATTCATTGTAACAAAGTACATTTACCTCCCAGTAGCATAGGTGAATCTCACAGTTTTGAAGTACCTGCAGCTCTAAACAACTAGCAATGCTAATGTCACAACCCAAGGGTGTGATTTTTGTTTGTGTGCGCTTCGGCACTGCTAAATTATTTCCCGCCACTCGTAGCTTTCTTTGCAGGGTGCATTTCTAGGTTACAAAAGAGAAATGCACGGTGCAAGGAGTTCCCGCCATTCGCATGCAAATTTGTGTCCCACTATTGTCCAGTTCTAAATTATTCCCCCGTGGCGGCTAGCAATTGGCTTGCTAGCCATATAAGAGGCTTGAGCGGTTTCTGCCCAAGTTGGAGGAGGAAAAGGAGGACTCCACAACTATCAGGAGGAGGAGGACTTCACGTCTTGTGAAGATCTCTAAGCGCTGTGGAGCCTATCGGACCCAGCATATACCTTAAGAAGGCTATAGGGGTCTGATCAACCTCTGGCCTCTCCCCGTCGCCGAACGATCCCTCGACGTACCCTTCCCTGTGCGCAAGTTCCACGGAGCCTAGCAAACTTCGTGTGAGTG
>NW_005842106.1:1258384-1259068 GCF_000455745.1 Alligator sinensis
AGTGACTGATGCACAAGATGCCGCCACCAGTCGCATTCGTGCTTGGACGGAGTTACAGGAGCTGTACAAAGAATGTGAAATGGAGTCTGACGATGCTATAGTCTCATGGCTGGAACTCATGTCCATGGAGTTTGAGCTTGACTAACCGCCTTGTTGTGTGTAAATTTTGTAAATATTTTGTTATACGTTAACTTATTTTTTTAGAGTTTTGTTTGCAGATCCGGAATTCAGAGTGCGTGGCGAAGAGAAGCCCCAAGAAGGATAACATCATCGGAAGAAGTGAGGGCCTGACGCGCAACTTCGCCATGACGCCCACTGAAGCCCTGATCGTACAGTTCATTGTTATGAATCTGATTATGTGTATATGTATTTGTGCTGGTTATTATTTGATTCGATCCCTAGAGGACGAACTTCTTATGTTAGCGAATTTTGTGTTTACCCTTTTAGTTCAATGACCCATGGTAAGAGCTCTTGATAACCCGAGTGACAAGCGTGCAGCATAATTCAGCTGTGCCTTCAGCAAGGGGGGATGTCACAACCCAAGGGTCTGATCTTTGTTTGTGTGTGCTTTGGCACTGCTAAATTATTTCCTGCCACTTGTAGCTTTCTTTGCAGGGTGCATTTCTAGGTTACAAAAGAGAAATGCGTGGTACAAGGTGTTCCCGCCATTCGCATGCAAATTTG
>NW_005842106.1:1259208-1286454 GCF_000455745.1 Alligator sinensis
TTCACGTCTTGTGAAGATCTCTAAGCGCTGCGGAGCCTATCGGACCCAGCATATACTTTAAGAAGGCTATAGGGGTCTGATCAACCTCTGGCCTCTCCCCGTCGCCAAACAATCCCTCGACGTACCCTTCCCTGCGCACAAGTTCCACGGAGCCTAGCAAACTTCGTGTGAGTGTATCCAGAGCTCTGTCCGGGTTCGAGTCCTGCAGGTTTATTTTCCCGTCGCCAAAAACCCATTGCGACATACTCTCGTGTTTTGCATCTTCCCGTCGCCGAAAACCCCCTGTGACGTACTCTCGTGCCCTGCAGGTTCGAGTTTTGTTTTGTTTTGTTTTGTTTTGTAACTGCAACTCAAGCAAGTTTTCCTGCCTGCACCGCGACCATCTTCAGTGTAAGTAAAATAATCTTAAATCAACCACTAAGCATCCGTGCCTAATTCTAGCGTGCCGCCTGCCTTCCCCGACCCGGCGTGTCCAGGCTGCTGGCCACAACCCGCCGCATGAAAACCGCGCCCCCCCAAGGGCCTCGGACTGCTCCCGGCCCGCACAGCTAATACTGCACTACATTATAATTTTGACTTTCCGCTCCTTCCCCCCTGACTAAGCCACAGTTGAACAATTCATTATTGCTTCCTGAGAATACACTGCTTTTTTGCTGTGTCGACCTGGGTTAAAAGTACCTCAGCTCAACCTAATGCTGTGTTGTATATCAGACAGAGTATAGCTACATTAGCTTGGTAATCTGCCCAGCCTACTTTTCAGCATAACCTGGGTGAAGCACCATGCTACTATGGCTGTACTGCTTCTAGTACCAGAGCTAGCTTAGAGCAACCTAACTTGGATATCTCCACATGACACTGTATTATGCTGTGCAGACTTACCCTGAAAGAAGAAAGGAGGAATAATAAAAAGTCTACTTTATCCTGGATACCCATATCATTCACCTCCCAACTTGAAGGGCTTATATATATGAGAACACTCAGGAAAGTTGACACAAAATTTCCGTAGGTAAAGTGTATAGGCAATAGGGTGTTAAACCTCTGTGTGAACACTTTCATTCAGAAGTCACCTTTAGTTTATAGCTTAATTCTTCAAAGACCACTTTACCTCTGAATGAAGCCATCCCCATGTAGCTGAATGTGCTTTCAATGGTAATATTATCTCATCTCAGTAAAGCTCAAAAACCTTGACTAAGAAGAAAGTTATCATTATTCCCATTTTATTGAGGGGCAAACTGGGAGGAAAAGAAACTTGACTAAGGTTCTACACTAGCCCAGAGGTAGAGGCAGGAATAAAACCATGGGATCCTGAGTCCTGCCATCTACTCTGTCTGGTTGGCCAAACCATCCTTGTCTTCTGTACTGTCACTTCATAATTCTAAAAATTTGTTTTAACTACGTGTCTCCATTTAAATGAGCCCTCAGAAGACAAACTCTTTATATAGTCTTCTGCCCCTCTCAGGCTATTTCAGTGCTGTCACTACAACTGATTTATCATTTAATCTTATAACTACAGGCACAGCTACCTCCTAAGCATCATGTCTTGAAGAGATTGTTGGCAGAGCTGCCCCAAACATTCCTATGTGGTGTAGCAGCTAGACTAGATTTTGGCAAGAGCACTGAGTTTAACCAACCTTTGTTGCTTTGCCCACACCATCAATCTCTGATTCCCATTAAGATACATGAGAGGACAAGGGGCAGCTGGAAAAGAAAAGACATGAAGAAAATAAGAATTGCATTAAAGATGGCCAAACAATAACATTCTCTTTAACTAGAGTTTGGAATGTTGAGCTTCTGAAATTCCTTCAAAGTCATGTCAAGGTTTCTGACTTTTAGCAAACTTATGATATCAAACATGTGCTTCAGATACAAAAAAAGCATAGAAAGAGCATATTATCTAAAATGGATAGTTTTATTGTTCTATGTGTGCTGCTTAGATGCCATGACTCTGAGCTGAAGTATGTGCAGTCCCTTTGTGAAGATGGAAGGAGAATCTCAGAAATTAGAGACACCTATTATAGTGTACTGAATTCAATTCAATTCTGTGTTACACCTGTACAAACACCATTTACTTCAGGGATGTTCCTTGGCTGCCTACATGACAAGAGAATTTGACACAAGTAACAATCAATATGTTAGGCAGAAGGCAGGGCAGGGTGGCACCTTAAAGACTAACTCATTCAGAAAGGCATGAGCTTTCATAGGCTACAGCCTACTTCATCAGATGCCTTTCTGAACAAGTTAGTCTTTAAGGTGCCACCTTGCCTTGCCTTCTCTTGACTTCAGACTAACATAGCAAACTTCCCCTCAGGACTGTAAATGTAATGCCAAGCCTGTTGAAGTCAATAGGACTCCTGGTTCAGGTCTATCATGACTATGTAGCATATGAGCATGGGCAAAGGACGGGGTTTTAAATGTTAAATTAAATTTAAAAAAATTATAAACTGGACAAGTTGCATAAAGAGGAAAGTGTAAGGTATTTTCTAGCCTGGACATCTATAAAGTTTATCCAGGTGTCACTCCCAGACACCAAACAGCAAGCAAGGAAAAAAAGGGGTGTTTTCAATATTCATTGTCATGTTTATATGCTGAGAGGATTAAGAGATTGTGTCATCACAAACATGTATTTAAACATGATTGCAGGGAGTTCACAAGATGATGAACATGACTTAGTGGTCAGTGCAAACTACAGGAAATTGAATTCAGCAACATGTCGGCTAGTCATCTGTAAATCTTGGATCCAGCTGGGTTTAATCACAGTTAGGTGACATGATTCTGAACAAGACTGATTCTCAACTACACTGACCTGGCTACTGCTTATGGTTAGTTCATTCAGTCTTCATAATTATGCTTGATAACTTTGAAGCATAAGAAAAGCCTTTGTTACTCTTTGAGTGTATGTATGTGTGCAATTAAAGTGACACAATAAACTCTGGCACATATCACACCAGAATGTATTGCTCTCAGGCATCACATTTACACATGCACCTGAGACCAGCAGCACATTGAGCCAAGCTGGAGCAGCCAAGTACAAGAAGGCATACATAAATTAAACCTCAATAAACTCACAGTGGGTATATATGGATTGTAGGGTGAAATTCTGGAAAGTGATTAGCATGTTCTGCAAGATGGTAAGTACCCTTCATACCTACTAAAGTCAATGTGGGATAAGACCACTTAGCACTTTACAAGATCTGTCCCTTTGAGTGAGTCTGTTGTGATTCTCTTTTTCTTTTATAATGTAGCCTGAAAATTATGACAGCTTTAGCAACCCACACTATTTCTGCAGTGCTCTGGAAAACACTGTCAAGAAGTACACACTACCCACTTGCTCCCACCCCCCATACACCAAAAAAGGAAATTAAATGATGAAGCCACCCTCAGAGTGCCCTCCTGCTGCTGTTCTTGAATTCTCTGAGAAAGGGGCTTCCCTCAGGCAGCTTCACTGCCTTATTTCCAAGTTTGGCATGTGCAAAACAGGAGCAGGAGGAGACAAGCAGCTATGTTTCTCAGTAGCACTCCTAGGAGCGCAATGGAAGTGATGAAGACATACCCTCATTTAGCTCCTATGGGCCAGTTACATATGTCACTATATTTTGCTAGTTATTGTGATATGATAAAGTGCTGCATTCTTAGGCCTTGCAGTATACAGAATTTTATAAGATTTCTCAATAAAGAAAGGAAAATCTACAACTGTTTATATTTTACATGTCTCACAAGCCATTTAGCACATGATTTTGATATTCCTGTAGACCTCTGCCTTTCAGTGCAGTTCACCTTTAAAAAAAGAACTTTTCAATAAAAATAAACCTTGAAAATAGACCATTACCTGAAGCTTTCTCATGTGTTTATAAAGAAAAGTCATAACTTAAAAAATCATTCAAGGCCCACTAAACAGTTTGTTAAACAGTCACAAGTTTTTTTTTCTGCTGTTAGAAGTAGATGCAGACTCTGTGAGATCTCTAAAAATGTCTAGCTTTGGAGGTTTGTTTGTTTTTTTTACAATACTCAGGAACTCAGATATGGTTTTTATGTAGAAAGTATAAAATTCTACTGAGAAAGATAGGCTAGGATAAGACAATACCTCAGAACATGTAATACTATTTTTGAATAATTTTGTAATCTCTAAGCAAAAGTCGAGATATCTGATCAAAAGTTCTAGATTTCAAGAAGGAAGGTTTTGGCAAACTCAAGAAGATAGTTGGAGAGTCCCTCTGCAACTGAATGACTTGGGAGTTCAGGAACAGTGGTGCTTTCTTAAGGAAGCAATTCTCATGGCCCAAAAACAGGCCATCCCCACACGGGCAAGAAGTGGGAAAGGAGCCAATAGATCCACATGGCTAAACAGGAATATTAAAGAGCTATTGAAAAAGAAAAAAGAAGCATATAAGCAATAGAAGAATGGCTTGGCAACCAGAGAGAAATATATCTGTATCACCAAGGCCTGCAGATACGAGACACAGAAAGCTAAGGCAGGCATGGAGCTCAAGCTGGCAACTGGAATAAAAGACAACAAAAAGTCCTTCTACAGATACATAGGGAGCAAGAAAAACATCTGGCTCTACTGTGGGATCCCTACTGAATACTCAGGGACAGTCCACAGTTGATACCCGTGAAAAATCTGAACTAAATATATACTTCACGTTTTCTTGAAATCAGACGGGGGCTGTTCACCTGACCAGAGGCCTGGGGAACATGGGAAAGACAACAGGCTACATGAAATCAATCCTGAACAGGTGGGGGATCTCCTGCAAGACTTGGATGTTTTCAAGTCTGCTGGGCCTGACAACCTGTACCCAGGAGTCCAGAAAGAACTGGCTGAGCTTATAGCAGCTCCACTAGCCAAGCTGTTTGAAGAGTTGTGGAACTTAGGAGTGGTCCTGGACAACTAGAAGAGGGCCAAGGTGGTCCCCATCTTTAAGAAAAGGAAGAAGGATGACCCTGCAAACTACAGATCAATCAGTCTGACTCTGGTCCTGGGGAAAACCTTTGAAAAATTTATTAAGGAGGCCATCAATTGCAAGCTGGTAACTGAGGGGGTGCTAAAAAGCAACCACCATGGCTTTGTTGAGGGTAGATCATGCCTGACAAACCTTGTGTCTTTCTCTGACCAGGTAACTAGCCATCTGGACAAAGGACATGAGGTTGACATGATTTACTTAGACTTCAGTAGAACCTTTGATTCTGTTTCCCACGGGATTCTCTCAAACAAACTGAAGAGTGCGGGGCTGGACCAGTCTGCAGTGAGGTGAGTGGAAAATTGGTTTAGAGGCTGTTCCCGGAGGGTGGTAATCAATGGGATGGCCTCATCCTGGAGGGCTGTCTCCAGTGGTGTCCCCCAGGGATCGGTGCTTGGACCCATGCTCTTTAATATATTAATTAATGACTTGGATGAGGGATTAGAAAGCTCAGTGATTAAATGTGTGGATGATACCAAGCTGTGGGGGAATGTGGGCACTTTGGAAGATAGGGTCAGGATCCAGCATGACCTTGACAGATTGGACTGATGGGCAGAACAGAATCAGATGAGGTTTAACAGGGATAAGTGCAAAGTCCTACAACTGGGTAGGAAGAACCCTCACCACAACTACATGATGGGTGGTGGTCCACTGGCTGGCACAGCATCTGAATGAGACCCGGGGTTCACAATCGACTGGAAGATGAATATGAGCCAACAGCACGATGAGGCTGCCAGAAGGGCACATAGAACTGTGGTGTGTATCAGCCGATGTCTGGCCAATAGATCCAGGGAGGTGCTCCTCCCTCTCTATTCAGCACTGGTGAGGCCTCAGCTGGAGTACTGTGTCCAGTTCTGGGCACCACACTTCAAGAAGGACATGGATAAGCTTGAGAGGGTACAAAGAAGGACCACACTTATGGTCAAGGGCATGGAGGATAGGCCCTATGAGGAGAGACTGCAGGAACTTGGCCTGTTCAGTCTGAGTAAGAGAAGACTGAGAGGTGACTTGATAGCCACCTACAAGTACCTCAGGGGTGAACATCAAGATCTAGGGGAGCAACTCTTCAGGAAGGCACCTCAAGGGAGGACAAGGACCAATGAGCATAAGTTAATAGAGGGTAAATTTAGACTAGATATAAGAAAGAACTTTTTTCTCTATATGGGTCAGCAGAGCCTGGAACACACTCCCAGCAGAGGTGGTGCAGTCACCCTCCTTGGAGGTGTTCAAGATGAGGCTGAACAGGAACCTTGTTGAGCACATCTGAGCCCAATAACTTCCTTCCCATGGCAAGAAACTGGACTCGATGATCTTACAGGTCCCTTCTGGTTCTACGATTCTATAAAACACTTGGTGTCAAATCTCACAGGATTTTTCACATTAACATTTTAATCTGCATCATAAACATGACATATGGAAGCAGGGGATTGAGTTCTGACCCATTATAGTACTGAACAAAGTACACAGTCAGCCTTTCAGCCCAGGGCTGACAGGGGACCTGCTGAGCAGGGTACACACGGGGTCAGCCAGCGCAGGGCTCCTCCAACCTGGCTCAATGTGCTATGGTGGAGGGGCTGGCTGGGTCACTGCCCTGCTGGGTCACTGCAGGGCAGTTGGACAAGAGTCCTACTGCAGGGCTAGGCAGTAGGCAGCAGACAGCTGTGACACTGAAGTCCCCTCATGTCCCAGCCAGCCCCATCAGCATCTACAAGTGCATTGCTGAGCACTAAAGAACTCCACGGTAGGATAACCTGTGGCAGTTAATCAGTTTCCTGAGGCATAAGAGGGCTGTGCATGTAGACACTGAGACTTTACTGTGGAGCTAATTAGGCAGCTCTGCAGTAAATATCTCATGTAGATGCACTCCCACTGACATGTGCTTGCTGATCCCAATTGACACATTGATTGACACGTTCAATGCATGTTTAGTTTTGGAGGAAAATATTTTTTTAAAGATATATTTAAAGGTAAAGTTTCAAATGATGGTTCAGATATTCCATGTGAATACAGATTCTGTGGGGACACAAAGGGACTATAAAAGCTCACCTGAATTTGCAGCTGGATTTGATTCCCCTGGAATAGGGAAATGACAAGGGACAAAGGATAAAGCATATCGCTTTACTCCAGCAACTCCTACCTCCCTTCAGGGCTGTTGGAGGTGCGTACAAGATGGCTTAATGAAGAAGAACCCAGACGCTTCTCTAAACTGTTAAATTGGCCAGACTGACTCTCAGCAACCACGGGAGCCAGGTGAGCCAAGCATATCACACAACCATGTTTTCTCCCTTCTATCATCTTAACCAAGCAGAGCTTACCATTTAGACAGGACTCCTACTCCTGGATCTGTATATCCATTGATAGAGAAAGTGTCCCAAGCCCTAGAAGTTCATAGGTACATCATACACTTGTACTAGATAGGTGTGCATAAAACACAGTGCTCTGCTGCTTGGTAAGTGGTCCTAGAACTTACCTACAGCTTCTAAAAGCTTCCAGATAGTTCTTACTTACCCATAATCCACCAAAATTATCTCTCTTTAGATGCTACTCCAGATTTCTGAACCACCAAATCTCAGGGTGTCCTTTGTTTAACATTTATTTATCTCTCTGAAAAATCTGGGGGTTTTGTTTCAAGTTTGATTTTTAAATTTTAGTCTACAACTAGATCTTTCTAGGCTGTCAGCACTCTGTCTGGGTTTAATAAAATGTTTTAACATGTACATTAAAGAGCATGTCTTTGTCAGCAAAACAGACAGGATGATCTGTTTTATATTTCTGTGATTTTTATGCCCAGAGGTATCTTGCTGAACTAAAGAAATTAGGTGACATAGTAAACACGTCTTCATTTTTTGGTAAATCTTTAACAAGTTATCAAGAAAAGGTCACTTATCCTGAAACTGCTATACCAAAAATATAAATCATATTTTGTTTTATTTATTAAAAACAAGCTAGCAGGTATCACCTTTTTCCACAAAGGTGCCACCAGCGGGGTCCCCCAAGGCTCTGTCCTAGGGCCTATACTGTTTAACATCTTCATCAATGATGTGGACATTGGTGTCAGAAGCGGGCTGGCCAAGTTTGCCGACAATACCAAACTCTGGGGTAAAGCATCTACACCTGAGGACAGGAGGGCAATCCAGGCTAACCTTGACAGGCTCATGAAATGGGTGGATGAGAACCTGATGGTGTTTAACACTGAAAAATGCAAGGTTCTCCACCTTGGGAGGTAAACCTACAGCGTGCTTATATGCTCGGAAGTGCTATGCTGGTTAGCACTACAGATGAAAGGGACTTGGGGGTCATGATTGACCACAAGATGAACATGAGCTTTCAATGTGATGCTGCAGCTTGTAAAGCTAGCAAAATGCTGGCTTGCATCCACAGATGCTTCTCAAGCAAATCCCAGGACATCATTCTCCCATTATACTCGGCCTTGGTGAAGCCGCAGCTGAAGTATTGTGTCCAGTTTTGGGCTTCACAATTTAAAAAGGATGTAGAGAAGCTTGAGGGAGTGCAGAGGAGAGCAATGTGCATGATCAGAGGTCAGGAAAACAGACCTTACGATGAGAGGCTGAGAGCCATGGGACTCTTCAGCCTGGAAAAGCACAGGCTCAGGGGTGATCTGGTGGCCACCTACAAGTTTATCAGGGGTGCTCATCAGGATCTGGGGGAATGTCTGTTCACCAGAGTGCCCCAAGCGATGACAAGACTGAATGGTCACAAACTCCACTGTGACCGATTCAGGCTGGACATAAGGAAGAACTTCTTTAATGTCCGAGCCCCCAATGTTTGGAATAGACTACCACCGGAGGCGGTTCAAGCACCCACTTTGAATGCCTTCAAGACACATTTGGATGCTTGTCTTGCTGGGATCCTATGATCCCTGCTGACTTCCTGCCCCTGGGGCAGGGGGCTGGACTCTGATCCTCTGGGGTCCCTCCCAGCCCGAATGTCTATGAAATCTATGAAATTCTTAAATAAGTTCAGTGACTTATAAAAAATAAAGGGGTGGGGGGAGGGAGGAATTCTGGCCTTTGCTTCCAGGACTATTGCTGTTTTCATCCTATGAATGTAACATTCCTAACTATCCCTGGTTAGTTTTCCTAACTATTCTGTTCTGGGAGCACAGAGCTGAAGCAAGGACTCCACTTATCAAGGGGGTACAGCAGCTGCTGGAATCATGTTGGAGCCATGAACAGCCTGGCATGGGTCTGCAGTGGGCAGGTGTTCCAGACCAGCTGCTGCTGCTCTTCCCTGGTGCTGCTTCTCCCTACTTTCTCTGGCTATGACATGCGGCACTGTCCAGTCCCAGAGCAGCTCCTTGCTTCCTGGGGCAGGGGTAGGGAAGCTCACCTCTGCCAAAATGCTGCTGAAGCCCCTGTCATTGACATGTGCCAAAGCCTCCAGGGTCTGCAGGTGAGATTCAGTCTGTGGGCTGTATATCTGACCTCTGGGCTACAGAACCGGGCTCCATCTTGCTTGTTCTTTCTTGCCTCCTAAATCTAGCATTCCTTTTGCACAGCTTCAGTAGAGTGGGTGAAGAGTTTTCCCAGTCCACCCTTGCCTGTAGCCTGATGGTGAGGAGGTGGGGGATGTGGATTGGAGCCCTCTCAGACTGAGTGGGGAGGGGGCTAAATTTCAGGTTTCCTACTTACTGGGCAAGTGCTTTCACCTCTAGGCTATTATATAAAAAACTGCAGCAGAAGTACCACACGTTGTGTTTTTAAATAAAAGAATGACCAGAAAAGGACTCCAAGCTCTGGATCCCAAGTGGGCAGAGAAAGCTACTTGCAGCCCTGATACAGATGCCTGAGCGCTGTGGAAAATGTGAACTTTTCGATACACCTACCTCTGTAGCAGTTCTGTGGTTATTTCAGATCCTATCCTTTGGCAGCTAATTCTACCCTTTCACTGCGTAGGAAGAATAGGTGCCTCACTCAGGCTTTTGGATTTCATTCTGTGGGACAGGTACCTTAGAGGTAGCCACTGGAACACCTAACTTGAAGGCACCTAAATCTTTTAATGGCTCAAGCCCCCCAAAGCAATGGTAATATTAAAAGAAGATACACAATATTACCACAATGAAAATACTTTGGGCCTGTTTCTCCACAGCTCTGTGTACAGAGGCATTTATATTTGTGTAAACTAATGCAAACATGGGGTATAACATAATAAGTAATGGAGCTTTGCAGGAGTGAGTGACACGGCAAAGTTCACTCTGTGCACAAAATTAGGTCTGTGAGTCTTGGATTAAAAGCTCCAGTGGACAGGCAAAAGAGAAAAGAACTTGAGGCAGCACCCAGTCCATTGGCAAGAGCCCCTTTCTTGGACAGCGTAATCCAAAACTTTTATTTGTAATCACTGTGCAGCCAACATGCCAAGTAGATTTGGCCACAAACTTATTAGCAAGAAAAATGTAAAAAGGATAAACAAGCTGAAAATATTTTATTGTTCATAATATAGAAACCACTGGTCTTGGGTTGAGCTCTTGGGAGTCTGTTGCTCTAATGAATGGATCAAAATGGCTACTCACCAGAGAGGAAACAGGTGCTATAGCCTCACGTAGCAATCTCCGGCCAATTATTAGACTTCTTTTGTCTCTGTCAGGCAATTAAAAAGCTGTTCTTCACCAACCAATTAATATTCTCTTGACATCATCTGCATACCAGTATCTCAGGGACAGGCCCAGTTCCCAGAGTGTTTTGGTCACAATCTGAAACAATCACATTGCAGTACAGCAACCACAGAGAACCTGTGAGATTAAAATTTCAGATTCCTTGGTTTGAATTAATATTTTCCCCCAAATAATACTTTAAATAGGAATAAAATAAATAACAAATGATTATGTGTATTCAGTAGAATGCAGCAGAGATATTTCTATGCCACACTCATTTATTGTGAAAAGGGTAGTGAGCTTAAGAGAAATAACCTCTCTGCATCCCATTGTGGCTTATAGCTTTCAGGTAGAAGGTAACTTTCATATAAATCATGTCATGCTTTTATAAACTATTTCTTGTTGCTTTCTATTTATGTAAGACTCATGAGACCAGATTTAGTAGTTCTTGCTCAGCAAAAGTCCCAGAGAGTCTCATCGCAGTTTCTCCTGGATTTTCAAGAAGAAAAAGAAAGTGCAAAAGATGTGATTTAATTAGGCTATAACTTTATTAATTGAGCTCACCTAGGAAGTACCACCAATAACTCATCCAGTGCTCAGGTGTGTCTACACGTGCATTTACACTGACTTAAATATATTGCACAGTAAATTACTACACAGTAAGTGGGAATAGGCCAGCATTGTGCAGGTGTCTACATGTGCAGGTATTAAAATGCATTAATGCTGTGTGTGGACTGATTCAGAACTAAAGTTAGTCCCAAGTCAGTCCACATGCACAGTGTTACTGTGCAGTAAGTCATCTACACCTGTGTTACTGTGCAGTAACTAATTGGGTTTAAATTTGATACCTGCATGATGCAGGTATTACATTTATGCTCAAGTTGGATAAGTCAACATATTTACTGTGCAGCAGGGGAGTACATATGCAGACTCTTGCCCGTACTGCGCAGTAATTTTGGTTAAATTACTGTGCAATAAATGTACATGTGTAGATGCACCCAGTGATTCCTTTCATCATTATTTACACTCTCTGGAGGGCTGCCATCAGGCCTCCTGTCCCTCCCCCTCCCCTTGTCCAAGGGTTAAAGGTTTGTCATAAAAGAGACCATCTGCTCACTGCACAAAGGCATTAGGAATCCATTCCCATTCTTTTGCTTCTTCCAGGGATCTTTCCCCATAGGACCACTTCCAGTTTGCTTACCGAGGAGCTAGACCCCTATGACATCAGTTCCTGCACTGAATTCTGGATTCCAGCTCCAACAAACCTGCAACAGCTTAAACCTAACATCCTAACTTAGCCAAATGTGTTCCTGAGATGCTGTGGAGAAAGGGAAACAATCTCACTGGCAGTGTGAGAAAAAATGTCTTTCCTGTATCCAGTCCCACAGTAACAGATTGTATGGGGAGGGATTTCAGGACATGACCCAATACAAATAAAAGATCCTGTGAAGTCTCAACCATGCCTTTTAAAAAAATTATTTGAATAAAATGATTTGTATACTAATGATGCAGTTTACCATGTGAAACTGATTTGTCCATATAACAGGTACCTATAGTGACTTAAGAAACAGATCAGAAACTGTTGCATAGCTCTTCCACAGCTAATCTGACTAAAGGAACAACAGACAGACAGCAGTGTTTTAGAGGGAATATTAAATTCCCATCTTCAAAGGAATTTATTAGCAATTTATTTTAGAATTCAAATTCACTGAAATACAATAATATTTACCTACCTGTGTATATCGGCCTGAGTTCTGACAGAGTTCTTTAGGTGCTATTCTGTATGCTAGTATAAAACTGATATATAAGGAGAATAAGGCCCAATAAGCATAGGTTTTGTTGTTCCAGGAACTATTTATTTTACAGCATTCATAAATGACCTAGAAATGTTGCATCATTAAAAAAGAAAGCTGCTGCTATAAAGTCTTATTCTTAGTTTTATCATGCATTACTTTTCTCCATATGCCATGCCAATAAAGAAGTGCACACTGATTGCTTACAGCAAGAAGTATAAAATTATTCTTAAACTATTATTTGGTTACATGCAAAATACATGAGTTTGAAAACTACCTCATTTATAGAATTTCTCACCAAGATACTTCTAAAACATAAAAGTAAAAAGTGGTAGTTTAATTTGTATGATTTGCAAAGCATGGGCTTGTTTTTCAGTCTTAAAAGTTGTGTAGTCATTTGGAACTTTCCTGAATACTGAATCTGAATATTCAATTCATACTGCTATGTTGCCATTGTATACTTACTTGGCAAAGATTCAGTACAGTTTCCTTACCTACTGAGATATCTGTTAAAGATCTGAAAAGAAAAAGAAGGGCAAGGTGTAAAGAACGTATTTCTACTGATTTAGAGTTGTTGGTTGTAGCCATGTTAGTCTAAGGACATAGGCAGACAAGGTTCTTGGGGTAGATGTGATATCTTTTATTAGACCAACTACATAGTTGGAAAAATTGTCCTTTGCAAGCTTCAGGCATAAACATCCTTCTTCAGGCATAGGAAGAGTCTGCTGGTGTTTTGTGTGCTCTCCTGGGTAAAATGGAAGCCAATATGCAAAGTACAGGTCTGTGAAAATGCAAATGTATGGCAGTGAGAATCAGAGAGAATGGGAGACAATAGGTGTGAGACAGGTAGGGTGTTAGGGTGGGGGAATGTAGTTGGTAAAATGCAGACAAGTTACCTGGGGTTATCAGATGGCAGGCAGTTTATAATGTGCCATAAATCCAATGTCTATACTTAGTCCATGATTGACTAGCATGCATATGCAGAGGTGATAGAATAGTGCACATTGCTTTTTCACAGGCAGCTTTAAAAAAATTAATAATTTGCTGTGAGTGCTTTGATGAGAACTAAAATGTTCCATTTTTAGATCAGAAGTTTACTTATATTAAAAACATGTTGGTTTCCCCATAAAACACTGGAAAAATCTGCTAAAATCAAAGCATTCATTTCAAGGGAGTGAAAGGTACCTTCTGTACAAAAAGAGTTTTGACAAAAAAAAATTATGGCACCCCTATTTATATGTAAATTTAAGTACGTCCATTGGCTAATGCTCTACAGAACCCATAATGGAAGCACATCAGACTCCATAGAGAGGTACATGGTAAAATGTCATCTGGCTTAATGCTGCTACTAGCTGAGCTATTTTCCCACTTATTAAGCAGGATGCACAGTCTATAATTGGGGCTCAGCTTGCTGGATAATGACCACACTAATGTGTAACAGGCTAGTGACAGTGCATTGTAAAAATAGTCTTTGAGTCATTTCAAACACATCATGAGAGACTGAACACACTGGTTTTTCATATACCCACTCTACACCAGCTAGATTCCAAATACCACCAATGACTTGACCTTTTCTTTTCCTGTTCAGATTCTCACCTGAAAATATTTTAAATTGGATCTGTCTTTCCATGCAAGGTTTGAATTTAACATTTTAAACCAGGATTTTTCTTTGTAGTAGAATGCAGTATAAAATGGTATACCTTTAAAGTCTGAATTAATGAGCTCTGTTTTTTTTGAGCTGTGGTTTTCTGAATTAATGAGCATGGCTTTTTAATGAAGTTCTCTTTTTTTAAAGGTATGTGGAATAAGTCACCAAAAATCTTTGAAGTATTAAACCAACTTTGACCCTGCCAACACTGCCACTTCTCCAAGCATTATTTGTTCATTATTTTGAATTATTAAAAGAATTTCTCTCTCCTATTAACTGCTTCCTGTAGCCTGTACATGCTTTCACCCTGTTCATTCAATGTAATAGTAATTTTTATAACAGAAAAAACAAAACACTTTTGGAGGCCAAACCATGCATGCAGGACATGATTTAATACGATCATAAAAGGCAATTTATTTGTTTTTAAATTCAGCTCTGTTAAAATTCATCTTGACATTTATAGCTCACAGATTATCTGTAATTAAGAAAATAACTGAATACTCCAGGTAACTGGGTTAATGTTCTTTCATGAATATGGATTATTATATTCTGCTTATTCACTGTTAGACTATATTATTAATTGTTGAATGCTGTTTGATTGCAGTAATATAATCTTGGGTTTAGTCCTAGAAATTGCTATACCAGGTAGTCCACGTACTCCAACTGACAGTGGCCTGTAAAATAAAGTTTAAAAAATAGACTCAAGTAGGTTGCAATAGGTAGTTATCATGCAAAACCCACTACTCATAGGGTGCTTCTCCGTATGCTATTAGCATATCACCCTGGAGTTCATTACTTCAGTGCACCATGTTTCAACGTGCTCCTAGGACCAAAGCATGTTGAGCTGGGTCGGAGTACCCTGGTTGGCAGGGGATCGGGGAGGGGTCAGCCTGCCACCCCCAGGGCTCCTCCAGCCTGGCTCAGTGTGCTGTGGCGGAAGGGCTGTCAGGGGCACAAGCATACTCCAATGCAGGGCTAGCCAGCAGGCAGCTGCAACACTGAAGCACCCTCATGTCCCAGGCAGCCCCATCAGCATCTACACATGCATTGCTGAGCACTGAAGAACTCCGCCATAGGATAACCTGCAGCAGAGTTCATCAGTTCCCTGCAGCCTAAGAAGGTTGCACATGTAGATGTTGAGAATTTACTGTGGCCCTAATTAGGCAGGTCAGCAGTAAATATCTCATGTAGATACGCCCCCGCTGGCATTTGCTTTCTAACCCCGAGAAGTTAGACACTGGCTTATGCCTTGATACTAAAGGGATTTACTGGTATATCCCTTTGAAAAATGTCAGTATTTTTACAGCCTTATATGGTGACTTTAGATGTTCTTATTAATCATATAAATGTCTAAGCTTTTTATGAATGCTTCTAAACTCATGGTACACCTTACAGTAACCTCGTGGCTTCTGGAATATAAGATTGGTAATGACAGCTTTCAGTGGCTGATTATATTGATGATACTCTGCTCATGCCCAGTCTTCTGAGCATGACCCCATCAAGCACTTATGAACTCATACTAGCTATGGAAATGATACTCAGCATGGATCAGTGTGCCAAGATCAGGCCATAAATGGTTTTATATGTTGTGAGTGAATTCATTTAAGTGCATCCTACAGGCTCTGTGGTGTTCATTGCTAATTAAACACTGTAAGATGGCTCAACTGACAATGGTACACAGCATGTTTTTGAGCTAGGGAGGATAATTTGCTTTTCATTGTGGATCTATTTGTTTAGAGGCAATTGAAACAGAATGTTTGTAATTTGTGAGCATCATGGGGAGGCAAAGATAAACCTGTTCGGGGCCATATTTGTAACCTACTACAGTAAAACCCCTGGCAAAGGGGTAGAATGCAACAAACTGCCAAAGCTCTACCTCTACCAAGTTTACTTATGAATGTACCCTCAAGGGGAAGAAGCTTGGAGGAGGAAGCAGTCGACTATTAGTTTCCAAAAACAGCAGGTCCATGTTCTCCATCTCTGTGGAGCTTTTTTCTGTGGTGCTGCCCTTTTCTCCCTTCCTTTCTTACATGTTTGCCTTAATATCCTTTCTGCCACTGCCTTTTTTCTGTACAAAGAAAACCTCTCTCAGAGATGTGGGCACCAATTATGAAGGAGAAAATAATGCAGATAGCACCAGTAGTAAATCTTTGATTCTGTACAGAAATCCAACTGAATACCTCAAGAGTTTTGAAGGAGGCAGACCACATGATGAATCTATTCTATACAGACTAAGGCAGCACCAGACTGAGATAAGCCACCACTGTGCAGAGATGCACTGCACTGTCCACTAAACTGGAAACAGCTACACTGGAAGCAGTGTATCAATACCTTGTACTGTGTGCATACACGTAAGTGGAGCTGCCCTCTTCTCCTGCAGTACAGATGTGAATCTGCTGTGGAAGAACACCTGCCACCTACTACATAGTCCACAACCAAGGGTCCATTAATAATATCTTCTACATGTACCCAGTGCATGATGAGACTATATCTTGGAGACAGTACTCTGTTTACAGTATCTATCTAGACTTCGACATTAAACACCCGCTATTCCCTTTGGAACTTTTCCACACCATTTAACTTTCCTTTCATCCCCTTTTATACATCTGTTTTGTGAGTCAGATCAACTGAAGTGCATAATGCCCTTATCTCAGTATAAGGGATTTAAAAGCCTCAATTAGAAATACATATGAATTACATATTTAACAAAATATAACACACATTATTTCTCCTTCGGAAATAGTAGTCATTACAAGGTACTCATTGCTTTCCTTTCAGCTGTTAACTCCAGGGTATTTGGGGTTTGAGCCTGTATTCCTTAAAGTCAGTGGGAGTTTCCGTTGATCAAAGAAAGCAGCATCATTCCCATCATATGTGTGCTTTTACGTGTGTGTGTTTGTGTGTGTGTGTGTGTGTGTGTGGACAATGAAACCTAACTGAGATTTTCAGTAACTTCCCTTCAGAGATAGCCTTGCAGGTTTTACGAGGATTTAAAAGACCCTTTGGTGGATGGACAGACAGGCAGGAGCAGCCATTAAAAAACATATCTGTGTGGCACACATGGAGCACAAACAACTGATGCAGCACAGACGCAGAGCATTAGGCTGCTTCTGAAGGCTGTTATACAAAGCACCAACTTCCACTAATGATGATGGCAATTTGGTTGTTTAATTCCTGTCTACCACCCCCCAATTTCATCTCTTATCTATATATATAAACATAAAATGAAGTGTATGTCTGTATGCACATATGTATGTATGTTCACTTATAACTCGAGAATGGCTAGTCCTATCTACTGTAAACCTTCCCAAATCATTGAATACCACCCAAAGAAAAATATAGACAAGTTATTTTTCACTTGACCCTTTTGTGGGTTTCCATTGACTGGGGTTACTTCGCTTCTCAGATAACAAACTGGTACCACTCCATTTTGGATGCAGAGAATTCAGTTCAGTTGTCATTATTATATTGATGCTTGCCTTCTTTTTCACTCCATGTTAAATATTAAATGTTAACTATGTTGTACTATATTCTTTAAAAATAGACAGTATTTTTACCTGAATATGTTGCACTAAGTTCTTTGAAATTAAACAAACACTTTGGGTACATCCAGATGAGCCCACACGTGCCTCTAGTGCATGCTGGGAATAAAAAAATGTTCCCTGCACTGCATATTTGCAGTGCAGGCTCACAATTTGATACCTGGAAATACAGGTATCAAACCCCGCCTCCACCCAAAAAAGTGGGAGGTCCAAGACCATGCCCTGAGGCAACCGGAGGCTGGGGTCCTCCAAAGAGACACTCTGGTAGCCAGCCAGAGCATCTCTATGACTGCCCCTTGCCCTGGTGCTGAAGCATGATGCCTCTGTGTATGGCACAAGGAGCAGTGCAAGCTATATGGGCACTGGCTCCATCACCAGGTAAGTAGGGACTGGGGGGTGGGAAGACCTGGAGCGGGGGCTGTGTGGGTGTGGGGGACTGCATGTTCGTGTATGTGGAGGCTGCTCAGGAGAGGTGGGTGTTCCACCTGTCCCCACTGCACAACCCACAGCCCTCCTACAGTAGCAGCAGCCATCAGGGCACTCAGGGCCCTCCTGACACAGGCCCCCATGACTCAGAGCAGCGCAGCTTGGCCCTGGCCGCCTGACACCCACCGCTGCCTTATGCCATATAATGCAGGCCTGGCCTAGCTCGCCATGGGGTTGTGTGTTTTTGGGTAGCTCCAGGCTGCTCGGGCTGTCACCCACGGCCAGTGCCACTAGCGGAGACTGCGTGTTGTGCTGGGCTGGATCCTGCATGGGGCCCTGTGCACCACTGGGCCAGGCTGGTTCCATGGAGGCAGGACCCTGCCCGGCATGACAGGTGGTCCCCATGAGTGGCATGGGGCCCTGGGTGACAGCCCAAGAGGCTCGAAGGTGCATGGCCCCATGCCGAACCAAGCTGGACCCATGTGATGTATAAGGTATGAGGCAACACAGGGTGTCAGGCAGCCGGGGCCAAGCCATGCTGCCCCACGCCATGGCAGCGGATGTGCCAGGAGGGCCCCGAGTGCCCCTGCTGCTGTGCAGGGAGGGGGCAGGGGTTGGGCTGTGGGGGTGTGGACCTTCTTGGGGGGACATGTGGGCCCTGTGAGGGGAAGGCTGTGGCCCTTTGGGGGGAAGCTGTGGCTCTGTGTGGGGGTTGTGGCCCTGTGGGGAGAGCTGTGGGCCCTGCAGGGGCAGGGGGGCTATGGGGGGTGATATGGCTCTGTAGGGGGAGCTGTAGACCCTGCAGGGGGGAGCAGTCTGCATGCTGTGCAGAGAGGCTGCACCCTGCACTGGGGCATGGAACCCACATCTCATGAGCAGACGCCATACACAGCCCCCCCCCACCCACAGTCCCCCACAATTCACCCACAACACCAATATCCCCAAGCCACCCCCACAAACCCCTCACACACACCCAGCCACAAACCCCTGCACAAGCCCCATACTCCCCAAACCTCACCCCCACAAACCCTACACTCACCCACAAACTCCCCTCAACCCCTCCAAATTGCTTTACACTTGTAAATATATCAATAAAACATTGCCCAACTGATCTCTCTATATATAGTGGTGTTTCATTTTAGTAGGAGGAGAACACTATTTTGGGTATTTTAATGAGAATTTTTGGGTTTCTTATCAAAGTATTTGCAATTTTTAAACAGGGAAAATCTGATGAGACAAGTGGCAAGACACATGCAGAGGAGCCTGTCCAGGACCAGCACTGGGGACCCAGCTGGAAGGCAGACCAATACGGCTGACCTCTTGACCATTTGAGGTCAAGAGGGGACACTTTGACAGTTCAAAGTGGGCCAGCACAATGACCACATCTTCTGGGCAATAGCTGCCCAGATGGCAGAGCAGGGGCACCCCATCTGGGTCTGGCAGGCCTGCAGCCACGGGGCCCCAGGTCCAAGGGGGCAGATGCTGTCTCAGGCAGTGCAGGTCACAGCCAGGCAGCAGCCCCTGCTTCTAGACTGCTGCAGTGGGTAGAGGATGCAGGGGCCATTCCATGTTAGGGCTGCTTCAGCAGTCCGGCTGGCCCAACGGGCTGGTGTCCCCAGATACCAGCTGGCTGGGCCTCAGAAGCTCCCGGAGCTGCTAGCCAGGGCAGCTTTTTTATACTGCAGGGTCTAGCTCCCCTGGATGTAGATCTGGGAGGAACTGGGCAGGGTTTTTTTGCCCCAAGTGGCACAACTTGCCCCATACCAAAGTACATGTCTGGGCATGTGCACTGAGGCAAAATCCCTGGTACAATTTTGTACTACTCTTATTTGAGCTCCTGCAAGCACAAGTGTCTGCATGTGTGAACATGCCCTTCAAATACAAAAATAGCTATCTGGGTGAAGAATGGGTATTTCAGTTAGTTTTATCAATAAAGTTATGCTTCTCTCAGTCCGTGAATTAATGTTTTCTTTATCTGGTGCCTTGCGTAATGTGCCACATGCTCAAAATGTCTCATCTCCATGGAAAGACAAAAGTATTGTTGTATTTCAGAGCTTATCAGCCAAAAGGGCCCCTGCTACAACTTTTAAATGAGCATATGATACATAACCCACGAATGCCAGTGAAGAAGTAGTGTGTGTGTTTGTGTGTAGGGAGTGGGGGGTTATATATATATTTTTTTCCTTATTAACATAAGAGACTTGTATAGCTGTCATATGTCAACAGGCACTGATTATTTTAATAACATAGTAGCATCCAGAGGACTACTGGGTTAAGGAGGATAACTTCCTTTCTTTTGCTGGGCATGATATGTAAACATACAAATGATAGTACTTGTCCCAAAGAACTTCACAATCTAAAGAGAGAAAGTGAGACAAAAGGAAATGTTATTAGCTTGATCTTCCAGCTATAAAGTTGGTGGTAGAAATGAAGTTAGAAACCTAGGGCACCTGTACACGTACACTGAGGCTGCTCCGATGCACTGTAACCACAGCGTGTTGGAACAGACTCGATTAACCGAGTCTGCTAGGGCATGGTAATTGCCATGCTCCAGCAAACTCCAGTGTCACATGTATCAACATCCCCGCTCTGAAAAATGGCAGCAGGGGTGCAGTGGCGGGGCACTGTTTGTGCCTGCCACTTTAAGACCTGGGCCAAGCAGCCAACAGGTGCTGAATTGCAGTGGCCATTTTAGAGCTCTGGCTGCCCATAAAAACAGGGCATTTTTCTGCTGGCTGGGGGTGTAGCAGCATCACCAGGCTGCAAGGCTTCATGGAACACTCTGGAGGTAAGGGAGGAGCTGTGGGGGATGGTCAGGAGGCTCCTTGTCCTGGGCATGACCTAAAACTGCACCTGCTGGGAGTGAGTGGCCTGGGGGGGTTCTCAGGGGCGCGGGAGCCCCCAGGAAATGCCAGGCCAGTTACCACCCTAGTGAAAGGCAGGTCAGGGTGCCTTAACCCCAGCTTCCACAACCGGGTGAGTTACCCCCTTGTAAGGTCTGAAAGGTGGACCCCAGTGAGAGTGGGGCCATAGACTCAGAAACCTGTCTTGAAATCCCCCGACTGGTCAATGCTGGGGCCAGGACTGGAAGGGTCGAAGGGCCAGGGGCCCACCGCGAGGGACACCCAGACCTGGAGGCCTGGGGTTCCGACTGGCCTGGAGGTGAGGCCAGGGCCAGTGTAGCCAGAGGTCCCGGGGGGGCCACACCTGTAAGGGCGAAGCAGCTCAGGGAACTATGTAGCCTAGAATGAAGGCGGAGTAGGCTGCCTGAGTGGAGGGATCCAGGTGGGGTTCAAATAGTAGGATTCTGGGGCCCAGTTTGGGGCCAGTGATGTTGACAACAGAGGATACCATCTGCAAGGCACGGGCTGAGGTGTAGGGGAGGTATGGAGCCGCAGATAGTGCCCCTTGGCATCAGGGCAAGAAATGGGCTATAACTATTAATTAACAACAAGGCATGGTGGGTGGTTAGCCTAGAAACAGGTGGGCAGACCACAGGGAAATCAGCTCAGAGAAGGGCCCCTGTTACAGGTGCTTTAACTAAAGCTCATTCAACAAACTTTGCTTAAAGCATCCCTGCCGCCATTTTTCAGTGCAGGGATGCTGATATACATGATGCTCCCAGTGTTTAATTAGAACGGCTCTTAGAGCCGTTCTAATTAAAGCACCCCCTCCTGGAGCACATGCATACATGCCCTCAGCAATGGTGGATTTACTATGAAACAAACCATGCGGTGGCACAGGGCCACCAGCGACAGGAGAGCCTCCCGTGTTTGGTTTGTGGCCCTCCCTCCCATCCAGTTGGTTGTGGGCATCTTCAGCCATTCCGGCCAGAAATTCCAGCCACCACCCCTCCCCCGCGACCGGTGTGCTGTGCTAATTCTATCACGGGCATGCCAGGAGGTGGCGCGGGAGGTGGGGACCCACACTCTGCTTGGATCACAGGGCCCCACTAACTGTAAATCTGCCACTGCCTCAGAGCTGCTCTAATTAAAGCACCACCCTCTCCCCCCACCTCCCAGAGCGCATGCACAAATGCCCCTAATTGCCATTTGTGAAGTTTCCCCTAAGTGATGTCTGGAATTGCCAGGATTTGAAACTAAATCTCTAACTACTGCTTTAAGTATCAGAACTCCTTCCCTGTACAAAAAGCTCATAATGAACAAACTATGTTGTATAACAACATGTTGTATGTAGCTAAGACCTGCTACAACTCTTTTGCATGCACATGGAAACAATTCCTACCCCCCAGCCCCAGCAACAGCCATTTTATTTACAGTTCCAGCCTGCCATGAAAGTTGTACACATGTCTGATCAGTGTATTCTCTTTTATGTTCCTTCTTGTTTTATTGTCCTCTTAAATACCATAAGGGTCTTTTGGAATTAAATTATGTTGTTTTTTCTTGTGTATGGAAAAGTGTGACTTGGTTATTAAGACAACAGAAGACATGCTTGTATACGAGATTCAATTCAGTCCTTGCATACAGGGAAGGATCTTCCATGGACATCAAAGGGAGCTGGGTTTGGTTATGCACTAGTTAAAATTTAGCCTGATAACTCATACATTATGCAGCCTTATACCTGCATGTGAGGAAGTTGTTACAAACTGTACTGGTGTGAGTGCCAACAAAAGCAGGAGCAGTGAAGCAAATAAAACCCAACAAAGAAATCCGTAGGGACTCCATGCCAGAAGAATATTGCCGTAGGCAATGCCAGGAATAGATGATTCTTTCGAAGGTCTTGGTTTCCTGGCTGAAAAAGCTACATTATTATTGTTGCTTTATTTATTTTTTTTACCAGATCTGTGTCAACTACCTCTAGGAAAAAACACAGTGCAGACAAGGCACTTTAGTTTTAGTGCATGATAAACCCTAAGATCAATCTGAGGCAGCAGTATTAGGCTGATCTCAGTGGGCATCTTTACACCCGCTCTGCGGTTAGGGGTGTGGGGGTACGGACACTTTAATTAAAGCAGTTCTTGGGAGCTGTTCTAATTAAAATGCCTGCACTGTCTCATATATTCAGCATCCCGCACGGCAGCGGGAGCACTTTAACTAAAGCTCAGTCGACAAGCTTTAGTTAAAACACCCCCGCCACCATTTTGAAACATTGGGATGCTGAATACACGAGACGCCAAAGCTGCTGGATTTATCGATTAATCGAATCTGTTCCAACACATTCTAGTTAGAACGTGTTAGAGGAGGCATCAGACACGTGTATAGGTACCCAGTGAGTTTACCTGGGAATGGTCTTCACTGTGTGTTTTACCTTGGGATAGATAATACACATCAGTTACCCTGAGGTAAAAGTGCAGCTGTTTTAACAATGAAGACAAGCCCAGGTTCTGATATACAATTGTATTCTTCTGTCAGGACTTAAAGAGCAATTCAGAAAATAATGCACAACTAACCTGGTAGCCAAACATCCTCCTCACTGTCATCTTATACTGACGAGGATGGTTGTAGACATGTAGCATGTGCCTTTTGTAAGCTACATAAGCCTGTTGATAAGGGATTTTCTCAGCAAATCTCTCCAGAGAGAAACCTTAATTGGTACTGTCACAAAATGTGTCTTACCACTTCTCTCATTCAATAAAGGTGCAAAAAGCTCCAAAAGCATCAGTGCAACAGAAAGCCACATCACCTAAAACATGGCATTGTAACAAGTTGGAAATACAAAACTGATACACTTTTAGATTCAAATCAAAACACAACATTCCTGTCATTTTTTTTATATCTGCAACATTTAGGACCTTCAAGATCAGTGTTGCATCTTTCTCTGTTTCTAGTGTATTTCATGTGCTCTTCTCTCCACCTCTATTCAGTATTCCTCTTCCTATGACATCTTTGCCTTCATTTTCAAATAAAATGGCTCAATTGATCCATTTTATCCTATGAACCATATGTTTAGATTTAGTAGAAGAATCTAAGCAACCCTCCATGATATTTCTGTTGATTGAAGATGGCAAGACCAGTGTGCCCAGCATAATACTGTTTCTAGACCATTACACACATTGCTTAGGAATAGTTTAATCTATTTAAAACTGCTGTTCTTTATTGCTTCCAGATTTCCAAAATTGGGTTTCTTTCAAACTGAAATCTGAATTTCAATATATAATTCTAATAGCTCATTAAATCCACAGGTTGGCATATTTCAAAAAGTTTGGGGAGAGAAGTATGGGGAGTATAGTATGTATCTTGCCTATTTGCAGAGCTGTTTCCTGTTCTTTAATACCCTCAGGTGCATAGTGACAGTACATCATTCATCATCTGTTCTCCTTTGCGATATGTATTGCAATTTGTAGGAAAAACAAACACCCACATCACATCATTTTAAAGGGAACTATGCACAGAGAACCAGGCTAAATACAATTTGTTATACAGTATTTAACAAATATTTCTGAAGTTGATCCAAGTGTATTTAAATGATGTTCTTTGTCAAAATACCACCTCTTGCCTTTCTGCCACAAATTGCAAGTTGCAACAGATTTATTTCCTTCTCTAAATTACACTAGCTTAAAACACGGCCTGATTCATTCTTTAGATTTCACTGGTTGGAGGTTATACCTCCTACAATGGTAAATAGTTTCCCAGGGCAAGGGCATGCAGTGATTCTGCTTACCCAAAACTATTGAACCTAGTGAAAAGCTGGGAAACTAGACCACAGATGCTAACAAAACAGCATATAATTTCCAATTGCAGTAGGTAAATGGTGTAAACTAGTACAGACAAAGATTTGGTAGACAAGCAATTTGAATGTAATTGTCTTTAAATAGGAAACTAGGTTACCAGTGTATCTCAAAGGCATGCACATCTGCTACTGATGCTAAGAAGTTATTGGATGTTGTTGCTGCTCAGTATAAATAGGGTTAATCTACAATGGGCAAAAATCACCCTTAAAGTAACTTCACTTAAGTCAAGGGAGATGATTTTGGACCCAAATCTCTGATAATAGGAAGTATGCATAGTTAAGACCACTGTCTGATTTGGAGCCAAATCTAAATTGTCTGTTGAAATTTTTGCATATCTAATGAATAACTGTTCCAACTGAATAAGCATCTCAGGCATCATTCAAATGAGTGCAAAGCAAATGAGCGTAACAGCATTTTCCAGAATTGGCTGTGGCTATAAATGCAAATTTAATACATTTAATAAAAATAACAGGAATGTAAAGTAACCAATTGCTTTGGCTTAAATGCCCAACAGTTTAGCTTGTAAAGAAAGCAAAATAGCCTTAAAAAGGACTGCTGATTGGCCTCAACTAGACAAAAGGCAAGGCATGGGGAAATTAATTCTCTACATTCAAAATCCCTTTTAGTTTTTGGTTCCATTGGAAATTAATCTATTAACCAAGTAACTGAAACTACCACAGGCCAATTCCAGCATATATTACAAAAGCAAATGGCTCCAGTAAGATAAATTCTGCTCTTACTGATGCGGCTGGAACACTGGTATCTCTAATCTGAAAACTATTAGACATATGGGTTAAGGCATTGAAATCTTGTGGTTCAGGCACTGGACTGATTAGCAGTGCTCTGGATTCAGTTCCTAGTTCTGATTAAAATTTATTCCATGATATTAGGCAGGTGATTTAGAATGTCATCCAAGAAAGGCAACCTAAAGCATGACTTAGGTGCAGTTGAGGTGTTTAAGTCCAAAAGATTCTGCCTAACCCTACAAACCCCTTAGCTCACTAGATGTCTCCATGTTTGATTTTAAGTTCCCAGGTCAACTTCAGTTCTGCTTCTGTGATGACCAAAACAGTTCTAATTGGAGAGAGTTAGTATAAATAAATAAATTAAGCTCCCATCTACACCCATACCCCACTAGGTACTTAGAGCCTCCTGCCCTGGGTTGGGCTCCCTTCCACTAGCCTGGCACATCTTGCTCATCAGAAAATTACTGATGGAAAGGGAGGTTCCTCCAGAAACAGGGTGGTCTTCCACCCTCAGGTTGGCTTGGTGTTATGGCAAGTGACTTGGTGCTCCATCTCCTTTACACCTCATCCACTTGCCAACTGGATGAAGTTGTGGCGGTTATAAAGTACCAGGCTGCCACGCGAAATAAACTACCTCAGTGCCCCACCTGCATGGGGGACAACACTGATATCCACTTGCTTTCACAGTCTATGACACCGGGCTATCGCCCTTAGGCGCCTCATTAGTGACCTGGTCCCCTTGGTTGAGGATTGGAGTAGCCTGGCGGGTCCTTCCCACGTTGGCTCTCCCCCTCTGAATATGCATGAGGCTACTTGGCTTCCCTTGCTGGGCCTCTGTGGGCCATGCTGGGATTCTCCTGTGCTGGCTCCTGATCCCAAGGTTAAAAAAAAAAAAAGAAAATTGAAAATCAAAAAACCCTGGAACGCTTCAAGTGGCACTGCACAGGGAAAAGGACTGACACATCCGGTGTCCAGGCTCAGTCCTGAGGCAGGTCTCGCCAGTCGGACACTCACCTCCCACTCTCTGTCTTTGGGGGCAGAGTTCCCTCCATGTCTCCTCTGGTTAGGCTCGTTGGCAGCCCCTTGGCATACTTGTCAGATCTCCCTGGGTCGCAGATTTATAAATTCATAGATGTTAGGAGTTGGAAGGGACCTCTCGAGATCATAGGTCCAGCCCCCCTGTGCAGGAAAGACTGCTGGGGTCAGATGACTCCAGCAAGATGAGCGTCCAGACTTTTTTTTTTAAGATATCCAGAGTAGGTGACTGTACTATCTCTCAGCCTATTCTGGACCCCCCAGAAGCCTATTCTGGACCCTGGACACTTGAGTTGTGAACAAGTTTTTCCTTATGTCTAATCTAAAGTGATCTATCAATTTATGACCATTAGTCCTAGTCTTCCCCTAGGGAGCCCTGGTGAATAGACATTCTCCCAGTCCTTGAAACGTGCCCCTTATATACTTAAAGGCTGCAATCAAGTCCCCTCTGAGTCTTCTCTTCTCCAGACTGAACAGACACAAGTCTCTCAGCCTCTCATTGTATGGCCTGCTCTCCATACCTCTAACCATATGCATAGACCTCCTTTGTATTCTTTTAAGCCTCTCCACATCTTTCCTGAAGTGCGGTGCCCAGAACTGGATGCAGTACTCTAGCTGCAGCCTCACAAAGGCCAAGTAAACTGGGAGGATGACATCCTTAGTCTTGTTTGAGATGTATCGGTAGATACATGCCAGTGTCTTGTTTGCTTTGCCAGCTACAGCATTGCATTGGTAGCTCCTGTTCATTCTATGGTCTATCAAGACCCTCAGGTCTTTCAGTTATGGTGCTAGTAAATGC
>NW_005842106.1:1286467-1291960 GCF_000455745.1 Alligator sinensis
GTATGTTGCAGGTTTTTTCTCCCGAGGTGGAACACCTTACACTTCTTGGTGTTGAACATCATCAGGTTTTGATCCACACACCTTGCGAGCCTATCCAGGTCAGCCTGTATCCCCAGTCTATTCTCCAATGTGACCATAATTTGGTGTCATCTGCAAATTTTGCCAGTTTGCTTTTAACACTTGAATACAAATCATTAATGAATATGTTAAAAAGCACCGATCTGAGCACTGAACCCTGAAGGATGTCACTGGTCACAAAGTGCCATGTTAACTCAGTTCCATGTATTATTACTCTCTGGGTCCTGCCTTGGAGCCAGTTTCCTAGCCACCAGACCATTGGGTTATTGAGGCCTCAGTTCCCCAATTTTACCATGAGCATGTCGTGGGAGACCAAGTCAAAGGCTTTTTTTAAATCCAAGTATATGATGTCAACCTCATCTCCCTTATCCAGGCAACATGTTACCTGATCATAGAAGGAAATGAGGTTGTCAGGCATGACCTGCCTGCAATGAAGCCACGTTGGCTATCTATTACAATGTTGCCTTCCATTAGCCTATTGCTAATGGATTCTTTGATAACTTTTTCCAGGATTTTTCCAGGGATTGAGGTCTGTCAAACTGATTGGCCTGTAATTCTGTGGATCCTCCTTTCCTTTCTTGTAGATAAGCACCACATAGGCCATCTTCTGGAATCTCTCCTGAGTGCCATGAGTTGTCAAATAGTTTTGCCATGGGTCATACAGTGACATCAGCCAATTATTTCAGCACTCTCAGGTGCTGTTCATTTGGTCCTGCTGACTTGTAGGTATCCAGCCTCTGTAGATGTTCCCTCATGAGATCTTTACCAACTATTGGTGGGTGTTTGCCCCTACCTTGATCATCCTGTATCCTGTCAAAAAGGGTAACACCCTTGGACTAGTGGAAAACTGACATAAAGTAATCATTTAGGAGTTTGGATTTCTCCTATGTGTCCCATTTTCTTCAGCATGGCTCCAGTGTTTCCCTTATTTTTTCTGAAGAAGGACTTTTTATTGTTCTTGATTTCCATTGACAATTTGAATCAAGTTTCCGTCTTTGATTTTCTACTCCTGCCCCTACAGGTATGGCTATTGTTGTATACTCTTCCTTGGCGGTATTTCACAAATTCCATCCCTTGTAAGTTTCTCTGTTCAATTTCAGGATGTCTATGACTTTCCTACTGAGGTAAGGGGGTCTCTCAGTCCTTTTACTGCCTTTTCTGTGAGCTGGAATGGACTTCCTTTGTGTTCTGAGGATTGTGTCCCTAAGGAACAACCTCAGCTTGGATCCCCCTCCATATTGGACAATGGTCCATCAGGGCCTTACCAACCAAACTTCTCAGCTTGTGGAAGTCAGCTTTCCTAAAATCAAGGATTTCAGCTCTGCTGACTTATTTCCCTGCCTGCGATGCATGGGAAAAGTGATCACCTCATGATCACTGCTGCCTAGCTTCCCTTTGATCATCAGGTTGTTCACTAGATCATCTTTTTTGGCCAGGACCAAATCCAGTAGACTGTAGACTTCTTGAGTCAGAGTTCATCAATGCAAGGGTCCATGGGGGAGTTCCTTGTAGGCAACACTGCCACCGCTTCCTCACCTTCAGCTGCCTCTTGCCAGAGCTCCAGCTACCTTTTTATGATGTCATCAGCTACATGCCACACACAGGGGGAAAATGTGCTTTTAGAGTAGTGCGGGAGAGCCACACACACTTCCACTTCCAGGGCTTGGCTAAGTAAAGGTAAGGGAATCTGCCTCTCAGCCCTTTCTGGGCCATGACCCACCACCAGCTTGGGATTGTCAGGGAGAATCCCCCCTGCTCCCATGGCACCTGGGAGCCTTGTTGCTCCACACAGCAATACACCTATTAAATCTGGGTTCAATACCTTCCTCTCACTTGGGGTGTTCAGACCCACATCTTTTACTCTTAAGAGTGACCCAACCATAAGGATATAAGCTTACTGCAGAAATAAGCTAACTCCACCCTTTCTGTCAAAGCTGAATCAGCATGGAACAAAGAATGTAAGATTCCTGGGGCAAGGACCAGCAGTATAGGAACAAGGGCATTTACATGGTAAAGGCATCCTATGTTTCAATCCATGCTGCCAGGTCTGTTGATGTGTTTTTTTTTCATGTGATCATTTAAAAAAAAAAAAATCAATTATAGGTTGCCTGTAGTTTGTTTCCCATATAAATAGAATTAGCCTGTAAAACTTAGTCATCTAGTGATGAAACAGAAAATGAATGGCATGTGCTATAAACATAAATGACCATAAAGGGCACATCCAGACGAGTCTGCATGTGCCTCTTGCAGCATCTCAAACCCCTTTAGAAAGGGGTAGAATTAGAAAGGTAAAAGGTGAGGCAGAGACGTGAAGCAGAGCGGGGAGGGGAAGGTGGAAGAGAACAGGGAAAAAAAGGCTGAAGGGAGACAGTGCAGTGATAGAGTACAAGGTAGAAAAGAGGCTGTCAGGCAGGTACCTGGTGAACTAGATGTCAGGTAGGTTGTAATATGTCATAAAACCAATGTCTGTATTGAATCCATGATTTTTTGTATCCAGTAGATTTATGAAGTAAAGTTTGTAGGCTTGTCTACGGAAGGTGTTTTGTAAGTTCCCTTCGAGGATTAGAACTGAGAGATTGGAGAGGAAGTGATTGTCCTGCGAGAAGTGTGCACTCACAGGTGGTTGGGTATTCTTGTCTTTAATAGATTTTCAGTGTGCATTCATTCTGGTGCACAGTTGTTGTTTGGTTTCTCCAACATATTTTCTCTCAGGGCATTTGGATGAGATGTATAACATTTCTGGAGGTGCAGGTGTAAGATCCAGGAATGGTGATGGTTCTGTTGTGGGGTGAATTGGCAGGTTTTGCATTTCTTGTCCTGGCACAGTCTGGAGCCATTTGTTGATGTGCTTTGGGTCATAGGGAGTTTGCTTCTGGTGATGAGGTTAGTGAGGTTCAGTGCTTGTTTGAAGGCTAGGATGGGTGGTTCTCTTTAAGAATGGAAAGATCTCTTTAAGAATTGGGTCTTCTTCTATTATGGGTTGCAATTGTTTGAGGATTTTCCATGTAGGTTCCAGGGAAGGGCGATATGTCATAACTAATGGTGTGCGATTTGTGGGGATTTTTCTTTTAATACTGAAGGAAATGTTCACGTGGTAATCTGATGGCTCTTTCAAAAATGTGATCTATCTCTCTGGAGGAGTGCCCTTGTTGGCTGAAGGCCCTTTTGATATTAGTGAGGTGGTGGTCACAGGTATTCTACTTGCTGTAAATTCAGTGGTATCGGAGAGCTTGGCTGTATATTATAGCTTGGTGTGTTTGGGGTGATTGCTGGTTCTGTGTAGATATGTATATTAGTCTGTGGGGTTTCTTATATATGGTGGTTTGAATTTTACTATTTGGGATATTGATCATGGTGTCGAAAAAGGAAATGCTGGTGTTAGAGTATTGAATTGATAGTCTGATGGAGGGGTGATGCTTGTTGAATTTTTGGTGAAAATCAATGAGACTGCAGGGTTTTAGTCCAAATTTAGACCCTAGAGCACTCAAACAGCAGCCTGCAGCTGCCCCCAGGTCTGAGTCCAGCTCCTTCAGTCCACAGTCCTTGCTGATCAAGCCAGTGAGATCTCTAGCTCCACTGTGCACTCCTCTCTGTAGAGCTGACCAAATTCCACATGAACACTGCTCTTTCTTCCCTTTACTCCCAGCGCCTTCCATTTTTTTTGTCTTTCCCCACAGCCCCTGGGGGTTTCTGGAAGTTGCAGTCCAAATTAAGAGTCAGGACGGCTCTGCAGACAGACCCCTGGTTCTTCCTGCTGTTACACACATTACATTCACATTATACAATTAATAGGGTATATTTACAAAACAAAGAAAATGACAAAATATTTAATTTGAATGCATTTAATTTTAAACATAAGTTTCAACACTTATTACATTTTATTCACAATGTAAAATTTTGCCTTCAGGCATAGCTGAGAATCTTAATAGATGCCAAAGAGTTTGAGAGTCATCCCAATTATTGTGCAACAATTAAAATAGTTTTAAAATATTTTACAGTTTTGTTAACACTTTGCTGATGTGGCAGAACATTCTGATAGCTGGAAGAAGTAAACTTAATCCAAACTGCATGACTCCTGCTTCCTTTGTCTCTTAAAAGGAATGCAGCAAAGTACAGTAGCATAATTCTAGATGCCAATAAAATAGTGCCTCATTGTTCTTCATGGAAATTAGTGATGCATAATAATGCATGTCATTACTGCTAGAGAAAGCCATAAGAGAAAATCATTACTGAATTTTAATGAATGAGTTAAATGCCTGGGATTGTCAACTCAATTTAAGGAATAATTATTAAAGAAAAATGAATTCTGGCATTCAGTAATTACTATTTCAAATATTGCAACATTTCACTGAAAGGGGCACTTTGTCCAAAATGCTTCCTAACAAAAACAAAGGGCAAACTAACAGAACACATTATATTTGTAGGGGAATTTATTATAAATATGCTGGAAAGAGAGAGGGGATTTAAAGTAACTTTCTTCCAAGATTAAAAACAAATACAAAGAATAACTAACTTTTCTGAGGCAGTATCTTTTACAGTTTGGAAACAACTCTTCTTTAAGGCTTACCAAGCCCAACCCTGGACATCTTTTGGAAGTGCCTACATATTTGGGTAGGCATTTAATAAACAAGGTGAAGTTTAGGGGATTTCTGTTTTATGTGGATATTCTAGTTCTGTTTTAAGTTGTGGGTTTTTTTGTTTGTTTGTTTGTTTTTGTTCTCTAATCATCCTTCTGCTTTATAAGTTATTCTATTGTGTTACTGTAAACTGCCCTGAGCCTTTGTGGGCAGGATGGCATATAAACAGAATGAATTAATAAATAATCCTGCATAGGCTCTCTCAGTTCTTTGCTGCTAAAGTCCCATTTTGTGACAGGTAACTTGATTTAAATGGAAAAGCAGTAACAATTTCAATAATTTAAATTCCCTATTCTCCCTCAATGGAAAAAGTGTTCATTAATCATCTGGATTTTTATGTTCAATCCTGGAATGTTCCCGGTGTGCCTGAGTACAAGTGTGGAATTACCTATATGGAGATTGTAAGATTTTGAGGAGAAGCTGAAAATCATCATGTATTTCAAATGTAATGATGTACTTTAAGTTTGTGTCAAGATTCTAAGCCAAATTCTGCTCTCAGTTCCACTGCTTAAACTCAAAGTACTGAAGGGCAGAATTTACACATTTAAATCAACAGTCATCTATGTCACAAACTGTGTGCTGACAGACATGCAGGCCCTCACTCTAACTCATGGCACTTTAAATAAGGCTGGGGGAGAGAGGCAGCTCCTTGGCTTCAACCAGGATTCTTGGGTTCCTTCAGGCAGGTTTAATCCCCACCTGACATTCACCTGCTGGGTCAGGGTGTGGATCAAACCTACCTGAAGGATCCCAAGGAGCCTGCCTGCAGCCAAGGAGC
>NW_005842106.1:1291991-1299673 GCF_000455745.1 Alligator sinensis
TTTGCCCAACCTGAGCTAGAGTGGGGCGGGGGGCTGCAAAGCAGGGGGGCTCAGATCCACCCTCCCCCACTCCAGCTCAGCCTAAGCAAAACCCAGCCAGCAACTTGCATCTCCCTCCCTCTTCCCCGCTACCCTCCTGCAGACAGCTTTGGAGGCAGGGCTGGGCTGGATCAGCCCAGCTGCAATCATGCCACAATTTAATCCTAGGGAACACAAGTTTCCTAAGTTACTCTGAAGTAGAGCACCTTCATCTGATCCCTCATTTGATGAGGGTAAATTTGTCACACAATCACCACTTTAAAAGCACTCTGCAGCCATGCATGTGTGTCACAGCATGGCTGTAGAGTGCTTTCAGGGGGCTGATCAAATTACAAATATAATTTATGTCACTGCCAAAAATATTCAAGGTATAGTTATTAAGGTTTGAATCCAGTTTAGGGATCCACTCTCACAGACCCTTTCATCTGCTCAGAACCATCACACTTGTCATGGGTAATTCCTGAGTCTGGAGGGGCACCCGCAGAAGCCAACAGCGGTGGTGGGGAAGGGGTTGGTGAGCACCTGCAGAAGCCAGTGCCACTGGTGGCATTGGGGACAGGGCTGGCAAACGCCCACAGAAGCTGCTGGTGGTGTTGGCAGCGGGGGTGAGACTGGTGAGCACCCGCAAAAGCTGCCAGAGGTGTCAGTGGCAGGGGGCGGCCCTGTCATGGGGGGCATATCCCCTCCCCCACCGTGTCCCCTATACCAGTTCCTTATGACACTTGCAATGCTCTATACCCCAGCAGAATGCTGTTGTCTTATATCATCATATGAAGAAGCTTGACACTGTACTTAACAGTGCACTAAGACTCCTAACAGACTGCACAACCTACACAGATACACTCCCTGTACTCTCAGGCATTAGACCAAATGACATAAGAAGACAGACCCTAACATCATTACTGGCAATGGAGGCAAGAGACGATGAAAATCACTTGCTCCATCAACTGTTATCTGAAGACCCTAACAGATGGAGGCTTAAGGGGTATTTTTACACTTGCTCTGGAGGTGAGGGGGTCTTTTAATTAGAGCGGCTCCAAGTGCTGCTTTAAGCACCCAGAGCATCTCATGCATCAGCGTCCCTGCACTACAAAATGGTGGTGGGGACACTCATTAAATGAGCCTTAGTTAAAGTGTGCCCACTGCCATTTGGAAGTATGAGGATGCTGATATGTGAGACATGGAGGCTGGCTGGAGTGTCCTAATTATCAAACTCCTAGAGACTGGACTGAGTCTGCTTTAACGTGCTGTAATTACAGCATGCTGTAGCAGCCTCCCAACTTTTGTACAGGCACCCAAGAGGCTCAAAAGTTGTAAACCATTTGTACAGGAAGCCCACAAGCTCCTGGAAAAGCTTGGGGATGCTGAACCAAACTTGTGGGCAGCAGTGGAGTGGGCCGCGCACTGGAAAAGGTTAGATTTATTCCTACAGCATTTTATACCAACACCTTATTGTGCATGACCTGAACATATAAAGATTTGGATATGGATGCTTCAAAATAACGTTTCATAAGATGAATATCTTGGGCAACCCTGGGTGAACACAGTGTTCAACAAACAGCACAGCACTTAATTGAAAGCTGCAATCTTTATAAATGCCCAGATGAGGTAAGATGGAAGCCACACATTGAGTGATAATGCCAGAACAGACAGTGGCTCATAGATTTGGAAGCTGATATCTGAGCCAAACATAAGAAGGAAATTTATTTAAAATACTTGCAACATCCTCAACTAAATAAGTCTTCTCCACAGCATGCCTTCCTGTGACATAATGAAGTAGCAGTGAAGTATTGTACATGACACACGTATTTATTAAAGGATCAAAGCACTCCATCAAATTGGATAATTAGTGCCCTACTTGTTAATGTAGGCATAATCTAGGAAAACCAAGGAAATCAGACAGTGTTGATATCTAGTTTATTCTGTTTAGTGAATGACCTTTCCTCACACTTCTTGTCCTTTCAGGCCTGGCCAGGACACCATGCTCTTTTCCGTAATGTAAGCAGAAGCCTTTCTCTCTCATCTTCTCCTTTTAGTTAAAGAAGAGAAAAATAAATAAAATTAAACCCTCTTTTCTTCCCTGTGCAAGTGCTATCAGGATTAAAGATGACAAAGCAAGAGTTAGCACCTCCTACTATCCCTGAAAATAGTTCAGGTGCACCATTCGTCCCTCAACCAGGGCAACCCAAAGGACTCTGCTGACAGAAAGATGCATGGGTACATTGACAGCCCTATATTCTAGAATCATAACATGCATTAGTAGGGTGACTATACATCCTGGTTTGGGCAGAAGGACCTAGTCTCCTTCCTTTCAGAAAAGCAGTGCTCTCCAGTGCTGCTAACTTTCACTTCTAGTGTTCACCCATTAAGTTCCTTTCTCATAACTCAAAAGAGAAAGAGGCTCAGTGTCAAGAGAATCTCTCAAACCTGAGAGAACAGATTGGGAGAAACATTGTAAAGCTTGGAGATCTGCCTATCTAGACCTTCTACACATGAATATGAAGTCTCGTGTGATTTACCATACTGCCTACTTTTCAGTTAGACTGGAAGTAGTATGGACCATCATCCTTCAGCTGGTACAGACACCAGGGGGCAGGCATCTTGCTTCTTCCCAGTAAAGCTATGCAGGGGCTGAGGCAGCCATTCACATAAGGCAGGGTAGGCTATGTTTTTTGGCCGGAGTGCTGAAAAATACCACAATGCCTACCTTGGAAGGTGCTGGAGTGCCAGCATGCCGGAAAAACAAAATGAGGGCAAGGGGTACATGGCAGGATGCCCTGCTTGTGGCCCCTACCCTCCAGCCCTGCTGCCCCTGCCCCCCAGCCCAGGCTCTGTGACTGTCAGCAGCTACCCCGGCTCTGGGTAGCTGCTGGAGACCGAGCTGCTTCAAGCAGGGCTTGCAGCATCCCAGCTGCCTGCTGGGAGCAGCCCAGGCTCCTGGCTGGCAGCAGCTACCCAGAGCCAAGGCCGGCTGCAGCCAGGAGGCTCCAAACAGCTGTGCCGGGCTCCAGCATCAGCTCCATACCGGCGTGTACACCTGTGTTGGAGTGGACGGTAGGGGAGGGGCCTGAGGCAGCACAGCCCTGGTCTCTTCCCTGATCCTGGCACAGAGCTGGTGACTGGGCTCCGGAACCTGGCGTAGCTGTTTGTAGTCAGCCTGGGCTCTGGGCAGCTGCAGCAAGCAGTGGGAAGGCTGCAAACAGCTGCACTGGGTTCCACAGCTCCAGTATCAGCTCTGTGCTGGCATTGACTGTGTGTACACCTCAGAATGGACAGTAGGGCAGCGCAGCCCGCCCTGAGGTGCCCATGCAGTCACCGCCAGCACGGAGCTGATGCTGGAGCTGTGGAACCCAGTTCATCTGTTTGCAGCCTGCCCACTGCTTGCTGCAGCTGCCCAGAGCCCAGGCTGACTACAAATAGCTGCGCCAGGCTCCAGAGCCCAGTCACCGGCTCTGTGCCAGGAGCAGGGAAGAGACCAGGGCTGTGCTGCCTCAGGCCCCTCCCTCACCGCCCACTCCAATGCATCAGTACGGAGCTGATGCCAGAGCCTGGAACCCGGCACAGCTGTTTGGAGCCTCCCAGCTGCAGTCGGCCCCAGCTCTGGGTACCTGCTGCCAGCCGAGAGCCCAGGCTGCTCCCAGAAGGCAGCTAGGATGCTGCAAGCCCTGCTAGAAGCAACCCAGGCTCCATTGCTTGCAGCAGCTACCCAGAGCTGGGGCTGGCCATGGCGTGCTGACCAAAATGGCCTCGCATGCCATGCTCAGCATGTGTGCCAGGGGTTGCTGACCCCTGACATAAGGCAAGGTTGCTTCTCATGGCATATTTTACAATTCCCCAACCATGCCCCATTCCCCCCCACCCATAATATGTCCCATCACTTCCATAACCTCCCATGTCTTGCCATAATATCACTTCACGCGCATCCTGGAATGCAATCTACAGAGGGGCTCTGTGTTTTGAATATTTCACTGAGGGTTTGGGCGTGGGTTGTGAGATCCAGCTGATAAAAAGGACTACAACAAAATGTTGAATCTAGCCTCATTAGCATATCAATATTTTCAGTGTTTCACATGTTTGATTTCAGGTTCTGGTCAGAAACACAAATCCCCAAAGAAAAATAAAATCAAGACTCACACATCATTGAATAGAAGAAAAATCTCTATCCCATGCCTCTCTATAAATTTGCTTTTTTATCACACTAGTAGCCTTGCATCTGAAATAAAATCAGTCATTAAAATCAAATGCGCTTATTGTGAAGTTAGTGTCAATGAGTGCCTGTACATGAGTGCAGAGGCTGCTCCAACATGCTGTAATTACAGCGCATCAGAACATACTTGATTAATTAAGTCTACTGGAGCGCAGTAATTACTATGCTCCAGCAGTCTCCTGTGTCTCATGTAACAATGTTCCTGTTCAACAAGCTTTAATTTAAGTGCCCCCACCACCATTTTTAAGCACAGGAACACTGATACATCAGATACTGTGGTGCTTTGATTAGAGTGGCTCTATAGTCACTCTAATTAAAGGGCTGCCTCCTCACCTCTGGAGCATGTGTAAAAGTGCCCAATGGGTGCATCTATATGTGCAATTAATGCAAAGTAATAAACTCTGGATCATATTGCATCAGAGTTTAGTGCTCCCAGGCATGCTTTTCAAGCATGCACCCAGGACTGAAACACATTGAGTTGGGTTGGAGCAGCCCTGACTGGCAGGGGGTCCTGGGGGTCAGCCTGACAGCCTGGGGCAGCTCCCACACCTGCCCTCCCCTCCCCTCCCCCAGCTCAATGTGCTGCAGAGGGGCTGGCTGGGGCAGGAGGGTGTTCCAATGCAGGACTAGATGACAGGCAACCCACACACTGAAGCACCTTCATACCCCAGTGAGCCAGGGCAGTATCTACACATGTACTGCTACGAAGGAAGAAAGTCTGCAGCAGGATAGTACTCATACATTAGTTTACTCCAGCCTAATAGGGCTTGTCCACACATGCAGGCATGTGCACTTGCAGCAGTTCAAATAGGAGTGGCACAAATTTGTGCTGGAGATTTTTGCCTCAGTGTATGTGTCTGGACATGCATTTTGGTGTGGTGTGGTGTGTGTCACTTGGGGCAAAATGAACCAGCCCAGCTCTTCCCGGATCTGCAGCCAGGGGGGGCTAAAGGCTGGGGCCAGCACCTGTGCTGTCCCCAGCAATATAAAAACCTGCCCTGTGCTGACCCCAGCAGTAGAAAAGGGTGCCCTGGCAAGCAGCCAATTTCACTTGCTCTCAGGAGCTTCGGGGGGTGGTTGCAGCCCAGGGGCTCTGTTTGGTGTCCACCTTAGAAGCACTCATTTTCATGTTTTGACCCCTTGGCCCATATGACAGTTCCATCCTGGTTTTTGCCTCTGTTGTCCCCAGAATTTTGTTGTTTCATTCATCCATTAGCCCCCGTGCAGTAGGGGCTACTAGTTAGCCACGTGGACCTTATTGCCCATGTTAATTTAATGAGACAAATAGACAGGAGCTTTTGGGGCCCAGCCAGTTGGTATTTGGGGACACTAGCCCCTTGTGCCAGCTGGACTGCTGAATCAGCCCAAGCCTAGAGTTCCCTGCACCCTCTACCCACTGCAGCAGTCTGGCAGTGGGGCTGTTGCCTGGATATGAGCTGCTGCCACCTGTGACAGCATGTGGCCCCAAGGCTGCGTGCCTGTCAGACCTGGACAGGGACCGCATAGCCACAGCAGAGGTATCTGCACTTCTGGGCCAGCTGCCAGTGGACTCTGGGTGGACACTGGGCCTTTGTACAGCACTGCTGCCATGTGTGCCTCAGCCCTGCCATTTGGGCAGCGATAGCTGGAAGATGTTCCCAGTGTGGTGGCCTGCTTTGAACTATCGAAGCAAATTGTCCTGACCCCAAGTGGCTAGGAGGTCAGCTACCTCCAGCTGGGTCCGGAGTGCCAGTCCTGGGCAGGCTCCTCTGCCTGGGTCCTGCCACTTTTCTCACCAGCAGGAAACCTTGTGTTCCCTATTTAAAAACTGCAAATTCTCTGATAAAAAATCCCCAATTCACTCTTTAAAATACTCCAAAATCCATGTTCTTCCACAATTAAAACAAGACTGTTTATACATACATACATACATAAGAGAAAGAGAGATCAGTTGGGAACTGTTTTATTGATATATTTACAAGTTTAAAGCAATTTGGAAGAAGCCTACCAGTGCCTCTATCATCATAATACAATGGCTTCTAAATATCTATACACTTCGGCATTTACTTTTGGTTTTTTTGTCATAGAAAAATCAGAGCTGCCCCTACCCACTTTGCTCACCAGGATGTGTGGCACTGAGCAGCACTGATATGCCAGTGCCCTGCTCCTGCCCTTGCCCCTCACAATCAGCCCACTGCCTCCCCCCCAGTTCTCTTACTTCTGACCCGCAGCCCCTGCCTACTCCCACTAGCTCCCTCCCAGCTGCAGCTCTGTCCCAGCACCAGGACATGAGTCCAGCTGCAGCTGTCCCACCGACTGCTTTGAGGCTCTGAGCAGTGCCAATCCTTGCTGTGCTGCTCCCTGCCCCAGGCTGTCCCTGGGAAGCACTTGACTAGGGATCAGGCTGTTCTAGGGGGACAGGAGGGCTCTAAGCCTGGCTCTGGACACCTTTCTTACCCGGACCACTCCCCCAACTCAGCCCCCATCTCTCTGACACACCCCTGCTGCCACCTCCACACCTCACCTCAGCCCATCACACCCTCCAGGACCAGGATCTCTGCCCCCACCTACAGCCTGGGGCCACATGTCCCAGCACTGGTGGGGGCACAGGGTAGGGCTGTAGTGTGGCAGTTGCCCCTGCAGCTGCAGCTCCCATCAGCAAGTCCTGTCCCATCCCATGTGGCCGACTGGGCATGCAGAGTGTGAAATTTGTGCGGGGGTGTGGGTGTAGGGTTTGTAAGGGTGAGGTTTGGGGGGTATGGGGCTTGTGTGGGGGTTTGGAGTTAGTGGCTGGGTATGCGGGTGATAGGTTTGTGGGGGTGGGGGGACTGTGGGTGTGGGGAGGCTGCTTAGGAGGGGTGGGCCCCCTGCCTCCCCAAAGGGAGTAGTGCCTCCCCCCGCACAGCTCACTGACAGCCCCCCCCCACATGGCCCCCCACCCCCCACAGCAGCAGCAGCCATTGGGGTGCTCAGGGCCCTCCTGGCACAGCCCTCCCTCAGTGAAGAACATGGCTCAGCTGGCACCCGGTGCTGCCTGTACCACATTGCATGGTCCCGGCTCGGCCCAGCTCAGCGTGGGGCCATGCACCTTTGGGCAGAGCCGGGCAGCTGGGGCTGTCACCCAGGGGCTTGGTGCCACTCTCAAGGACCATGTGTCATGCCAGGCCGAGTCCTGCCTCCACAGGCCCCACACGCCATCAGCTCAGGCTGGTTCCATGGAGGTAGGATCTGGCCCAGCACAACACACAATCCCTGCAAGTGGTGCTGGGCCTCTGGGTGACAGCCTGAGAGGCCCAGTCTTGCCCAAAGGTGCATAGCCCCACACCAGGATGGGCCCATGCTATGTAGCAGAGGTGGCACTGGGTGTCAGGTGGCCAGGGCCACATCATGCTATGCTGCCCTACACCATGGTGGGGTGTGCCAGGAGGGCCCTGAGTGCCCAATGGCCACTGCTATT
>NW_005842106.1:1299683-1303971 GCF_000455745.1 Alligator sinensis
ACTCAGTCCTCTCTCCAGTCCCCCCCACCTCCAGTCCCTACTTACCTTGCACAGAGCCCGGTTCGATCACACTTCAGCCTGCATCGCTCTTTGCCCCACATGGGGAGGCAGCATACTGCAGCACAGAGGCAAAGAGAAGCCATAGAGACTCTCTGGTTGGCTACCAGAACATCTCTTTGGAGGACCCCAGCCTCTGGTTGCTTCAGGGCATAATCCTGAACCGTGCCTTGCTCCACTTTTTTTCCGTGGGCTTTTTTTTGTTACTTGGATTTCCAGGTATCAAATTTAGAGTCTATGGTGCAAATATGCAGTGTGGGGAATGTTTTTTTGTTCCCAGTGTGCCTCTTGTGGTGTCTCAAACTGCTTTGAGACACTGCAAGAGGCATGTGCACACTCGTCTGGACCCGCCCACAATGTTGACTGTGGAGCTAATTAATCTACTCTACAGTAAATGTCTCACATATATGTGCTCAGTGAGACAATAATTAAACCATACGTATTTATAGGAGTGCTCACCTTTGTTGTGACTGAAATTTAGTACTGTAGAATTTGACCCACTGATTTCTATGGTGTCACTGTAAATAGTTAACAGGAAAATGTATATTTACACACTGTATAAAAACGGTGATCCAGATGTAGAGAGACAATGTTACGCTTTATTACAGGAACTGCCATCTCATTACTTTATTTCCATGAATTTCTAATGACATATCACAAATTGGATGCATAAACTGTCAAACACCAGTGTTCCCAAGCTCCCTTTCAACTTGGTGTTTCACAGGATGTCAAGCTTTTTTCCCCTCTTTAATAAAATATGGTGTTATATGCAACACCATTTTCATAATTCACCAAATCTTGATTGAAAATGAGCATAATCTACTCTCCTTTCTCTCCTTAGGAATAATGTGCCTAAATTATGCAAGAGGCAGTCTCTATGGCCAAATGCTAATTTTCAGATACCCATAATTTGGGAAACATAAGAGAAATAGACCTGCAAATAACCAGTCTAATACCATCTCTGAAAATAATCAAATCTAATGTAATCTCTATACTGAACAGAGAACAAAATTAGCAATATCAATTCCTACAAGAACTGCTTGTTTGAGTTCTTTTACTGTTTCTCTGTGCATGACACAGTTTAGAAGAAGAATTTTCTTGTTAGATAGGGATTAGGTTTCTCCAGGAAAGGCTGATTGCATCTGGGAGATGTGGAATTCCTTTACAGCTTGTTGCTCTCAGGAGGTCTGCATTGTACAGCCAGCTAGAAAGTAACTCCAACTTTCTACTCACCCATTTGTAGAGCTGTGTTAAAGTTTGTTTTTGCACAATGAGCACACTGCATGTGATAAGCCTTATGGGTTTTTGTGGGTACTCGACATAAATCTAATGCCAAGGAACCTGGTACATTTAACATTTCTATAGCACTTGAGACCGTTAATTGTAACGTTGGTGAATTGTAAGGAGACATGATTTTACAACTAGCTTTTTTCCACAAAGCATTCAGAAATATCCCTTTCCTCATTTTCTGACAAAGACTTTCAGGCCAAAAGAGACCAAGAGGTTATCCAGTCTCACCTCCCTTATAACACAGTTCAGAGAATGTCATTCGGTTACCATCATATTGAGTTCAGTTACTTCTGTTTGACTAAAGCATATATTACAGAAAGGCATCTACCCTGTACTTCTGCTTTAGTTTACTCGGAATTGTAATATAGCTCCCTGTAGCTTACAAGCAAGAACAAGACCAGAACTGCTGTGGAAAACTAGTAGGAGTTTGACAAATTTCTTTGTAATTCAAATGCTTCCCCAGTTCCCACAGAGTATTTCAAGTCTTAAGGAATAATATGTTTCTACTTAAGGGTAACCTTATGTCTTGTACCAGGGACAGAATAATTCCACTTGAGTGTAACTTTAATAATAGGCAGCTAATATGCTGAGGCCCATGTCGCTGGTTTCAGCTAAGAAACACACAGTACAATTTAGGAAAATGATGCAAAGGAGCTTTTTTAGATACCTTTGCATTCCCCAAGTCCTCTGTTATACATTAGAGCAGTTAGTGTAACAGAGCAGCCCGTAGCCTATGCCAAATTATTCTGGTTGCCATCAGGACTTTAATGTGAGTAGTTCCCTTTGGCACCATTTAAAGGGAACCAAATTGACCCTTTACACCAAATTTCCTTCCCAGTATTCAGACTAAATGGAAGATACCACCCAGTGGAACTCCAGCTATATGTGGGAATGGATAAGGAATAGATCCAAAACTCCACTGATCTTAATGAAATGCTGGCCTATCAATCTTCATTTTAACTAGAAAGTACTCCTAACAGGTTCCACCTAGAAAAAGTACTGTTTTTCCCCTCACAAGACTGAAGGAATTTAAAAACAACCAGTCAGTTGATTATGAAGATCAAAGGTACTAGACTGAATCCTTAAGAAAACAAACTGGTGTATTAATCACATAATAGGTAATACAAGGGGACCACCTATGCAAAGATCTTTCTGCCTTTACCCCCTTCAACCATCCCCACTTCAACCTGGAAGAACAGTTTTAGAGCAAAGATGGCCTATTTCATTGCCCACCCACTTCCGCGCCTTTCTATTGAACCTACCACCCAGGGTTTCAGTTGGATTAGACTGTATCTTTCAGGTCTGTCTGCTGCACAAGAGACCAGTTGCGGAACACTGGAAAATGAGTTACTATTAGAAAATCTATCATTTCTGGTCAGTGTCAACTTTGGTTAGAATCAAACTAGTAACCTGAGAAGCAAAAGGCTCCGTATTCCACTAACAATTCCATTTATCATTCAATCACTCGTCTGTGTGGAATAGTTATGTATTTACTATTGAGAATCTACTTTGGATAGGACTCAGTTAATAGTATTAGAAGAATACAATTTTGGACAATACTTTACACCTGTGAATACTATGTAAGCCACAACACTTTATGCAAACCTCACAGTTTTACATTACTCTGGTGAAAGCATTGACAGTACACGTGCTTATCACTGAAGTAATATAGCGAATCTGGTGACATAACTCCAACCATTTTTCCTCTACACATATAAATTTTCACCTTTTCATCTCTAGCACTTTTCTACATTTATTTTTAAGTGAGGACCTAAAACTCTTCCCTCTGTTAGTCCCATACTATCTTCAATAATGCAACCCAACAACAAGGTTTTGTAGCAGGGTGTAATTTAAAACAATGTGTCTGTCTTCTTCTGTTTTTATGTACTGTTTCTAAACTGTGTTGCTGCAGGGGGCAAGGGAGAGGGTTTTATCCCATGCTCTTTGGTTTGTGGTTTCTGGTGCTGACTCAGCAAAGCACCTCCCATGTTTTCTATGTGAATAATTCCCTAAGAGTTTTCCTTTTAAATCTTAAGATTGGACTGTTTATTAACTTGGACATAAAAGCTTTACCAGACTGAAACGCCGGTACTGTTGAGCAGAGCCCAGGTCTTGGGTTAGATAAACTTTAATGTTCTTTTTCTTGGCTGTGTTTAGCACTAATCTTTAAAGTCATGAATAAAATAGCTAATGCATCCCATGATAGAACATTGTCATGAATGTTGCTTCACTCTTGTAACTATGCACAGTATTTAACAAAGTATAATGTCAGCAAGAGCATCTCCTCTTGAAGAAATGAAGAAGGAAAAGCTGAGAAAGCAAAACTAAGCTTAGAATTTCATGGAGATTCTCCTACATTATTTCAGATGGAGACAGGGTTGGTGGGTGGAAGGGGGTGTAGATTTATGTTTTTCTTCTCATCCTTCCATTGATTAAGACCGTGTTCCTCTACAACCCTGTAGGTTTTCTACAGGAACATTTGTATGAAGATGAAAAACAACCTACGGCTCTCTTACTTGCTTTTTTCAGTTAATTTGCAGAGGTCTGATGTGGAAGCAGAGCATATGTCTACACCAGACTGCCTCTTCCCAGCCTAGGACTATTCCTGCCTCCTCCGTAACTCCTATGCCCTTCTGTAAGCAATCAAGCCCTGAGGGTGGCGTCTCTCATGTGGCTACCTGGATCCTCCCCACCCTCTTGGCCCATGATGACCTCTCAGGAGTTCTCCCTGCTGTCTCACCTGCCATGTCTTGAAGAGGAGGCTTCTCTTAGAAATTAGTGTGCTCAGGGCACAATTTCTGCTGGCTTCTCTTCAGACTCAACTAAGCCTGTGCAATTCAGAGTGCTGCTGCACTGCAGTCTCTCCACCTCAAGGACATTACCATAGAGGGGCCCTTCAGGCCTCAAACCTTTGTCCAGGTCTTGGCCCTCTGGATTTAAA
>NW_005842106.1:1304036-1318751 GCF_000455745.1 Alligator sinensis
CTTTCCCTAGCTGGGCCCCTCAGCCCCAGGTCCACTGCTCCAGACCCTGGGCTCCTGGGTTTCCCAGTTCATGCCTTGCCCCCTCAGGCTCTGGGCCCCTCAGCCCCAGTCCCACCTTCCCAGGCTCTGAGCTTGTGCCCCTAGTCTTTGGGGCTTTAGACCCTCTATCCTCTTCTGTTCCTTCTGAGGTCTTGGCTCATGCCCACAGCCAATCTTGTTACAGGCTCAGATACTCAGTTTGCAGCCTGGTCCTCCAGGAACAACACATTCTCCTGGAGGCTGTCTGTAGCCTCCAAGCCACTTTGTATAGCCCCTCCATTATTTAAACACAAAACACAGGCCTAAGTCAAAATTGCTTCCAAGCTTAAATCATTTTCCTGACTGTGTCACACCACAGTTACAAATAAACATATAACCAAAATAATGATACCACTTTGGTACCACTGGGGCTTCCTTTCAGCCCTCCCAGGGTCTGGAGCTCCCTTGACCAAGCCCCATTCCTCTCTGCCTCGACCATGGTCCTAGCCTTGTGAAGCCTGTAGCACCCTCTCGGGTCACTTGCCCCACCTCTTCCACTTCAGGCCTGTCAAGCACAACCCTGATTGTCTTCTCCATGTGGGACAAGAAGTCATTTTTCTTGCAGGGCTCTTCACACCTGCTAGTCCCTCCTGGGACCTGGAGCCAGCTGGTTGCTCTCTGGCTCTCTCCTCTTCAGTAATGGGGTAGGGGCCCTATTCCACCCTCATATGGCATATGAAAGTATAGACTGTAGGGGGGTTGCCTTCCTCTGATCTCTTGAGCATATTATAACAACTTTCAGAGCAGCAGGACATTGGCCACCATTGTCCCCCTGCTTTACCTGTGATAGATCCGGGTGCTACATCTTGTGATTGTGTCAGGATTGACCATGTAGTTTTGCTAGAGGTTAGACCATAGGATTTGAATGAGATTGCTTGGATGAAAATGATCCTGCCTCAAGCAGGGGGTTGGACTAGATGACCTCTGAACTTTCCAGCCCTACATTTTTATGATTCTATGACTCTGTAATCCAGGGGTGGGCAAAATGCAGCCTGACAGGCCATTCCATCTGGCCCATGGAGCCCCTAAAAAATTTAAAAATTAATATTTATCTGCCTCTGGCTGCCTGTCATGCGACCCTCAATGGCTTACCAAAACTGGGTAAGTGGCCCTTTGCCTGAAATAATTGCCCACCCCAGTGTAATAGCTCATAACCCACGTCCCACAGGCTGACCTTAGAGTCAGTGGCCCATGTGCCAAGTAAACATTTTTTTATTATACTGATGGAGACCACAGGCCCTTGGAAAATTCAGCAGTGTGATACCCTCTCCAGAATATTTGTCAGCCCACCATATGAAGTACAGCAACAATGATGAAAAAGCCTTAGTCCTGATATGGTAAGGTAACAAAATGGTACTAATTAATAAACTTTCAGTTGGCAAAACCCCTGTTATCCATAACCCAGCAGTTGCTGTTGCCCACATCTGGCATTCTGTATGTACCCAACTATGACTCAAACTTGTATAAACTCAAGAGACCAATCACTCTTTCTTCATGACACTGTGCCATTCTCTCCCAGACTGAGAGTAGTCCAGGCTCAGACAATTGCAGCTCTGTTACCTGGAACAGAACATATAGTCGAAGACAGAGCTTCACAACGTGTGACTTGCAAACCAAAGTCAGTCATAAATCAGTGTCAGTGGGTTGCAGTCACTCTGCCCTGCCAAATTATTAAATGAGACAAGAATTTCCCTAGAATGGAACATACAGTCTCGGAAGGAAAAACAGGCCTTGAGATTCAGTGGCTCTGGCATCCTAGAAACCAAGAGGCATAACATCTTTTTAAAAAATAATTTTCAATAAGAATTTAGATATTTTGACAAGTAATCAAATCCATTCTTGTTTTACATGTATGAAGTCCATTAGCTTCAATCCTGTATTTAGACTGGAAGGTACTAGCATCTGCCACACACACTTCATTGGAAAACTGAAAAATAATTGAGAATTTTTTTCCATTCCAACCGAAGCATTTGAGGGGATTCTCCAGCATGTATTTAGGGACAGAATTTATCCTTCTGAGTTTTAGTATTTTCTGGTTCACTGATATCTACGAAACAAATGATGTGTGAGATTTCAGTTCAGAACCCTTTCAGAGCTAGGCAATATGTATTTTTTCCCCCTAAATTTATTTATCAAAGATAAATATAGGTGTGCCAGATCACAATGCTAGCATCTATATTTTAGGGATTTAAAAAAATATTTATTTAAAGTAAGTGGAAGCTGGCTCCTACAATGTTTATGATTCTTATTATTCTGGACTGTGATGATTTTCTTTTGTTCATTCTTTAAAAAGATCTCTAGTGGCTTTCACTGTCTTGTGGCATTTTACTGTAAGAGTGTTGTTCTGAAATAAACATCTCCAGTCTTCCACTTCATCACTTTCAATTATGCCAGAGTATTACAGGACTGGCTTGTCAGCCCAAGGCATTATGAAGTATTTAGGAATATTACTGAATTTTTATTAGAAGCAGGAAACACGCAGAGTGCCAAGCAATTAGCAGTTTAACATGGACTCCCTTGTTACTTTTTTTTAATGATTTCTATGGTCTTGTTCTATTTCTTCCAAACGGGGTATTACTAGAGACTAATGAGATATTTATTCTTGCAATCAAAGCAGACACAAACACAATAATGCACTTAATAGTGATGGACCAAGACGGCAAGATTTGACCGGCTGGGACACCAGGGGTCTGAAAATGTGAGTTATGGTTTTTTTTTCATAACCTACCAAATGATTGCCTGAGGTTGCACCAAATGTTGCTTCATCACTGTGCAGTATTGCTGCCAAGTCATAAAGAACAAAAGTGGGGGAGGAGGGAACAGTACGAAAAGATGAGATAGAAGGGAGATAAAAAGAGATTACTGGAGGACAAACATACTTATTAAGGTTCCTTAGGGAACTGGGGCTGACCTGGTGGTTGTTCTTACTGGGTGCATCTACATGAGACCTTTACTGTGGAGTAGACTAATTAGCTCTGCTGTAAATGTCTCACGTCTACACGTGTGGCCCTATTAGACTGCAGGAAACTAATTAACGCTGAAGCAAGGTAGTACTTGTATTTACAAGTAATACCCTGATGTGGAGTTTTTTTCATGCACAGCAGTGCATACACAGACGCTGACCTGGCCAGCTTGGGCATGAGAGTACTTCAGTGTGGGGGCTGCCTGCTGGCAGTGTAAATTTCCCATGTAGTCATAGTATTATAGGATTATTATAGTTATGGCAGACCAGTTTCCATAGTCAGTAGGGAATGATGAGACCGATGTCATGTCTGGTCACCTTTGCCTTCCAGCCCAAATGACGAGGTACCCATTTACAATGGGTCAACTGGGGGCATCCCTTGATGCAAATCTAAAATGAGGCTCATACTCACGCCTCTGCAAATGTTGGAAGTCTCCTTAACCACTCTGCCACTATATTCACCTGTACTCTTCATCCAGCTCATCATTTTATACACTTGCATATCTAATATGCCACAGGCAGACAAAATTAACCTGTTTGCTGATCCTCTAATGGATTTCTCTCCTCATGTAAAATGTAACAATATCAAGACCTGTAATCAACTCATGTTATCAGTGTCATCTGCTCCTCAACTTTCTTTCCAGATCTTTTTCCTCTGCACACTTTCCTCTTCTTCTTTGCTTCCTTATCTTTGATATTGGCATGTGAATTTGGGCCAATCAGTTTGTCTATGTGAACATTTGCTCCTCTTTTGTTTCCTAATTTAGTTTGGGTGCTTATTTATTTGAAATGCTTTCTTCTTGGGGTGTAAATTTCCTGCATGCCATAACAATACCTTCTATGAAACAGTTATGTTCAGGAAGCCTTTATTCAAGCCAGCAGTTAAAATGTAAACAAGCAAAAAGTCTATTCTTTAAGCAAATGCGGGCATTACTGAATTCTAATGTGTCTCATAAAATACTGACTTCATCTGGGAAAGCAAAGTAATTCAAAAGGACAGCCTGTACAATCAGAGCTACTCAGTATAAATCCTACTCCGATTGTCCAATAAGCACAGACAAAAAAGCCAATTAACTGGGTTCATGAGTTCTTCTGGCAAATCAAATTAAACTTTTAAGCAATTCAGAGTTATAATGTTTTCTATAAATACTGTACTTCTTTAAACTGACTACTCAAAGCAACTACTTTCTTTATAGTGTTAGATATTAAGAACTATAAATATTGTAATTTGTGGGAAAAAATGTGCAAGGCTTTCCCTCATGGTTCGTTACAATGATGTGGGTGTTGTCTAGTACCAGTGCGTTTTGACAGGAAAAACTTTCAAGGAGGTCACTGTAACCAGATCATGCTCCAGATGGCCATGATGCCCCCTGGTAGGCATGCAACCCATGCTTTGCTCTGCCTCTAAGATGCTCTCCCCTTCTCACCTGCCACACCTGGATGTACTTACTGGATCCAAAGGGGGCTGCCTAAGGGCCCTAGAGTGAGTCTCAATCTGTCTAACAGCTAGCAGGCCCCTTCTGGATTCTGCTGGTCTCAATCCTGCCCTTAGGCTGAGTAGGTACTCTCAGCCCATCCATGACTCAGGGCACCTGGAGCCTTAAGGGCTAATCATGGCCTCCAACCTCCCCTTCAGTCATGCACATGCCTCACAGATATCACTGCACCATCATTCCCTTGTCGGGCCTTTGGCCTTCTCAGCCTCTACCCCTTTTCTCTAACTGGGCCTTCTAGTCCAGGCTGGTGCTTAGAAGTCAGGTCCAGCACAGTGGGCCTGGACTAAAAGTTAGTATTTTAGTTCTGGGCCCCCCGGCCCTGTCTCAGTCCTGCTCTAGGCAATGACCCTGCTTCCCCTCTGTTTGGGCCCCTGGTCCTTTCTCCACCCTGCTTTGGGCACTGAGCCTGCTTCGGCTCTGTCCAGGCCGCTGGTCCTATCTGACTTAAGTTGCACTCAGCTGCAGTCCTCCTCTAGCCAGTCACCCTATAAACTCAAGCTCATTCCATGTCGTGAGCTGCCTCAGCCCTAGGTGGGCTCAAGACACTCTTGTGCTCTCAGGCACTATTGGGTCCTCTGTACCACCCCTGCTAGTCCCAAACCAAACTACTGGTATAAATTATAGCACAAGAATAAGCCTGTCTGGCTATAACACCAACTAACCTGCTCTAGGTCTGAATGTAAAGGGTGGCTACCTGTCTGTTCAACCAGGCTTTCCCTTATCCTGGGGCACTTTCCTTTGCAAGGCAGCAGCATTCTATTCGTTTCCCCCAGTGTAGCGCTGGTGCCAGCTAGGAGTTCTCCTGACTCCTTCCACTGCAGCCTCCAGGGCCAGACTGATTGCTCTGGCTCAGGCCCTGGGTTTATGTGGCTGGAAGCCATGCCCCATTTTGGCCAGGTGGCTCCCTGAGCTGCCACAGATGTTTCCTGAGTAGGCTTGCTGACTAGCCTCCAGTGCAGCTTACTGCTGCTGGTCTTGTTGCTGCAGCAGGCCTGCGGTCCCCAAGCAAGGTTCTACCCCAGTGGATTACTGCAGAGTAACCAGCTCTGTGATAGACCCTCCTAACCTCTACCTTTTTTTCTGGCTGGCTGTTTTCCTTGTAGCCAGCTCTGGCTGCTACTCTTTTCTCGTCAAATAACAGAAGTTTTTTGGCTCTCTGATACAGTCACTAACAACATTTTTTCTTCTTTCTTCCTAAAAAATAATGTTCAGGATAGAGTAAGGGCTTTTTAATTAATTACTGTGGCTGAATCGTTCAGATCTACCTAACCAGGAACTTTAAAAAAAATCAGAAACTTCAGCTTGTTGTCCAAATCCAAACACAAGTTGTTGTTTTGCCCAAGTTTTGACTACTGTAGTGTTGATTAAAGTTTCTCTTGCAATCACATATTGTCCCCAAAGAAACAAACATATAGCATAGAAACCTGGCCCCAAGGGATAATAAGGCAGATGAGCACTGACAAATGTTGCCAGTCTGTTCTTTTTCTTGTTCCACACAATTTTTCTTCAGTGGTGAATAGCTTAGCGGCAGAAATAATTTGTTGGTGATTAAAAAAAACAGCAGAGTTAAGTAGAAGTAGAGAATTGGCGGGGAGGGAGGAGGAAAGAGGGAGGAAACCAAAATTAATTAAACTGATTATTTGAATAAAAATCTTTCCCAAGAAAACAAAGGGTGTCCACATTCTCAACTGGAGCCAATAGAATTATGAGAAACACAAGGTTTGTGAGATGAGGTAATACTTTTTCTTGGACCATCATATGTAGTCAAGAGAGAATCTTGTGAGTTTCAAGGGTCCTTCACCACGTCTGAAAAAAGCAGTCATAGTAGAAGCTTCGTATAAATTAGAAGCTTTTTACATGAATCAGTTAGACCACACAGTGAGAACTGGGAAGTTGTCATCTGTGGAGCAAAAGGGAGTTAACAGATTGTAATAGGGCATAAAATTAATGTTTCTCTTAGGGCCCCTCTATATGTGCAGGTAAAGGTGAGATGGGGTCTAATACATATGGCATCTAATCACCTGTACATGGCAGCAAGTGACATTATGTGGATCATGCATTAGATCCCATCACATCTTATTGGTGGTGCAGGGGGAGCCCGATCTTAGGTTCCCCCTGCACCAGCAAGAAGCATGCTCCCCCAGATGATTGCCCAGGGGACACACTATGTGCTCCCATGGTTGGGAGCCCTGCAGCTGACCCAGGCTCCTAGCCAGGGGGGCTCCCAGCCATGTAGGTTTGCAGGGTGCCCCATGGCTGAGAGATTGCAGCAGCTGCATTCTCCCAGATGCAGGGGTGCATAGAGCCCCCTCCCCTTCCTCCCATGGCTGGTAGCCCTGTCAGCTGGGAGATCCCAGACTTGGGGGTGCACATGGCACCCCAGCCGGGAGCACCAATCAGCTGACAGGACTCCTAGCCACATGTTCAGTTAATGATGTGATAAGAAGCAGATTCAAAGTTGTTACATATATTTGGTGGAATAACTTTATAGCTTATTCCTTTTTTTAACCACACCATCAATTGATTGAACATGTGGCCAGGTGGCCACTTAATTAACCAGGCATGATTAACTGGCTAATCACATCTTATGTGTAATGTGTAGATGGTGCCTTAAGTCCATAGTTTTTGGCATCTGGTAAAGTTATGGACGTCTGCATCCATGCCTGTCTATTTCAAAGTTATTTAGAAGTTAATTTTTCTTTGAGGGCAAAGACTGTCAGGTCAGGGCATGGATGTGTGGTGTGTATGCATGCAATTATTAGGTGTTTGTGTCCATTATCATTTTCTATGAGAATTAATTCTGGAATACAATAGTGATAGTTTGGTTTCACTAACAGTTTCTGTGAGAGTGTTTAGTACATTACATAAGGTATATCATATCTTGTAAGAGACACACATAGGATCATACTGATGGTTTATATGAGGAGATTTTGATTAAGGCACAGTGAAGATGGGCAAGTTTTGCATTTTGTTGTTCTGCTGTGGTTTGGTGCCATCTGGTATTCATTTGTCAGTGTGGAGCTTGCTTTTGATGAGTTTTGACAAGGTTCAAGGGTTGGATAAAATTTCTTTTAACTTATAATCTTCTCTCATATAGGTCTCCAGTGTTGGATAGTGTAAGAGATGCAGGGATCATTAGTTGCTTCCTTTTTTTATTACAGTGGGTTTATCCAGGGTTTGTCCAAGGTTTGTTCAATGGCTCATTTGAAGATGCAGACTATTTCTTTAAAAACAAAGAAACAAACAAAGAAACAAAGAATAAAACTTTATTAATGGATCCAACAACAAATTAACATTTGCAGATGCATCCAGTCCCTTAAAACATACATAAGGACAAATGCAAGTATCTTCCATCAACAGTACATCCTTAAGCTTTTCACAGAGGAGTCTGGTGTTCTTTCTGTTCTTTTCAGTCTCTGGCAGTTTCTTTATGTTTTGGTCAATGTTAAGCTTTTATGTTTCTTCACCTGTGTGTAACTTTCACCTTCTCATTTTCCTCAGAATTTGTAGTAATACAAACTCTTTTACTCGTTCTGCTTTTAGATTTCAAATTTATTCCACATTTGTTCTTAACTCTTAGCCTATTTTAGAACTTGTACATTCACTATTCAAAGAAGTTTATTAAACTTTCTAGTTTGGAGGCAAGAGATGATTCTGAGCAAATTCCAAGAATTCACACAAACTTTCCAAATAAGCATCTTTTCCTTCTCCCCCATAGAATACTGAATTGAAAGGACATTTTTTCCATTACTAAACTTCCCAAACTTTTTAAAACCAGTTAGTGATTTTAGAGGTGTCACTTCTCTTTCAGGCTTTTACAATTGTAATGCTTGCAGCCAATAGAAGATAAGCAATGAATTCCTAATGACTCATATATAGCAGAGTTCTTGGGACGGTTCAGTAGGAACACTAAGGGGTTATCTAATAGCTGACACTGTTATTTTCCTTCACCATACCTCCAACCTTTTTCCAAAACAGTTTGATTCTGGGACACGTCCACCATGTGTGGTAGAATCCTCCCAGCTGACCACCCTCCATCCAAGTTTTGCCTGTTTCTGTAGTATAAATATGCTTAATTTTAAGTGTTATGAGATACCATCAATATAGAATTTGAAAATAATTTTCTTTTATTACCACACAGATGGATATACATTGGGACTATTGTTCCAGATGGTCTCCTGTTTTTTGTTGGGGCCGAGGGGCTGTGGCCAACAGCCCGGGCATGTGGGCCGGGGAAAGGGTCGGCACGGCGAACTAGAATTAGGCACTGATGCGTAGAGGTTGATTAAAGATTGTTTTACTTACACCGTAGGTGGTCGCGGTGCAGGCAGGAAAAACTTTCTTGAGTTGCAGTTACAGACAAACACAAGTGGAGTTTGCTAGGCTCCACCGAAGACACACGAGCGGAGTTTGCTAGGCTCCGCTAAACGATCACAAACAGAGCTCTGGATACCACTCATGGAGTTTGCTAGGCTCCATGGAACAACCGAAATGAGAGTCCGAAAGGTGACTCTCCACAAGCGCACAGGGTAGGGTACGTCGAGGGATCATGCGGCGACGGGGAGAGGCTAGAGGTTGATCAGGCCCCTGTATCCTCCTCTAAGTCACACGCGGAGTTTGTTAGGCTCCATAGCGCGCTTAGAGTTCTTCACGAGATGGATGTGAAGTCCTCCAACTTGGGCGGAAACTGCTCAAGCCTCTTATACGGCTAGCAAGCCAATCACTAGCCACCACGTAGGAATAATTTAGAAACAGCCAATAGTGGGAAACAAATTTACATACGGGTGGCGGGAACTCCTTTGCACTGGGGTTTTCTCTATGCAACTGAGAATTGCACCGTGCAAAGAAAGCTCCATGTGGCGGGAAATAATTCTGCAGTGCCAAAGTGCACACAAAATCATACCCTTTGGGTCATGACATTTTTCAGCACTAATTTCTGATTTAATGCTAATAGCCCATTTTGTCATAAACAATGTTTTTTCTTCTATGTGGCTATTTAAAATTGCTTTGAACAACACAAGCAATAGGCTAGTATGTTTCACATATATGCCCAACATTCTCTCAAATTCTGTCAAATTACCACTGAGGTTTACCTTTCTATGGATATGTGTTGAAAAGTGTCTCAGCTATAAGTATTGAGAAAATGGGGTTTTAATCAACGTATGTTATACATCTTCCAAAGATCCAAATATATTTTCTTTTGAATGATTATCCACAATTTGTGATATTGTTATGTTTGCAGATACTACATCTTTCCAATAAATTATTAGGATTAAATTCAATATTATTATGTATAGGTGCTGAAGGAAATGGTTATAAACTTAACATATTTGATTCTTTCACTGTTGCTCTCATAAAGGAGTAGTTATATATTGAATTTGATTTGGAAGATTTTTTAACCATGGTAATATATTGATTGTTGGATGATGTTTGCTCTATCTTTACCCAGTGCTTACTGTGAATTGATATTACCCAATATACCAAATTTCTAAGTTGCCTGGCTTGATGATAATATTGACTATTTGGAAGCACTGACCCTCCCTTTTGCCAAAGTATTTTCAGGTTGTAGGTTTTGAAGCTAGGTTTCTTATTTCCCCAAATAAATTTATTTATCATAGTCTGCCACTCATCTAAAGGCTTCCTTGGCACTATAATAGGTTTGTAATGGAAAATTAATTCAAGCTAGGATATTAATTTTAACTGCTGTGATTCTACCTAACCATGATACTGACCAATTTTCTAAATCTATTTTGACACTTTCAATCAAAGGAATAATTAGAGCTGTACATGTCTTGCCATGTTTTAGTAAGATTTACCCGTCGGTATTTTAATAAAGTAGTTACCCCTTTATACTTATAGCTCTATTTTATCTCTTTTTGTGTATCTGGTCCTACACTAACATCTAGAAAATCTGACTTTTTATAGTGATGCAGTCTATTTCTGGTGGAGAATCCCTTTTAGGGAAGATCAGGTGTTAGATTGGAGATGGGTGCTCTAATATTTTCCTCAGAGCCGATGGAGTGGTGTTCTGACTATATGGTGAAGTTCTGACTATAGATCACAGCTTCCTTGCTGTTTTGGGAGTTGTTATTGGTTTTATGAAGTTAAGATTGTGGTCCAGGAGTTGGGTTTTTTTTGTATACACCCGGGTGTAGCAATCCTTGGGCCCCCTCATAACAATGCAGCTCCTGCTTCTCCCTGGCTCTCTGGGTACCCTCCCCTTCTTCCTTCCTGCCATGCCTTGATGTAATTATTTAACCTTGAAGAGGTAGGCTGCCCAGGGGTCCCAAAGCAAGTCCCCATCCACCAACAAGCTGCACTCTAGCACACTAATTGACGTAAGGGCTAATTTTGTGGTGTCCGTCCTCCCCTGCAGCCACAACCATACCTTGCAGAAATTACTATTAGGGCTGTGCGAAGCTTTGGTCACTGATTCAATTCAGTGGAGATCTGGCCCAATTTGGCAGCCAAAACTATGAATCAAAATGGAATCAGGATACCTTTTAGTGTCTCTGAATCAAATGGGAACCCTTTGAATCAATTCAGAGAGATTTGACAATTCAGACATAGACATGGCTTTATATGTTTTTTCTACATACCTCAAGGTACCAGGCAGCTCATGAATGCTGAGATGGTGCGGTGGATGGAGAGTCCCACAGGCGTGCAGTAGGGTCCCCAGTGCGCTTGGTGGTGGACCTGAAAGTGGAGCAGAAGCACTTCTGGTCCACTTCTGGGTCTGCTGCAGAGCATGGGGGGTAACCCTCCCTTGGCTCCCTGGCTTGGCAACTGGTGCCTACTGGGTCTGGGGGGGTACTTGGGGTCCCCCACAGCCAATGGCTGAGCCCAAAGGATGTGGTGGGGGGTCCCCCGTGCACTTGGCGGCGGACCCGGAAGTGGACCAGAAGTACTTCAGATTTGGAGTCTGCTGAATCAAGTCGGGATAGTGATCTGAATCAACGAATTGAATCACTATCCCCCAAATCAGGCCAAATCCAGATCCAAATTGAATACAGCCTGCTTCGCATACCCCTAGTTACCATCCATTTACTCTCCCTTGGAGCCTTTGCCTTCCTGGCTCCTGCCCCTTTTCTCTTGCTGGGCCTTCTATCCCAGACCCACTATGCTGAACCTGGTTTCTGGGCTTCAGCCCTTTCCTACTTGCTTTGGTTTGGGGCCCTGAACTCTAGTATCACCACTCTGCTCAGGCCCTAGGTCCCCTGGCCCTGCCTCCACCCTGCTTGGGCAACAGGCCCCCTGTTCACTGGTTTAAAACCCAAAATGAAAACAAACACACTGGCTATAACTAAGACCCTTAGCCTACCAGCTATATATCAAACTTTACCCCCTGCCTTGAGTCATAAGCCTCTGAAAGCCTTCAGTGCCTTACTTACATTCCTAGGGCAGCTCAGAAGGCAGCCAGGAACTCTCCTGCAGACTTCCTGGCCAGGAATTTTTTCCCTTGCATCTTTCAGAGCCAGCCTATCTGTTCCAGCTCAGGCCCCAGGTTTATATGCTCCCTAAGATGTGCCCCTTCCAGTCAGGTGGCTTCCCTTTGCTGGCTGCAGATTTGCCCTTTTTGCCTAAATGGGCAGCCAGCTCACTGCCTAGGCAGCAGTTTCCTTGCTGCCTTCTCTCTTTCAGTCAGCCCCTGTTCATCTGTCTGGGCACTATCTGCTGTTGTTTCTCTCTTGAAGTAACAGGAGCCTTCTGTTTCCCAGTTACAGTGGGTCTGTGTTGCCATTATCAATGTTCATGGGTGGATCTAGGACTTTGAAAAGGGGAGTGCAGATGGCATGGTGCCTCATCATACACAACTCATATTTTGCTCCAGGTTAAAAAAACAAAAACAAACTAGAAGCATTATTAATATGCTAGGGGCCTTGCTCTATATTATCCTGTTCAAGATCAAAGCAAGAATAGATATAACTGTATAAGAATATGAATTAATTTGCTATATCATATATTATGTATAAAAACACAACAGAAGGGCAAAAATAATCAGAAGTTTAGTTCTGATTTCATTACAATTAAATGTACATGTCTTTCAGGACACATTACAATTAAATGTACGTGTCTTTCAAGATCTGGCTATAGAGTTTTTTCCTTTCATTTTACTGGAGAATGATATGTGAATGCAAGAAGGAAAACTGGAAGGGAAAAGTTCCTCGATTTTTTTCCCTCGTGTTCTCATTTTTATAGCAAGAGGGCTCTTAGGTTTTTGCACCTATTTAGTGAGCTTTTTCAGAAGTTAACTGCTGGCTGATCCTGGGTGATACTAATTCCACAGGGACCCACCTTTTGTACCACAAATTAAGTCCCGCATCTTTCCTGAATGTCACTCTATTCCCCTTCCCCTGATGAACTGCTGCTCTGCTTTCTGCTACATGCTCTGTGCTCTTTGCCTGATCTGCTGCTGTGTTCCCTGCTCCCTTCCTAATCTGCTGCATCCCACAGAAAGAGGCAGCCTAAGGGTCCACTTGTGATGTGTGTGCCATAGATTGGCCATCCCGGTTCTACGCACTGGGAGGTTATGGCAAGCATTCTGAATACTCACTGCCATCTGTAAGATAGGAAGGTTGGAGATCCAGGTCCTATAAATGTGTAAATTGTTTATTGGCCCTTCCCTATTTGCTATGCTTCTTTAGGGAACAACTTCAATGTTTATCTGATAAGAATGTCTATAAGTAGGTATGACTTTAAAAGCCAGTCAGGGAAGTCGTGAGTGTAGAAGGGCTATTAGGAAGGCCAAGGTAGAGATGGAACTCAGGCTAGCGTCCAGGATTAAGGACAACAAAAAGTCCTTTTTCAAGTACACTGGGAGCAAGAAGAGGGCACCAGGCAATGTAGGGCCCCTGCAAGACTCAAATGGTTATCTTGTGGCTACGCCAGACAAGAAAGCTGATATTTTTAACAGTTTCTTTGCTTCTGTTTTCTTGAACAGGGACCGGGACATCCCACCTACCAGAGGTAGGGACAATCTTGAGGATAGCTCTGTCAGACCTTCAGTCAGTGCAGATGTAGTTCGGGATCTTCTGGAAGGGCTAGACATTTTCAAATCTGCAGGTCCAGATGCCCTCCACCCAAGGGTGTTGAGGGAGCTGGCAGGGTTCATCGCGGAGCCCTTGGCCAGGCTGTATGAGTATTCATGGTCATCTGGCCAGGTGCTGGGGGATTGGAAACTGGCTAATGTGGTTCCAATTTTCAGGAAAAGGAGGAAGGAGGACCCAAGTAACTCTAGGCCTGTAAGCATCACCTCAGTGCTTGGGAAGATCTTGGAGAGGATCATCAAGGAGCACATCTGTGGGGGGCCTGCAGGGGAGATCATGCTCAGGGGCAATCAGCATGGGTTCATCAAAGGCAGGTCCTGCCAGACCAACCTGATTGTCTTTTATGACAAGGTTTGTTCCTGTGCCCTCAGTAAGGTTTTTTTAAAATACAACCATCTTTCCTGAATGCCTTTCCCCGTCAGACTGGCCTCCCAGGGGATCCTGTCTGAAAGGCGTGGGCCTCTGTCACCCTAACACCAAGCCTTTATATAATGATAAAGGGGGCAGAGGGTTGTTAGGCCTCCTACAAAGTCTGGGATCCTTTTGTCTGTGAATCTGTGTGTACCCGCCTCTGTTCCACCTGGAGTTCGCGCGCCGCCTTCGCCCGGACCCGATGTTTTGCACACCCGGGCTTCGTTCGTACTGTCCAGGTTTTGCCCCGCCTGGTGTAAAGGGAGACCCCAGAACTCGCCTGCCACGACTTTGATGACTCTTTCAGTGGGGGGTCTTCCCTCGGGGCATCCCCCGGTGCTGGCGTGCTTCCTCGCGGGAACTCTCGGGGCTCCGTCCTCCCCTACACCCCGGCCATACGCCCCCTCAGGTCTTCCTATTCTGGCCCCCAATCCGTCCTTGCCTCGCGCTCTCTTGGTTCAGACCCGCTGGTGACTACCAGTGGTCTTCGGACCGGTCGTGCCTCTCCCCGTAAGGATGCCAGCTTACGCTCCCCTTTCTTGGGCTGCAGATGTCTGTTCTGCTCTCCCAATAGTTCTCGCCCCAGTTACCCGTGCCGTCGGCTCTATAGCGTGGAGTATCGTTGGCCCCACTCTCGGCGCCGTCGTCGCCCCTCCGGCCGTCTCGGGTGGCAGGTTCCCCGCTGGCAGCTGCCCCCTTCACGAGGCTGACCTCTCCCCTC
>NW_005842106.1:1324979-1348808 GCF_000455745.1 Alligator sinensis
TACCGGCGCCTGGGGTTTCTTCGGCTCCTCCGGCCCTGCTGGAGGTAAGCAGACCCCTTGACCGCCGCGGGGGTCTCCCAGTGCCCCCGCTCCCCTGGGACACTGTGGTTGGTGGATTTAGGGGCACAGATTGACATAGAGTTACTGCCCACCCATGGCCAACCTCTACAAATCAAACAGAGACTGATTAAAGTTAACCATAAACTTGTATTGGAAGATATCAAAGAAGACCATTATTAAACATATACTATATACAACACATCAACAGACAACATCGGCATCAACATTAAAGAAATAGCAATGCTTATAACAACTCTGCCAGGGGCAGTATGGTGCAGGACCAGGCCTGCACCGTAAATCCAGTCATAGCGGTGACACAGACTTAGAGAGGCTCCAAATCCATTCCCTTAAAGGCACTTGGATTGGAGATGAGGAAGAAGGTGATACTTTACCCACCGAATAATGGTCTGCTATGATGCCGTTGTCCTCAGGTAAGTATTGTTCACCATACACAATACCCAGCCAAGAGGTCCAAACAACTCTTTCTCAGTATCACCCTCAGTACCACACCAAACTCACACCCATAGCTTGCCCATGCATTAAATGTCACTAATACTCTTCACATACCTTTAAACTTGAGCCACGACACACCTCCAGTAAAATCCTTATACACAAGCATGCGCGCACACTCTGACAGGATTTTGACAGGATTCCTTATGTACTGCCTTCAATCACTCCACCTGTCAGTCACTTTCCTCAACCAATAACTTTGGTATGCACACAACACTCCAGGTATTTCACCTGACACTGTGGTTTTCCACATGGCACTCTAGTGGTCCAGGGTTATCTTTGCACGTGCCTCACTGTTGTAAGTGGGTCACATGGCATCAGTGAGATGAGTTCATGGGCTCCAGAACTCTCTTGCCCCTAGTCATACTGCGCATGTGCATGGAGAGGTCAGAGCCCGGGTTTGTTTTCCCAACACTGCCCATTGGTTCCCTGAGGGAGCCAAAGTCTGCTTTTCTGAAGTCCAGGGTCCATACTCTACTGCTCTCCTTCCTTCCTTTCCTCAGGATCTTGAACTTGATCATTTCATGGTCATGGCTGCCCAAATTGCCATCCAGTTCTACATCCCCCACCTACTCTTCCGCATCTGTGAGCAGCAGGTCAAGAAGAGCATGGCCCCTAGTTGGTCTCTCCAACACTTGCTCCAGTTGTCCACAACACTCTCCAAAAACGTTCTGGATTGCCTGTGCACTGCTGTATTGCCCTCCCAGCAGATGTCAGGGTGATTGAAGTCTCTCATGAGAACCAGGGCCTGTGATCTGGCAACTTCCACTAGTTGTTTGAAGAAAGCCTCATCCTCCTGGTGTGGTGGTCTATAGCACACACCCACCACAATATGTTGATCCTGGAGGAAAAACAAGTGGATGTTCAGAGGAACTTTGAGTTGCTGCATCATTTTATTTGGGATTTTCCTTCACTTCACCATCCAGCTGTGGGGCCTGTTGGGGGCTGAATCCTGGTGCACAAGTGTTGCACAGCCCGCAGAGAGCCTGGCGGCAGGCAGGGAGGGGGACCCCCCCTCTACTGCTGGTGCTCTTGGGCTGATTGGAGTGTTATGGCAGCGATTTTGGAGTGGAGGGGTGTAACAGGTAACTGTTCTGGGCCGAGCTAAACTGTGACCCGCACACCTGTTCCTGAGGCAACCCCCCGCCTTCTCGTCTGCCATGCCTTGATGTTAATTAATTAGTTGATGTTAATTAGCAGGAGGCTGCCATTGTGCTGCCCTGTTGCCAGGGGGCACTATCTGCGGCTCCTATCCTCCCCAATACTGCAGACCAAGCCTCGCAGATGGAATATCTGTTATATATCGGCCTTTTCCCCCCCAATCAGGCCCCTCTTTGGGCCTTCTCAAGTGTCGTCGCCCTCTCTCGAGGCCTTCTCTGTGCTGTCGCCCTCTCTCGAGGCCTTCTTAAGTGCTGCCCCCTTCTCTGGGGCCTTCTCAGCACTGCCGCCCTCTCCTCGGGCCTTGGTAAGTGCTCGCCACGCCCACACTAGGGCCTCTCAGTAATGCCCCCTCTCTGGGGCTTGCCACGCCCACACGGGGCTTCTCATTAACACCCCCTCTCTGGGGCTCGCCGCACCCGCACTGGGCTTCTCAATAAGGCGCTCCCCTCTCTGGGGCTCGCCGCGCCCACACTGGGCTTCTCAATAGGCGCTCCCCTCTCTGGGGCTCGCCACGCCCATGCTAGGGCTTCTCAAAAGTGCCCCTCTCTAGGGCTCGCCATGCCCATGCTAGGGCTTCTCAGAAGTACCCCTCTCTAGGGCTGGGGTCTATACACCCTGTATGCTGTGCCCTCCTGGGCGCCGGAGTCCTCACACTCCGCTGTGGGTTCCCCCTGCGGCCTCCTCCAACCCCTTATAGCCTCACCCAAACCACCAGTTTAAACAACAACAAAACACAAGCCCCTGGGCTGTAACATAAATTGAAGCCGCCTGGCTAAAACAACATTGCTCAAGCCTCTGAGAGCTGCCAGAAGCTGTTGCTGCGGTCAGGCTTTTCCTCACCTCCTGCCTTAGGGAGCTCCTGGCTCTCTAGCTGCTGGCAGCAAACTGCCTCTGGTCTCAGCTCCTGGGCTTTATAAGGGCCAGGCCCTGCCCCCTCTGGTCAGCTGACCTTCCCTGGTTGCCCCGGCAACCCACAGCTGTGCTCCTTAGTCACTGCTAGGGCTCCTTCCCTAGCAGTTTTCCCCTCTTCAGGCACAGGGCACCTGAGTGCTCTGTGACAAGGGGCCAATCAGGGGGTGAGGGAACACTTTGGAGGGCTGAGGGGGGATCTGAGATGTAATGGGGTGGGGCACTGGGGTGATTTGGAAGGTGAAAGGGAAGACCCAAGCAACATGAAGAGGCTCTTTCCCCCCTCCTTCCTAGCTTATACTATGGCTTGAGAACTGGAGAGCAGGGCAGGCATGGAACAGACCTGCAGCCCTAGCCATACTCCTCCTTGTTAGCCCTCTAGCCACAGGTCTGAGCAGTGCACATTAGAACAGTATTAACTTCAAATATGTAACTGATCACTAACACTAGTTAACCTTAACACAGACTAACCATCTGTGTTAACTCTAACATGTAATCTCACCCTAAGAAACTTTTGTTAAAACTTATAGCTACTGCTGTCCTCCAGTTGAGATCCACTGGCTGGAGCTCTAGTGTGGATGAGGAATGGGTGACCGTTAGTATTTTAAAGACTGTGGCATAGGGGCTTGCTTAGGAATAAGGCAAGCAAGGTTCTTTGAGCAGATGTGATATCTTTTATTAGACCAACTGAGTAGCTGGAAAAAAGTTTGTGGCAAGCTTTTGGGCGCAGTCACCCATCTTCAGGTATAGGGAGTCTCTGCTGTTCTGAGACTCTAAAACATGTTTTAGGAATAAGATATTTCAAAAGTATATAGGTGACTTAGGACCAAAGCTATAACTAAGTATCTCCTCACCGGTAATGATTTAAGCCCATGGGTCTTAGTTGCATAAATTAAGCAGGTACTTAAAGTTCCAGCAGCTGACTGAAGATCTGCCAGCACTAGAGGTGTTACCATTGCTACTGGGGAGAGGCTTAAACTGGTAGGCAAGTGTAGTAGACACAACTTCATAGTGTTCCATTCCATAGCCCCTATTTAGGGCTAAATTCTCCTTTAATTTGTCCTCAGTTTTAACTCAGATCATACTCAAAGAAAACTCATAAACTCAAAGGATAATTTAACAATATTTGAATAGCAGTAATGACATTGCCACCTAGATTTTCCTGGGGATTAATGACTAGATGGGAAAATGGCCTTAAACTGTTATTTGAGCTATAAAAGTCCTCTCAGACAGTTATTAATCCCCAAGAGATGTCCAGCACCTTGATGGTTATTGCTCCAATAAATTACTGTAGTAGATATTTCTCTCCTGCACACCTCTTCATCAACCATAACATGTAGTTTTGCATAATCTACAATTGTTTGGAGTGTGCAATTATGCAGAGGCAGGACACCAGTTCATGCTCACTAATTATGATTCCTTTCTTTAGCATCACTATTTCAGGATTAAAATGTGCAAGCATAGGCAATGGAAAAGCTAGAGAAAATATAATATCATCTGTTATTACAAAGGTCTACACATACTTTATGAGGCAATTGGAATGTGGTCTTTTGTTTATAAATTGCATTTCACATCCATATTCCTGTGTTTATCAGAGAATGCACTTGTTCTTGCATTATCTGTTGCTTCATTTATGAGCTAATGTAAAAAGGATAGGAAACCAGAGTAATATGATGAATAAAATATATAAATATAACTCTGAGGGTTTTATTAGAAGTGTCTGTATCAGTTTTTCATCTGTATTATGTCCCATTTGGACCATTCTCTTGGCTCAAAGGAACTTTAAACTATGCTGAGTGAACAGAAAGGGATTCTCCTGGCATGGGGAGCACTTTGGCTGATGAAGGCTAACTACATGGGCTCCTTCCTATCTCTTCCACACTCAAAATGAATGGCCATATAAGAGGGGGTATGCCAAGGTAAAAACATGAGATGCGGCCAGAATGTGCTGTATCCTGACAACACCCTTGAATACTTTCCATTTTCGTCAGTCCTGGACATAGCAGAAAAATGATCCAACTCCCAGTGCAATTTAGAAGAGTTTCATCGAGACCTTTCTACTAGGGGGAAAAAGATAATGGAAGGTCACCCTTGATTTACTTATCCTCAAGGTGAGCCAAGACCACATTTCACAAGACAACATTCTAGCCTCTCATGACTACGGGACCATCCTGAATTGTCTTCTAGTACAGGGATAGACTAGAGAGAACTGCAGGCCTTAGGCATAAGAGTCTCCATGGGCACAAGCTCCCTTGAAGCCTTCTAGTGAATTCTTCTGAGTGTCTCAGTTAGAATCATCTATGTTGACCTTTTTTAAGTTATGTACTGTGTAAGTCATGTTGTGCCAAATCAAGTATTTCTGTACACCTAATAGCCAATACACCCACATGCATAGCCTCCAGACCCAAAATACACAAAACACTCCATTAAAATCTAAAAGGGCTTGATATACCACAACCCTCACAGTGACACCCTGCAGGAAATTTGTTACAATACAGTGCCTCCTTGAAAAAGCAGCCGTCCAGGCGCAGACTGACAAAGCTCATAAGTTCCCCAAAAACATCTAGCAGGGTGGCAGAGGGGTTGAACTTTTGAGAAGCAGCTGAGTGATTCTGTTAACTGATAAGGTCAGAAAAGAAAACTTGCTGTCTAGAAATACATATGAACAAAGATAAAATGAGCTTTTCCAACACAAATTACACAAATCTGTTTGCAGGCAAAGGGAGAAGGTGCATGATGACTGGTGTGGAAAGTAATGAGTAATGAACTTTGATTCCATCCTATATTTTATGCTGATGAAGAAGGGATGCTGTAGTGCAAAGGGCACTGGGCTCGACCTCAGATGACCAGGTTTTAATTCTCAGCTCAGCCTGGACTTCCTATGCAACAGTAGGTCAAATCACTTAATCTTTGTTGTGCCTTAGCTTCCATTCTTTACTGTGGAAGAATATTGCTTACGAGGATGAAGTCCACTAATGATTGTGAGATACCCCAAATACTAAACAGTAAAATGTTAGGAAAAGAATTCCTACCCTGAACTCTCCCAACCTACTGAGTGGGACTTTTTGCTTCTGAAGGAACAAATTGAAATTTCATGAAAAAAAATGTTAACATTTAAAGGTTTCTTTCACATATGCATTTTCAATAATATGTTTAAGTTTTAAAATATTATGGAAATTTGCATTGAATGTGCAATTAAATTCCCTTACTCATTGAGTTAAGGTTATTAATTAAATTATTAATACTTGGACATTATTAATAATGTATTAATCATCTAGTCTATTAATAATGCTATGAAAGATATGGACAAACTAAGACTGGTTCTATTTAGAGTCAGACATAACAGAAGCACCTGAATTATTTGAAAACTGCATGAGACAGTTTAACTAGCTATATCTAGTGCTTTTTCAGTACGCTACTACATTCAGCATAAAATATTTCTAAGATTAAAAATTAAAAGCCCTAATAGTGGGCTGTCTCACTGGAGAGAGAAAAAGAGAAAGAGAATTACTTTGATGCTCTTACAATGGAATTTGGAGAAATATTTTCATCACACAGAGTCATTTCAACCTTAATCTTAAGGTTTAATGAACAACACATGTCTAACAGAGGAAAAGCTCTAAGGACAGGGTCAAAGAAAGGACTTGTGCTCCTAAAAAATAAGTTCTCCAGTGCTTCCAGAGAAGACTCCAGAGCATAGGCGTCCTGTACAGGGGTCACTTAGACACAAACAGTGAGTGCAAAAGGGAATTTGACTCTGTAAATTAATGGCTAGCTGAGAGTAAAGAGTCATTGGTTTATTGTTTGCTCCAAGGTTTATATTTTATTCAGTCTAAAACTTTAAATTTTAGACAATTCTTCATAAATCCTATTTTTTGATCCATTCCTACATGTCTGAATTTTGTGCAGAAATTCCTTGGAAAGTGATTCTCTATATGACAGTGAAGCATACTGACCATTTTTAAAATTATGAGTCTCTGATGTACTTGGTCCTTATCATCCCTGGTTTGTGATAGAAAACAGCAGGGTAAAAGTGAGCTGTGGATGCACAAAATGCACTGATTTCTGTGTGAGGCTGGGGAGATCACTTCGTATTTCTATGCCTCTGTTTCTTCTGCCATTCTTTATCTGTCATCTTTAGCTGTATTAGAAGGAAGACGACGGTTTTTACAGTGCCTGGCACAATGCAGCAGCAATCTCTAGGCACTACTATAACATAAGTAATACTAACACAAAATGTAGTAAATCCTAATTGACCTCAACGTTCACCAAACAAATGGAACTGCGACCTATGCCAAATAGTAAAATCTGGTATGCTTCTAAAGGGGCTGGTGTACACTTTAGTTGCAAACAGTTGTTGCACTATTATACAAGAGAGAATTTGACCAGCTAAGAATGTAATAGAGAGGAGAGGATCTTTGTCATTACCATGGGCTATTTAGGTCCTCAGTGGGTTATTGGCTTGAGCAGACATCTTCAGAGGCATTTAAATCAGTAACTCCCATTGGAATCAGTAGGAGTTAGGTACTTAAATATTTTGAGGAACTGAACCTTGATGACAATGTGAACCAGTGGCACTCAACTTTTTGGTCCCACAGACCAGTTGAGTGGCATGGGGGCAGTCCCTGAGCCAGATTGGACCGCACACCAGGATCAGGTCCTGGGGCCCCGCATTGCCACCATCCACCAAGATCAGGCCCCAATGCCCCATGTTGCCACCAGGATCAGTCTCTGGGACCTGCACTGTCCCTGCCTGGTCCCATGTGCCAGGGTCAGGCCATACATTGCCTTGTGTACACAAACTAGCATATAGGGACACAGTCCACAGGACTTCACACGGGCTTGGGGGAACCCTGTGGGTCAGATAACAGGCCAGGGATTAAGCACCCCTAGTCTGAAAAATGTGAAGAGTGGGTCTCTATTTCCTGCAGGAATTCTGTTTTAAATACATAAATGTTCTTGAAACCGCTTCTCAGAATTATTTAACCTGGAAGGAACTTCCAGAATTCGTTCTCCTGAATCATGGTCAAAATGATGTAAATATTCTTAAATCATCCTTGGTCTAGCTTTGAATTTGTGTAAGCAATTTCTTCCACCAGCCTATTTTGGCATTTGGTTCCACTGACTGTTGCAAAGTTTCCCTGACATTTAATCACATTTTTCTATGCCAAAGAACTAGTCCATTATTACTTCTGTTCCCAGTAATAAATGAGAATGGAAGCTGCTTGTGGCTGCCTCCCCTCTCCCTCCTTTATTTGCTTTCTTTATTTTCTAGGCATTTTTCACATCTTCCTTTAGACATCTTTTTTTTCAGTTCAACATGCCTGATTCTCTTATCTAGTGCTCACACAACACGTTTTCTTAACCTTTCAGCAAACATACTGCTTTCTTCTTATCTCTCTCCAGATTTCTGTTCTCTTTGAAATGGTGTGGTGCCCAACACTGAGTCAAGTACTAAGAGGAAGGCCAAAGCAGTGTCTAATAGAGTGGAATAATTATCATAGTTGATTTATATGCAGTAGTCTTATTAATATGAACCAATACAGATTGCCTTTTCTGCCACAGCATCAAATTGGACTTGACTTTCATTTATCATCCTCTTTAATTCTTATAGTCTTCTCTCTGGTACTACTATTTGATATGTTACATTACAGAATGCAGAAGGCAATCCAGTTATGGATGATGTAGAGATGGCTGAAGTATTTAATGCCTTTTCTTTTACTCAGACATAGATATTAAGGCTGGAAGGCAACTTGAAGATCATCAAGTCCAGCCCCCTACCCAGGGGCAGGAAGTCAGCTAGGGCCAAAGGATCCCAGAAAGATAATCATCCAAATGTTTCTTGAATGAATCCAGAGTAGGTGCCTGCACCACTTCTGGAGGGAGTCTATTCCAGGCCTTGGGGGCTCGAACAGTAAAGAAGTTTTTCCTTATGTCCAGCCTAAAACGGTCATGGAGGGGTTTATGACCATTGGTCCTTGTTATCCCTTGAGGCGCGCTCATGAACAGATGTTCCCCCAGATCCTGATGCACACCCCTTACGTACTTATAAGCAGCCACCAGGTCACCCCTGAGGCTGCACTTTTCTAGGCTGAAGAGTCCTATGGCTCATCATAAGGCCTGTTCTCCTACCCTCTGATCATGCATGTGGCTCTCCTCTGGGCTCTCTCAAGCTTCTCGACATCCTTTTTGAATTGTGGAGCCCAAAATTGGATGCAGTACTCCAGCTGCAGCCTTACCAAGGCCAAGTATAGCAGGAGGATGACATCCTGAGATTTTCTTGAGAAGCATCTATGGATGCAAGCCAGAGTTTTATTTGCTTTACCAGCTGTGACATCACATTGATGGTTCATGTTCATCTTGTAGTCAATCATGAACCCCAAGTCTCTTTTAGCCATGGTGCTAGCGAGCGTAGCGCTGCCGAGCTTATAAGCGTGCTGCGGGTTTTCTTCCCTGAGGCTGAGTACCTTGCATTTTTCAGTATTGAACGCCATCAGGTTTATATTTGCCCACTTACTAAGCTTATCCAAGTCAGCTTGGATCACTAGCGTATCCTTAGGTGTGGATGCTATGCCCCAAAGTTTAGTGTCATAGGCAAACTTGGCCAGCGCACTTCTGACACCAATGTCCACATCATTGATAAAGATGTTAAAGAGAACTGGTCCAAGGACAGAGGCTTGGGGGACACCACTGGTCATGGAGTGCCATAATGATTCGTTTCCATCAACTACTACTCTCTGGGTCCAACCTTGGAGCCAATTTCCCAGCCATCAAACTGTGGTGTAGCCGAGGCCACAGTTGGCCAATTTTTCCATGAGGAGATCATGAGACACCAGATCAAAGGCTTTTTGAAAGTCCAGATATATGATGTCAATCTCTTCTCCCTTGTCCAGGTGATATGTCACCTGATCACAGAAGGAGATGAGATTACTCAGGCAAGACCTACCCGTGACAGTCTTCACAAATATGGGAAACTACCAGATGGCAACTACAGTTGGCAACAAAGATAGGGAAGAACAAAAACAGCCTAGGATAATGACATAAAAGGTTAGGGGTTACTTAGAGAAGCTAGATCCTTCACGTCAGCAGGGCTGGATGGGATGCACCCTAAGATACTGAAGGAGCTGGCTGAGATAATTTTAGAGCCATTAGCTGTTCTCTTTGAGAATTCATGTAGGTCGGGTGAGGTTCCAGGTGATTGGAAAAGGGCAAACAGTGCCCATATTCAAGAAAGGTAAGAAGGAGGATCTAGGGAATTACAGACCTGTCAGGGTGACTTTGATACCTGGAAAGATCATGGAAAAGGTCCTGAATGATCATGAAGCACCAAAGGAGAAGAAGGAACAGCCATCATGGATTCACCAAGAGCAAAACATGACTGATCAACTTGATAGCCTTCTATAATAAGGTGACAGGGTCTGTGGATGGGTGGAAAGCAGTGGATGTGATAAAACTTGACTTTAGCAAGACTTTTGTCACTGTCTCCTATGACATTCTCATTAACAAACTAAGTACATGCAGATTAGATGAAAGTAGTATAACCTGGATATATAACTAGAGACCTACCAAAACTGAGGAGTCAGGCAGCTAATTTAATGAGCTGGTCGTGGGGTTCTCCATCATGTAGCCCCTCCCTTCAGTGCTGATTACCCAAAATGGCTGTCCACTATGCAGCTCCACCCCTCACCACTGGTTGGTGGAGAAGGGTAGAGTTGTGTGACAGGCAGCCCTCTCAGCCAATTAGCAGCAAGGGATGGGGGGGCCCTGCCATTTTGGCTGTTCCCCTTTGCATCAGCCCCTCCCCCACCACCACCAGCCCACCAGTGAGCTGCAAGGCTGGGCCACAGCAGTCCTGAGGACTGATGGATCCCACTGGGGAGTCAGCATTTAATTTTTAGTAAGTTTTTTTTTATTCTGCAGATTTTGTGTCCAATGCCCGATTCCACAGTTTCCGCAAAATCCATGAAATCACAAATTGAATAGGTCCCTACATATAACTCGTCCTTCTCTGCAATACTGCAGCCCAGCCAGTCATTCCTCAGTCTGTACTTGTGCATGTAATTATTCCATTCAAAGTGCAGGACTTTCCACTTGTCCTTGTTGCACTTTATCTGATTGATTGTGGACCCTTTTTCCAGTCTATCCAAGTCAACCTGGATCTTAGCCCTTCCCTCCAGAGTGGCTACAACTACACTTAGCAGGAAGTACTCATTGTGAAAGCAGCTCCTATAACACCACCTCTGCCTGTTCTTCATAGTTGACTATGTATCACATTGTTCTATTTGATTTAATGCTCAGAGATCAATTACCAAGGGTAAGATACTTTCCTTGTTGATCACCATCTTTGTTGTCCCCCAAAGCACTAGCTATACTTACTCAAGCAAAGACAGAGATGGGAAGAGACAAAGGTGGAGAACACGGTGCTACCCTGTTCTCTGCAGAGAATGCTAAGAACATTGACTTTGTCCCCTTACACACCAGGATAGCTGGCAGGACATACATAGGTGAGTAAACTATTCTGTGAAAACAATGAAAGAGAAAGGTGCAAACCATGGCCCAATTTATTCTTTCCATTTTCTTGAAGTGGTGCAGCTATGCTTTACTCTCAGAGCACAGTTTATTTCTGTAATCTACCCTGGTGTGTCTGATATGAACAAAGTCATCAGGGGGCCTTAGGAGATGCCTGTACTTCATCGGAGGCAAGTTCAGAATAGCTGCTATAAGCCATGCCTCATCTCTCACTCAGTGTGCACTAAAACCTGGAAATTAGGGAGCCAGCTTAGTGCATTTCTATAGTGTTCCAAGGAGTATGCCTGGGACAGGGAATTTAAAAGCAGTTATGGACATATGCTCAGGGCTGCAATAAACTAGATACACTAATTTTAGGCTTTGGCACATGGTAAGTATGAGCCAGTGGACGTGCCATGTTATTCAGTGTTCCTCCTTGGCAGTGTAGACATACCCTTTGAGACAGGAAGGAAACTATTACTGAGATAAGAACACAGGCAACCAGGACTGAAAGGCAGGCTTAAAATTCTAGGGGAAAAAGGAATTGCCATAACAGATCAGAAGAACTGTTTGCCTTGACCAGTATCTTGCCTCTTAGTAGTGAGCAGTACATGATATTTTGGAAAAAATAGGAAAACCCTACGCTGAACAATGATGTTTAAATATGCCAAGGAATAAAAAGTTATTTTATCTCTGGAAACACAAAGTTTTATATTCCCAAAATTTGATCCATGATGTACAAATGAATTTTAAAATATGTGTTTTCTCACTCTTAGGATCAGTCATTACCCAAGTAATTTGGCACATGAAACAAATATAATTTGTGAAATTAAAATGATTGTACTTTAAAGCTGAATGGCTTGTTCAGTTACATCTTTGAAGACAAATTCTGTTTTGTTAATTAGATACATATCTTTCACTTATCACAGTGCTTTTATTTTCTTGTTCAGTATTGACTGAAATTGAAAGAAGTTAAAACTGGATACTCTATTTGTTCAATGTGCCTGAAACACATCTCTCTCTCTCTTTCTCTCGCTCTCTCTCGCTCTCTCTCTCTCTCTCTCACACACACACACACACACACACACACACACACACAATCAAATGGTGAAAACCAGTACTGAATTCATATAATTCAGATATTGTTGCCCACGTGCTATTAAGCTTTTGCATCTAGACGCCACTAGTAAAATATTATATTAAATGCTGCAGCAGTGTCTGAAACATCTATTTATTTTAAAGCTAGTGTTCATTAACACCCTGTACCATTAGGTGCATGCACTTTCTTTTGGGCCCAGTAAGGGTTCATTAACTCATGATTACTCAGGCAGGTTCTGATATTTACCCCAGATATTAACTGAATATTATTTTAGGCCATGATTGATACCAGTTTGCTCAGTATGTCTACAAAGGAGGGAAGTACTATTCACAGTCCACCTTTAATTGAAATCTTGTTGATATGGAAATGTTGTAATATTGATCTGGCTTCCACTAAATGCAATAAGACATTCAGACTTAGATGCTTCAGGACAAATTATACCCTGCCATGTAACCCTCATGACCCAACCAAAGTCCAAGTACATTTTTTTTGTCAGGCAGAACTTGTCCTTATGAATAAAACAGATAACATGTAATGTGTCAATTTTATTCACATTGAGCCCACAGGTTATTCAGACTCTATGGCCCAGCTTTTACCATTGAACAGGGGTCCCAGGAGGAATTCTGGATAATTCAGACAGCATTCCCCCTGGAGTTCCAAGGCAGCCAGTATGGCCCAAGCCAGCATGCCCCCTTTCACTGGCCAGGGAACAGGGAACTAATGACAAAGTCCTGTCTTCATTTCACCCTGTTTGGAGATTAGAGCCAACCTCACTAAATGGTAACAGCATGAAAATCACTGAGTAGCAAGTGTTTAAACTTATGAAACAGGCTCTTTTCCAGGATTTTCCAAAGAACATATCAGTTCTAGCAAGAATTTATCTGAATTTTATAAAAATATCCCCTTTCCTGCTATTCAGTGCTAGAAATGGAAAAGGCATATTTTAAATTGACTGAACTAAAAATACAGCTCTCTTCATACTTTTGCATTTTACCAGTTCCTGTTTTCTTTGGTTGCAATATCTCCACCCAATTAGCAAAAGGTCAGAAAGAAGAGATGCTCTTCTTTTCCCTTCTTGTGAGCTACGAAATTTCTCTGCTCTCTGCCATATCTATGGTACTGCGTCAGTTAGTTCTAACTGGAAGTCTCTGCAAAGGCACCAAGGTGTACATAGGGCCTGTCTACACGTTAATTTACTGCACAGTAAGTGGCTTTTACATGGTGTCTACACATGCGGGCATTACAGCACAGTAATGCTGTGTATGGACTGACTTGGGACTAAAGTTAGGTGCAACAAGGTGTCTACACATGTCTTACTGCGTAGTAACTATTCAGGTGGTATCATACAGGTAGCAAACTTCCACCCAAGTCAGCATAAGTCACCATAGTTACTACTGTGCAATAATTTTCGGTTACTGTGCAGTAACAGTGCATGTGTAGATGTGCCCACAGAGACTGAACCACTTTCTGTTAGCAGGTTCTAATCTGCCTTTCCAGATACACTGGATGGTATACTAAAGGTTCATTGCAGGGCAGGAAGTTTTGATCTGCTGCATGGTGCCTGTTGAAGATGACATTATTTTCTTGTCCTGTTAAGCTCTTTTACAAGTATAGAATCCTTTTGAACACTCCTGTAAGAATTGATTTTTAAAATCTCAGCTAATTCATATATTTATTTTCAAACACATTTTCCCTAATCCATGGGCTCATCAGCAATAAAAACCTCAGAAAATAAATTTAAATGTTTATTTCTTCTTTCCTCAACATATCTTGCCTAAATGCTATTCCTTGCAAGAACCCTTGCCAGCAGCTTCCATGCAACACCAAAGGACAAACAGGAGGAAACAGGTATTTTTGCAGAGTTTTCTTCCATGCTACAATTCTAAACTACATGGTCTATTTGTGCAACCATTAGTCATATGTGGGACCCTGGGGGCTGCCTCTGGTACAGTGCGTAAGATCTTAATTTTCAGCATAATCAAAAGTCCAATCTGGGAGGCTCCTGAGACATCCATCCAACCTCATTTCCAAGGTTGACACACACAGAGCAGGATAGGGTTCATTTCCTTGGTGGTAGCGGGACTGAATGTTTTGCCACTGTAGGATAGATGTACCCATATACCTCTTCCAAAGTTCACTGAAGGCAACAGAGTTTCCAATTGGCATCACTGTGTTGCGAGTTAGGTTACTAACACTGTCCTTAACACCTCAATTATTTTGAAACTGATCTTTTTGGCTAACAGTTGGGAACAATGAGCTTCCTTATACACTTAAACTCTTCTTAAAGACTTTCAACGTGGGAAGATTTTTTTTCTAAATTTAAGCCATTTTCAATGCAAAACAAGCATCCTGAATTCTGCAAATGTTACTCCTTATGTACAAGGCAGATGGAAAAGTAAGGGAGAGAGAACCTAATGGTTGTAAATGATTAGCTTAACAACTTGTGTGTTTACATTCTGATAGATTTTAAAGCTAAAAGGTACCTTTACGATCATCTAGTCTGACCACCTATACAATCCATGACACAAGTCTCACCACACGTCTCAGTAATGCCTGCACCATGCCTATGATCTCCAGTTCAGATACAGCATATCTTTCAAAATGCTCAAAGCAGGTTCAAATAGGTAAGAGTTAATCACTAAAGCAAGTCTCTGCTGAAAATGTTTACCAACTTCTAACCTTAGCAGTATATCTTAGGGCTATCAATGGTTTTCAGAGGAAAACCTTGCTTGAGTTGAAGAGAATGTGGCAAGTTCACCAGATTAAAATAAATGAATTAGTAGAAGAATGATCTGAACAGAGCCTCCAAGGTTGTGTGTGTACTATGTAAATCCCAAATAATGCTTTAAATCATATTAATCTTATCTTTAACCATTAACATTTGCTCTGAGAGGCTATCTTAAACAGGACAGAAGCCACTGAGCAGATAGTAAACCAATGTCCTACTCAGTTTAGCTTCCTGGCTTTCAATAATAGGCATATACTCTATGGGGCTGCTAAATGATTATATGCTAATGACTAGAATAAGTTATGGGTACAGAAGAGCTGGAGAACAGTATTTAAGCAGGTTAGAAACTGGCACGATCAATCAAACTACTTAACACCCTACTGCAGGACTGTGATTGTGATACCAGTTTTAAGCCCGAAGTGTGTGTTTATCTGGTTTAGCTACTTTAAGGATATGCGAGGGCACTTATTTTAGTATCTTCAAATGGCTTTATATAAGAATGCATGACTTCAGATGATCAAACTGTTATGGGTAAATAATAAGCTTATGGCAGTTTTATAATACTATCTGTGGATTTATAGGCACAGCCTTTGCTGACTTACAGGCAGAGATGTATTAAAAATAGTTTGAGTTGATTTGGTCCTTTTAGAAATATAGGGGATCATAGTTCTAGGCTAGCCCCTGACATATTGCAGTCAGATACTATGCCAATACCTGCTAAACAAGTTATTTATATACCTCTTTTATACCCCAGTGAAATTGTGTGGTTAGTGCTGACAATCTCCGTACAAAACGAGGTATTGACTGCGCTGAAGCAGTTTGTTGAACACACCCACCACCTCTCCTGATTACTTTATCCTGATTACATAGTTTGTCCAATAAAAGATATCACCCTAAGAAATCCTTGCCTCTTGCATTTCTTGTAGACCACCATGGCTATAACATCACTCTTACACTACCTTCTCAGCTTCAAGCATCTATAGCTCAATCCTAATGTCTTTTCTTATGACAACTTCCTATTCACCTTAGAGGGATGAAGGACACAGAATTCAGTTTTCATTGTACATTATACATTTCCAGTGTTTTAAGTCTATGTCCTGTCACAACCCAAGGGTGTGATTTTTGTTTGTGTGTGCTTCGGCACTGCTAAATTATTTCCCGCCACTCGTAGCTTTCTTTGCAGGGTGCATTTCTAGGTTGCAAAAAGAGAAATGCACGCTGCAAGGAGTTCCTGCCATTTGTATTTAAATTTGTGCCCCACTATTGGCCAGTTCTAAATTATTCCTACGTGGCGGCCAGTGATTGGCTTACTAGCCGTATAAGAGGCTTGAGCGGTTTCCGCCCAAGTTGGAGGACTCCACAACTATCAGGAGGAGGAGAACTTCATGTCTCATGAAGATCTCTAAGCGCTGCAGAGCCTATCGGACCCAGCGTGTATCTCAAGAAGGCTATAGGGGTCTAATCAACCTCTCACCTCTCCCTGTTGCTGCCTGATCCCTCAACATACCCTTCCCTGCGCGCAAAGTTCCCCGGAGCCTAGCAAACTTCGTGTGAGTGAATCCAGAGCTCTACCCGGGTTCAAGTCCTGCAGGTTTATCTTCCCGTCGCCGAAACCCCATTGCGACGTACTCTCAAGGTTTTTGTTCATCTTCCTATCGCTGAAACCCCATTGCGATGTACCCTCATGTTCTGCAGGTTCGAGTTTTGTTTTGTTTTGTAACTGCAACTCAAGCAAGTTTTCCTGCCTGCACCGCGACCATCTTCGGTGTAAGTAAAATAATCTTAAATCAACCACTAAGCGTCCATGCCTAATTCTAGCGTGCCGCCTGCCTTCCCCGACCCGGCGTGTCCGGGCTGCTGGCCACAGCCCGCCGTGCGGAAAAAGGGCCTCAGACCGCTCCCGGCCTGCACATGTCCTTCAACAGATACAGCTTGCTAAGAATGAGACTCTTTCTTTGGATCTATGGCTTTTTATAAAGTCTTCCCAGGCCTTTTCCCAAATGTGGTATTTTGATTATGCAAACACAGATATCTCAGGGGAATTCATTTGCCTTACCACTTTACAATTAGCATAATAAAATATAGAAAGTGGCATAAATGCTTATGAATGTTCAAATGCATTTGTCATTGTGTGAAAAATTAAGTTTACATTTATATGTAAGTAATTGGCAGGGGATGTAATTTTTCCAGTTTTTACTCACATCTTGAATGGCAATTTATTCCAGTTTAAGAGCCCATGTGATTTACAAGCAATGTAAATCAGTGCTGTTTCCCTGAATAAAATTTTGAAAACATAACTTGACATCAGGCAATCTTACTATTAAAGGGACACTATCAAATTGGAAAATATGTTTCCATATGACAGTTTTGCACCTTCTGTAGTTACCTTTAGTACAAGATTACTGTGGAAAAAAGCTAGGAAAGAAAACCCACATATTTTTAGTTTGTTTCTCAGCTGTCTGTGCTACGGCACTGGTCCCCAGATAAAGTATTTTAGGCTACAATCTTTCAAATATTTACATGCAAGTTTAACTTTGCACATATGTATAGTCTCATTGTTTAAATAACCTTTATGAATATCAACAAAGCAGTAGAAACACTGTACATGAGTATATAAATTGGTCATTGAAATATATATTTTAATAAATTCATACATATGTATGCATATATTAATAACCAACTTTTAAATTAAGTTAAGAACATAGGAACATAGGACTAGAAAGGATCTCCTGTTGGTCACTTCAGAAATATTAATTCAAGTTGACAGTGTCCCTTTAACAAGAAAATGGAAGGACTGGATATTAGTTTCACATTTGAAAATTGTGTACGAAACTAGCTTGAACATCCAAGCTGTAGTGGGCCTAGAGATTCTGCTTCTTGCTCAAAAAAATATTAGCTCACTAAAATAGGTTCCTCGTGTGAGTTTTCCCTTTTTGAAAGCATTGCGCTATTCAAATTGTTTTAAAGAGACCTATTCTTTAACTGATACTCATCTCTGCCAGCCTGTTCTTAACTGTTCGCTATCCCTATCCTGGCCGGTTCTCATTTTTTAAAACTGGCTCCCAGTATTAGAAGCAGGCTAATAAGAATTCCCTAGGTTTATAGCACACAGTGGGTGCATCTACACATGTGCTTTAATGCAAAGTAGCTTATTTTACTACGCATTAAATGTCACATAAAAAGGTGTGATTATACTAATGTGCAGTAAAATAGGTTAATGCATATTAAGCATCACTTAAATACTGTGCGCATTTGTTATTGTGCATTAAGGCACTGTATTGAGCATTTTTTTAGTGCCTCACATTGGAGGGCACTTTTACATGTGTTCTAGGGGTGGTGGGGCAGTGCTTTAATTAGAGTGGCTCTGAGAGCCGCTCTAATTAAAGTTCAACAGTGTCTCATGTATCAGCATCCCTGCACTTCAAAATGGTGGTGGGGGCACTTGAACTGAAGCTTATTTGATGAGCTTTAGTTCAAGCACCACAACCACCATTTTGAAAAGCAGGGATGCTGATACATGGGATGTGGGAAGCTGCTGTAGAGCACGGTAATTACCACTCTCTAACAGACTTGATTAATTGAGTCTGCTCTGAAGTGCTATAATTACAGCACATTGGAGCAGGCTCCATGTTTATGTACAGGCACCCAGAGGTACTACATTTAATGTGCATAAGAAAAAGCACCTTAATGCACATGTAGATGCTTCCAGTCAGTATGTATCAAAGCCAAAAGAAAATTATTATCCATAGCTAGGCATAACTAGAAATTTATTCTCATTGGGGTGAGATGCATTGGCTTTGATCACGTCAGCCACAAACTTTGGAAAGTTTCAGACTCTCTCTAGTTCTGAAATGTAAAAGCCAACAAGTGTCCTACTATTACAAAGTCACATGAGGACTCATCCATATATTAAGAATACTGCTTTAAGAGAAGCACAGGAAGAACTTTTTATTTCCTCAGATATTCCAGCTGTTTTATTCTGTCCTTTTTGCAGCCTCTTTTTCTTTTCATTGATGATGCCTACCTACTAAGTCACCATGCTCAGCTGCAATGCCCTCAAGCACCCATAAGTTTGATCATCTGAAGTCATGCATTCTTATATAAAGCCATTTGAAGCCGCAACGGTGCTGGGTCTAGAAGCCGCAGCGTTTCCTGCCTATGCAGGGGGTCAGACTCGATGATCTATTGAGGTCCCTTCCGACCCTAGTGTCACAACCCAAGGGTGTGATTTTGTGTGCGCGCGCTTCAGCACTGCTAAATTATTTCCCGCCACAAGGAGCTTTCTTTGCAGGGTGCATTTCTCAGTTGCAGAGAAAACCATGGTGCAAAGAAGTTCCCGCCACCCGCATGTAAATTTGTGTCCCACTATTGGCCAGTTCTAAATTATTCCCACGTGGCAGCTAGCGATTGGCTTGCTAGCCGTATAAGAGGCTTGAGCAGTTTCCGCCCAAGTTGGAGAACTCCGAGGAGAACCCCACAAGGGAGGACTCCACAACCATCAGGAGGAGGAGAACTTCAAGTCTCATGAAGATCTTTAAGCGCTGCGGAGCCTATCGGACCCAGCGTGTACCTTGAGAAGGCTATAGGCGTCTGATCAACCTCTGGCCTCTCCCCGTCACTGAACGATCCCTCGACTAACCCCTTCCCTGCGCGCAAGTTCCACGGAGCCTAGCAAACTTCATGTGAGTGTATCCAGAGCTCTGTCCGGGTTCGAGTCCTGCAGGTTTATCTTCCCGTCGCCGAAAACCCCTTGTGACGTACTCTCGTGCCCTGCAGGTTCGAGTTTTGTTTTGTTTTGTCTGTAACTGCAACTCAAGCAAGTTTTCCTGCCTGCACCGCGACCATCTTTGGTGTAAGTAAAATAATCTTTAATCAACCACTAAGCGTCCGTGCCTAATTCTAGTCCGCCGGCCTGTATTCCCCAACCCGCGTGCCAGGGCTGCTGGCCACAGCCCGCGCCGCGCGCCCCCAAGAACCTCGGACCGCTCCTGGCCTGCACACCTAGCATCTATGAATCTAACCACATTGAGCTACTTCACTCCAAGTACCACTTAATTGGAAGCGGTGGAGCCACATCCAGATTTCAACAGGGGTGCAGTAATTTGTTTGAGAAAGGTTCATAAGCTCCATTACTCAGCAGTCCTAATTAGCCTACCCCTAATCCTGATCATATGTAACAGTGGCTTTGGAAGCAGCCTTCTCAGAGCAACACATCATTCCTGTGGCTGTTGCTGGTGAGTTTACCACGTGGTTACGGTCAGTGTTACTTTTTCACTTTAACTTCAGGCCTTTTTATTTTTGTGTATTGCATCCTCCTTCTGTTTCTACCATATATCTCTCTTCAAAGCTCCTGTTCCTACCTTCTATATTGCTATAACATTCAGTTCTTACCCTTTGGTTTGGGGATTCTTCCTTTATTTTTCTTTCCTGGACAGCTGGTTAATCTAGCTGTATTTTTTCCTGAAAAAAAAATTGGGAAAACTCCTTAGTTCTGTTTGCAGTTCAGACAATTGCATCCCTTTAAGCCTGGGAATATTCTGCTGTTCCCTTTGTAGGTCACCCTTTGTGACTGGCCTGAATACATCCACTAGGATTGCAGTAAAGAAAACGTTTGATTTTGTGCCACCATGCTGACAGAACATGGCAGCTTTGTAAGTGCAAGAACCAGTGTTAATTAGGTAGAGGAAAGAGAAAGTCAAAGGGGATGGGGAGAAGAGTGCCACATGAGACACACTTAGTGTTGTCAGGGGAACAGTGATTTTTTTTTTTTCCAGTGAATGTTTTTCCAACATTTTGCTGGTGGTTTGTCAGCTTTTGCTGGTGGTTTTTTTTTCAACATTGGGAAATGTCATTGTGGTTGTTGAGCTGAATAGTGTACAGTGATATTTTTTTTTCCAGGAATCCATATGTGGAAACATAGAATCAGGGTTCTAAGTAGACTTAGGCACCTGCATGTGATCCTCTTCCATCCTGCTCAGCTCTGAAAAATGATCAATGCACCTTGCTTTTGTAACATGCCATTTTCTTGGTTGTAAAAAACAGCAAGTGGGAAGTGAATCCATCCACCCATTGTGCAAACTGGGACTTGAACAGGATGGAACAAAATCACACTTAGGCACCTACATCCATATAGGCACCTAATGGCTAGAATAGGACCTGCCCCAGAGAACATTCACTTTTTCAACAGCATAGGATGTGTGCTAAATACAGCTGTAGACCATTACTGAAGCAACTGTTTCCACTCTCTCTGTGGTATCTATGCCCAGGCATGGGGTGTTACACTAAGATAACAAAGTGTTTAGTGATTTTGTGGTTTCCCTTTTCCTATTTATAAGGTAATATCCTATGCTAATTCACTGGATGTATTAGAAACCCAGGAAGAATATGTCTTCATCTAGACTTCTGTCTGTGCATCTTTGCATGTAAAAGTAAACTACTTTTATTTTAAAATATTGGCTTTGAACCAGGGGATTTGCCATTGCAAGTAAATGACTGGTATTGCACTGCATAAGTGTGCCATTAGACCAAGTGGAAAAAGGCAGGAAGTTGGTAGAGAATAAGGTCACAACAGAGCAAAGGCAGGACCTGAGTACTATCTGGCAGTAAAAAAAACCCCTAATTTGATGAGCTGACAGCAATATAAACCCTTTTAATAATCAGTCAGATTCAAACTTTGCAGTTCCTTTCTCTAGTCATTAGTTCCAATTCACAGAGAGTTCCTGTTCCCCCGAGCACTACTGGGAACAGCAAGGAATAATGGCCATAAATTGATGGAGAGTAGATTCAGGCTAGACATCAGGAGGCAATACTTCACAGTGAGGGCGGCTAGGATCTGGAACCAACTTCCAAGGGAAGTGGTGCTGGCTCTTACCCTGGGGGTCTTTAAAAGGAGGCTAGACATTCACCTTGCCGGGGTATTTGACCCCAGTACTCTTTCCTGCCCATGGCAGGGGGGCAGACTTAATGATCTGTGCAGGTGCCTTCTGACCCTACCAACTATGAACTCTATTAATTTCATAATGTATTATTATGTTATCATTAGCTCTCATGTTTCTACAGGCTTCTGAAACATTTTATGACCCAATTCAGTTCTGGTATGAAAGGGTGCAACTCCTGATTTTGAGGTATATTTTATTATACACTGTCCCAATCGGTTCTTAAATACAAAGCTGGCCAACTGAGAACTAATATGAAGTAAAAGGCTCCTCAGTTATAACTGCTTCATCTAGGTTGTTTTCACATTAAGACAAAGCCTATTGGCACAAAGCTATCTTTAAAATTAAGTGCCAGATAAGAGACAGATGTTTTGATCTAAGACAACTCCAGGGGAGAAAAGAATCTGATATAGTATGAAAATGTCGTGATCTTCATGGTATAGGAACTCATATCCTGTATCTTGCTTATATCATTTGTAGACTGACACTGCAGCCTCCATTCAAACCTGTAAAAGTTCTGCCTCTTTCACATTTTAGTTCTCTGAATTCCTGAAGTATCCCAGTGGAAGACATTTGAGAAAGTGGAGTTCACTATATACACATCATTTACATTATATTACTTTACCCTTACCTAGAACCTTTCAGCTAAGGATTACAAAGTTCCTTGCAAGTATTAATTAATTTCTCCTTCCAACAACCCTATGAAAGTTATTAATATTCCCTAGGAGAAGCCAGGGTCTAAGAAGGAAGTATGAGGGATGCTTTGTTTGTAATCCCAGTCTGCCTCCCACTCATTATTTGTCTTTAAATGTATCACTTCACATTAGTGTCTCAATTTGTCCATAGGTAAAATGGTGATAAAGCTTAATTAAATAATGCATAAAGATAATATTAAGAAAATAAGTTAAGTTTTCTACACAGCTTTGAACACTAAGGGCAGGTCCAGATGTACATGGACATTTGGTTCCCTGGGGACAAGTAGCGGCAGTGCACCTTGCGCAGCTGCTACTTGTCCCCAGGGAATGTCCGTGTCACACATGCTTTGGTACACAGCAAGTTGCCCTGGGTGGGGTTGCCCCAGGTTGCACTGGGCTGGCCCCAGCAGCCTTACTTGGGACCTTAGGGAGCTTCTGGGGCTGCAGGCATGGCAATTCTGGTGCATGGAGCCTGGCCAGCAGCCGCAGCATTGCACCAGAATTTAAAAATTTTTTTCCATGGTTTTTTTGTTTGTTTGTTTGGGGTTTTTTGACCCCTGGATATCCAGGGGTCAAAAAACCCACAGAAAAAAACCTGGCATAGTGCACAAACCCGACATAGTGCACACTCAGGCAGCACATCATTGCATCATGGAGAACACCGGACTGTACAGTATGTGCAAACGTGTTTGCAGTGCCACATACTGCATGACTGTGCTCATCTGGATGAGCCCTATGTATATATAATCCTGTTTTGTGTATAGATGAAGTGAAGTGCAAAAATGGTTAAGCCCAGATGTTGAGCCCCAGCTCAAGTCTGGGATCGTGCCCGGTTTGCAAAGGCCAATAAAGATACCAGGGGTGAAAGTACAAAGAAAGTTTACTGCTAACAATAAAAGGTGCGAGCGGAATAATTTCACGTAACAAGCACACCAGATTACTATTTCTAAGCATCTTTTATACAGGAGTTTTTGAGCCTTCATAAGCATCCTTGTTTGCTGATTGGTTATAAAGGAGTGACGCAAGGAGTTCTTTACTGAGCATGTCTCTATACCTGTGTTTTAGCCATGTATCTCATTTACATACATGTATGTTTCATTAGCATACTTTTTCCCCACCTAGGGGCGTGATTTTTAGTATTTTAATGAGCCCTTTAACCCAGTACTTTGCTTCTTGCTTTTGTTTTCAAGCCCCCTTTATCTAGGACTGTCTCCTACTTATCAT